>NW_021703770.1:17199926-17494113 GCF_005190385.1 Monodon monoceros | reverse complement strand
TCTCTCTCTCTCTCTCTCTCTCTCTCTCTCTCTCTCTCTCTCTCTCTCTCTGTCACACACACCCAATAATTTGCAATTGATTTTTGGCAGCCATACATGATATATTTTATATCTATTTTTGCACACTGCTTCTAAAAATAAAAAGTCAAAGTATGCTACAACTAATTGATAACTTCTGGACCCCTAATCCTTATGCCTTTTCTCTGAGCAAATGTGATCAGTGTGCTATGCCTTCGTGGACGTTAAGAATATTGAATAAAACAGGAATGAAGATGGACCCCAGTAGCATACCATCCTAAAGACGTCCATCTGTCAATCAGCTATTCTTTAGTAAACGCATCCAGTCATTAATCCGGCCCACGTGCATGCTTCTAATCCAGAAGAATATCACAGGATCTGGGCCCTTCCTAAAACCAAGGTTTTTGAATTGATTAATGTTAAGTGAGTATAACCATGTTCCAGGTATTTTCACAAACTTTATTTTAGTCACCATTTCCAACACCTATTATCCTTTTTAATAGATGATAAAACTATCATTCAGAGAGAAAGTCACACAACTAGCAAGTGCCAAAGCAGGGACATGAGCCCAAGTCCTGTGACTCCAAACTCAATACCACACATTACACTGAGATCCTCTAAAAGAGAAAATATGCATTATTGGACTTATGTGGGCTCCTATTAATCACCACCTACTCTCCCAAATATCTGTTGAATGAATGAATTCTTTTTTTTTTTTTAAGATGTTGGGGGTAGGAGTTTATTAATTTATTTATTTATTTTTGCTGTGTTGGGTCTTCGTTTCTGTACGAGGGCTTTCTCTTGTTGTGGCGAGCGGGGGCCACTCTTCATCGCGGTGCGGAGGCCTCTCACTATCACGGCCTCTCCTGTCGCGGAGCACAGGCTCCAGACGCGCAGGCTCAGTAGTTGTGGCACACGGGCTTAGTTGCTCCGTGGCATGTGGGATCTTCCCAGACCAGGGCTCGAACCCGTGTCCCCTGCATTAGCAGGCAGATTCTCAATCACTAGGCCACCAGGGAGGCTCTGAATGAATTCTTTGATTCAAGATTCTTAACCTGAGGTTCATGACAACACAAGGGGTTCCAAGAGTAGGCTTGTACGAACCTCCTGAAAGTTTATGGAAGGTGCCATGTTTGTATATTGTGCGTTTTTTCTGAGAAGAGTAATGTACATTTGAGTCCCACGAGGACTGTGGCTCCAAACAAGAATAATCTGCAGTTTAAATAACTCTCTTCATCATCATTCACCTCTGTCTAGAGTTTCAAATGCACAAACTTCTTTAGAAAATCAAACTGAATGTTTTCATCTGTAGCCTCCATCACTCTCTAGCAGCTCTTAGAGATCTCACCTGTTGGTCCCTTCTGAGCCTTCCTTCTGGTATCAGAAGATGCCAGCTTGTATCTTTGATATCAGCTTGTCAAAAGGCTCTCTTACAAGTCCACCTAGCTTGGTCTTCAACCTCTTCCTGGGCCAGGTACTATACTGAAAACGGTTCCTTCGCTTTCACAAAGCCAAAGCAAAATTGAAAACAGCTTTTTGTGCAGCTTTTCCCAGCCTTGGGCAAGGTTGGGATAGATGTGGACAGCAGTAGGAGAAAGCCACTGAGATGTGGATGGGAGAGGGAGCTGGTAGATCTGGAGAGTTGGGGGATTATCTTAAGTACCCAGAAAGTCTACACCCTTCTTCTGTTAAATAATTGGAAGACTACACCTTTTCCTGATAATCAGGGTTGACTTTCATTCTTCATTCTTTACCATGTTGTATTATACATTGTATCTCTTTCATCTTATTCAATGCCTGGAGATCATAGTCATTGACAAGAATTGTACAAGAATTCCCACAAATTTACTGAGCATCCTCATTGGGTCCAGGCTATAGGCTCGAAGTATGCTCAGACAAACAGAGCTGATGCCAGCCCTCGAGGAGTCTACAGACCAGTGGAGGACAGACAAGTAAATAGATACTTGCAATAAAGAATGGTAAATGCTCTGATAGAAGGAACAGAGGAAGCTCTGGGAAAAAAGGGGAGAGCTACCCACCCATTCTGAAGGATGAGGGGCGGTCTCCAAGAGAAAGTGGCTCTCAGCTGAGTCCTTAGGGAAAAAGAGAAGTTAGATCTAAGAGAAGGACAAAGAGGAAAGTCATGGTTAGCAAATAGTTTGATATGCATAAATTTGCATACAACATGCATAAAGTGTGTATTAAAATGTGCATAATATGTGTAGAGGGAGTGACTGATGAGAGATAAAAGGGAAGAGAAAGGCAAGTCCCAGAGAACCTGTGTACATCAACATTATTCTCAAAAGGAAAAAAATAGAAATCCACGGTAGACTTTTCAAAAAAGATCTGCATGATCATATTGCATTTTAGAAAGACCATTTGATACAGTATGGTGACAAGACAGGGGGCATGGGGATGGGTAGTAGTGGCCTCAAATGAGACTAACAGAAAGTTGTGACCAGAATCAAATTTGGGGTGGTACTGACTTACACTAAAACAGTGGAAGCTGAGCTGGAGACACAGGTATGTGTATGAAATGCATTAAACAGGGAGAGCAGATAGGACTAGGTGTCATGAATGAAAGAGACGAATGATGATTCTGTCTAGGATGATTCTGTCATGTCTGGCTTGGACAACTAGGGATGCCATTTGAGCACTGGAGAATAGAAAAGGAGGAGCAGGCCTGGGAGAGAATGAGAGAAGACAAATTCAATTCGAACATGTTGATTTTAAGGTGCTCCACGGAGATGCACCTTAAAGTGGAGATGCTCCTTAAAGTGGAGATGCTCCTTAAAGTGGAGATCCTCTATAGAAAAGGTTGGTATTTAGGAGAAATATCTGGATAGGCTATAGATTTGTATGTAGTGGGTGAACCCATGGGGGTGGAAGAGGTTTCCTAGGGAGACTACTGGATGGAAAGGGAAGAGAGTCAAGGAACACAGGGGCACACCAATGCTGATGAAGGGAAGACCTCTAGAGGCATTAAATGAAACTCAGAAGGTCAGAGGGAAACCAGGGAAGTGTGATATCAAAGAATCCAGGATAGAGTTTAAAAAAAAAAAAAAGAAAGAAAGAAAGAGAGGGGGGGGGGGGGGGGGACGGCCAACAGTTCAAAATGACACAGAGAAGACTTGGGGGAGGTTGAACACAACACACTCTCTGGTTTAGCTCCCAAGAGGTCTCTGGTGGCCCTGGCCAAGGTTTGTCTTCAGAAGGGAGGGCAGAAGCCATTGACTGTGGATGAGCAAGTTACTGGGTAGTGGGGGCATTGAGATGGTGAATGTCACCCACTCGTTCAAGAAGTTTGGTGGGGCAGACTTCCCTGGTGGCTCAGTGGTTAAGAATCCGCCTGCCAAAGCAGGGGACACCGGTTCAAGCCCTGGTCCGGGAAGATCCCACATGCCGCAGAGCAACTATTGAGCCTGTGGTCTAGAGCCTGCGAACCACAACTACTGAAGCCCGCATCGCGGGCACCGCGACAAAGAGTAGCCCCGGCTTGCTGCAACTAGAGAAATCCTGAGTGCAGCAACCAAGACCCAACGCAGCCAAAAATTAAATAAATTTATTTATTTAAATAAAAAACGTTTGGTGGGAAGGTAAAGGAGAAAAAAAATTTTCAGCTAGAGAGGAAGTGCAGAAACTCAACAAACATCGATTGACTGAAGTGAGGAAGACGTCCTATTCCCGGCAGACCCGGCTGGGTGAAAAATTCATAAACAAACGACAGAACCGGCTTCCCTCTCTGCGTCCTGCTGAGCGCTAGAAAGGCTTTTGTTTTCATTGTCTTTATCAGTGAGAAGCGGCTCGGTTCGGGGCTGAACCTGTTAAAATGAAACCAGAGTGTGTAGCAGGACAGCCATCGAAAGCCTTGGACCCACCGCTCGCACCTGAACGCCGGCTGTACCCGCTGCCCCTTCCGACCCTCCCCACCTGCCGTATTTGCCCTGCGAGATTTCCAAGTCCGGATCAGAAGCACCCCTGCTCGGCTGAGACTTCGGGTTCCCTCAACTCTTCTCCAAAACCGAGCCAGATTCATCTGAAAGCTTGTTCAAATAGTGAAGTACAAAGGGCCGAGGGGGCTGGCTGTGCCGCCGCCGGCTGTGTGCACGCCGGGCAACACCTTCCCTTTGTGGAGCCCCCGAGGGGACCCGGCCATGTGGAACGGGCTCCCTCCATCTGCGATATGTCTGTTGCCTTTGGAGTCAAGTGTAGGATCCCACAGCACATTACAGAAGCAGATGACTTTAAAAATCCCTATCCTCCCCGCAAAGCCCTGGTCCAACAGGTAATCCACCAAACGCCGAGCCCTCTCGCGGCCCCGGAGGACCGAGCTCCCCGAACCCCGAGACCCGCTGCGCCCAGGGGAGCTCCCACTTGGCACAGGTTCCAGCCGCGGTGACCGGAGACTCGTCCACGGCCCCTCTCTGCAGGGACTACCGGCTGGGTTTCCAGAAACGAGATACATATTTACAAACGCAAACATTCCCTGGCAACCAAAGCTCGAAATGAGTTCCGCTCTGCATCTCGCGCGCCTGGAAATCGCTGCAGCTGAGTGCACGGGAACGCAGCCCAACGGGGACCGCTTTCCGGCACATCCGGAGGCCCTTTGCAAGGTTTCTCGGCTGACAGAACAGCAGCTGGGACCCGGGAGCCCAAGCAATGGAGGACGGGGAGAGGGAGGCGCCTACCGTACCCGCTCGGCGCGGCGGCTCATTGCTGCGGCCGTCTGGGCGCCTGCTCCGGCCCGGGCGCTGCGGACGCGGCCTCTGCTGTGAGCTCTCTGCCCCGGGACGGCTGCCTCGGGCTGCTCTTGTTTGCACTGGGCCGTTTGCTTTTGGGATTTCTCCAATGCAGATGTAGTCAGGGGGCCGCTGTCCCGGGGGACAATGATTCCATTGGAAGCTGGCCTTTGACAAGACTCACACATGACCTTTGACTAAAATGGCTTTGGGGAAGGAAAGTGACCGGAGGCTGAAGACCGGGCATCCAGGGCAGCCGTCCGCATTCCCACCCCCAACAGTGCCAAGTTAATTTTTCATCCCGTAATCTTTCAAGGAGAGTCTCTGTGAGGTTTGATTTGCCATTTCTCTCTCATTCTGCCGGATTCTTTATCCGAGGTTTCCGAAAGGATTTTGCTGACGAAGTTTCCTGCCGTGTTGTTGATGAGTTCCCTGAATTAGCATTCCCAGGTTAAACGCGAGCAGTATATTGTATAAATTCCTCTAACACTCTGGAAAATAATACCCCCATTTTTTCCCCTAAAGCATGCTACAATTGACAAAGGGCTTGTGATAATCATGCTGTCACTTGGCCTCCCAAACAATGCCAGGAAGACTCTCCTATTACTACCATTTTACACATAAAGAAAAAGAAGCTCCAGAAAAATAAGATATTTGCCCAATCACCCAACCAGAAAGTGAAATCTGAGTCTTCTCAATCACATCCTGTCCGTATCCACAAACCACCCACCGCCCTGCAGGGTGACCCACCCCAGTAACTTAATTATAACACGTAAGCACATGTCATAATGCATAATATACAGCAAGAGTAACTATAGAACATTTTAATGTTTGGATTATAAAACCGTTAGAAAGTGTTTTAAAATAATAGCTGTTTTGGTTAAGGATATCCACAGATATCTTGAGTTCATTGACCATGTTCCTTTATGGTCTAATTTTTTCTCTTTACCAGCTGCTAAAAGAATGCTATAGGAACCAGACTGGCAACTCTGAGGTGCTGGTACAAGCCTAGGGATTCCTGAGGCTGCTACGAGAGTCTGTCACTAGTCATGACCAGAGCCTTTTTCCCTCCTTTTTCTGGGTCCTTCCAGATGGCAAAATGCTAAGTAGAAGGGGAAGAGGCTGTGGGATTGTAAAGAAAGCCCCCGTGAACAAGGAGTCAGCATCCCAGAATTTTAGTGTGAAGAGGAGAGCTGTGATGGGGGTCTGCGGAGATGCTCTAGAGATGTCTGGTCTGGCAAATGGCATCACCCTCATTTTTTCGTGATACTCACACTCAGCCTGGCAGGACTGGAAGGAGTCAGCCAGCAGGAGAAGAGGAAGAAGCACATCACTGACTCATACAACATCATGTCCAAAAGCTGTCCTGATGCCTTTGGCAAACTCAAAATAGTTCCTGCAGACAAGAGCAGAGGGTGTGGGAGGCTGTGTCTAGAGAGGAGGGTGTGGGTTTGGACTCTGACCAGCCTCCTGTGTCACCTGAGGGAATTTGGACTTCATCCTGTGGAGCCCAATGGGTTAATATAACTGGCTCCGGGTTACCAGCTCATAAGAAAAGGATGCAGGAGTCCTATGCTGTTCTACAACAAGAAAAATATATCTATCAACCTGGCTTGGTGGTTATGGGCATTGGCTTCATCAGACAGATGCAGTTTCTTCTTCTTCCTAGCTACAAAAATGCGAGCGGGCTTCCCTGGTGGCGCAGTGGTTGAGAGTCCGCCTGCCGATGTAGGGGACACGGGTCCGTGCCCCGATCCGGGAAGATCCCACATGCCGCGGAGCGGCTGGGCCCGTGAGCCATGGCCGAAAAAACATAAAAATGCGAGCAATATATTTAACCTCAGTAAGCCTCAGTTTTCTCAACAGTGAAATGGGGATTATGGTACATGCTATGAGAATTAAATGAAATTATGTAGGTAAAACCCCTTGCCTTTCTTCTGACATACAGTCGTGCTCAGCAACAGGTAGCTACTGTTGTCTTTTAAAGTACTGATGCTTTAATGTGTACAGCAGCTACCATGGAATAGGAACTCCCTTCCTTCCAGCTCATTCCCTTCTCCCCATTATACGTTTTTGGCTTTTGACTCATTAGAGCTTGTCCTTTATTCTTTCCACTTTGTTCCTCCTTCTCGACATTACTTCCTTCCTTTATGTCCCAGTCTAGACTTTAATGTCGGTTTCGATCTTACTCTCCTTCCACCTCAGCTTGTTCATTTCCTGGTCCAACCACTGCCATATACCATCTGCAAAACCCTCAGCCACGATGTAACGGTCTGCTAGAGCTACACAGCATCACACACCGTGTCCACTGGCACCGCCACCTATGTGTGCTCTGCAGCCTAGCTGCCGGGTCCAGCACCACTGTATTCCTTATGAGTGTCCCTGGTCAGCCCACCTCTTCACTTCCACAAAGTCACTCTTCCCACCCCGGGAGAACCCGGACCCCACTCCCAGCTGACTTTCAGCAAACGACCTCCACTCCTCCAGCAAAGGGCACAAGGGCTATCAGGAGGGAACTCCGCTTCCTGTCCTTGCACCAGAAAACTTATTTCCAGTCTCCACACCTTGCCTCCCACTTTCGAAGTGGCCCTCCTTCTGCGTGCTATGGAATCCCTCTCTTCCCATGTCTTCTGGAACATTCTTTCATCAGCCATCCCTCTATCTTTCAGTTTCTTCTTTACTGATTTCACTAGTTCATTTATTCATCAGACATTTATACATTACATGTATAAATCACATGACAGTCAGCATCTTTGATTCTGGGAATACAAGAATAAATAAAATATCACAGGGGCTTCCCTGGTGGCGCAGTGGTTGAGAGTCTGCTTGACGATGCAGGGGACATGGGTTCATGTCCCGGTCCGGGAAGATCCCACATGCCGCGGAGCGGCTGGGCCCGTGAGCCATGGCCGCTGAGCCTGCGCGTCCGGAGCCTGTGCTCCACAACAGGAGAGACCACAACAGTGAGAGGCCCGCGTACCGCAAAAAAAAAAAAAAAAAAATCACAGTCGCTAAACATATTCAACTGTCTCTCATACAATGTACTCCGTTTTTCCTAATATGGTCTGAATACATGCCTGTTCGTTTTAACAACAATAACAACACACACACACCACATGTATCCACTGTCTAGAACATACTTCCTGTGGATCTTCCAAGGTCAGTTCCTTCCTTTAGAACCAGGCTTAAAGTCACCTCCTCAAAGAGACCTTCCCTGACAGTCAATCTAGGGAACCGTCCTCTCCCTCGTCATCAGCTACCTGTTAGCCTTCTTTATTTTCATCACATCATTTACCCCATGTTGTAATGAGAGATTCCCTTGTTCCCTTACTTGCCTATTTCCTGCTGCTTCCACTAGTCTGAACCTTCATGAGGGCTTGGACCCATCTTTTAGTCACTGCTGTATCCCCAGTGCCCAGGGTGTACTTAATAGGCTCTCAGAAAACATTTCTTGATTGTTAAACTCCCAAGTGCCACAACCATCTTCGCCTTAATCTTTTTTTAATTTTTTATCTCCATCAGACATCCTACTGGTTTTCAACATTGACTACAATTAGAATTCCCTGAGGAGTTTTGAAAAATCCTGATGCCCAGAGCACCCGCTGGGGTGAGACCTTGGTACCAGTTTTGGTAAGCTTTCCAGGCAATTGTAAAGCCAAGCTTGAGACCACTGACCTAACCTCTGCCTGACACATGGGTGATGCTTGAGAAGGAAATGAAGGGATGAATGAATGATTCAAGGGATGGGGCCATTTCGCTCCAGCTTATCCCTCAATCCTCTTCCCCTGAGTCCTTCCATTCATCATGTTATCCAGGCATGCAAAGCACAAAACAAGCCCTGCACTGTCCTTGTTCCAAGCTTTCACGTAATATCAGCTCTACCAAGAGCACCCATAGAGCATCTCAGCTGTCTAAGGAGTTTCCTTGCCTCTGGACCTGCCGGTAAAATCTGGATTGGGGCTCCATACCATCTCCTCTGCCAGATCTTTCCCAGTGTCCCCAAAGGGCTCACCTTTCTCTTGCACGTGTCCCCGTTAGAGCCGTTGTGCTGCCGCCAGCAGCTGTGTCATGATTGGTTTTGACCCGGTGATCCTTTCTCCTTGTACCCCCATGTCTTGCAGACCGCCCAACCAGAGATAAATTCATGGATTACCACATTAAACAAGTTTTTAAAGAGATGCTCTATGTTTTTTCTGTTTGTTTGTTTGGGGATTTTTAACAGCCTAATTGAGCTGTAAATCACGTAACATAAAATTCCTCAATTTAAATGGTACAAGTCATGGTTTTTAGGATATTCACAGGGTTAACTATCACCACAATCCTAGAACGTTTTCATCACTCCAGGAAGAAACATTGTACCCCTTAATTATCACTCCCCATGACTCCTCAGCCCCCCAGCCCTAGATAACCACTAATCTACTTTCTGTCTCTATAGATTTGCCTCTTCTGGACATTTCACATAAATGGAGTCATACACTACTTGTTTTGTGTGTGTGTGTGATAGGCATTTACTTCCACATTTGAAGACTTATTTGGCCACAGGATCCCTCTCATATTGAGTCGATGTGGCAGATTATGGACTCTGTAGAGAGATCTTGGAGGACAAACCAAAGCAGTATTTCTTAGACCACATTACACAGCAACCTGGTAAATTACCAAATTCCTGAGCTGGGGGAAGGAGGATACAGGGATTAGCTACACCTGCTACCGCAGAAGAAAGGGAGAGTGGATGGATTCCCGGATGGCTCAGCTCTGCCACACCATTCCCGTCACAGCCAGGCCACTGGGACAGGACCTCCTGCACCAGAAGGACGCCACATCGAGGACAAACTGCCTGGATCAGACTCTAGCTTTGCCACATGTTAGCTGTTACTCTTCATTCCCAGCTACCTCATTTCTAAAAAGAGGATAAAAACAACCCTACCTTATAAGCACCACATCATAGGATCGTGATAAAGATTAAATGAGGGGATGCATAGCAAGTGCACAGCACAGCACTTGGGCCATTATAAGTGCCTGGTAAATATTTATGGTGTGGTACTTGTCGATGTTTGACTACAGCTGTTTTCATATTGTTCTTCTAAGTAAAATTTAATATGGGAAGAGGGTTCTGCTGCTTTACAAAATAATTCAAACCGTTATTCTGGGAAAATTTCACACACCATGCAGATACCCACTGCCAGATGGTTGTCTGTGTTTTGCTTGATGACAGTAGGGACAGTGGCAAGATGTAGCTGAAGCCAAAGAGTATTGTCAATGGAAAGTTGGAGGGAGGAGACGGATTAGGTCCATTCCTGGCATAAAAAGCTGATGGAGAGAACCTACTTCCCACCAAATGCTCATCAGTGCCATTAGCAGGCAGAGGATGTAGGCTAAATGGACCCTGTGTCTTGTCTTGTTTATCTGCACTCCTCTCCAGCAATTTCTTTACTTTCCTTGTACTATTATGTGTCAGCCCTGCCTCTGGCATCCTCTGCTAAGCCCTCCTATGGTGTCTCTTAGGTACATCTGAATTCAACATGTAGGTAGCTACAAACAACAAATGCTGGAGAGGGTGTGGAGAAAAGAACCCTCTTGCACTGTTGGTGGGAATGTAAATTGATACAGCCACTATGGAGAACAGTATGGTTCTCCATAGGTTTTTTAAGTAGGTTCCTTAAAAAACTAAAAATAGAACTACCATAGGACCCAGCAATCCCACTACTGGGCATATACCCTGAGAAAACCGTAATTCAAAAAGACACATGCACCCCAATGTTCCTTGCAGCTCTATTTACAATAGCCAGGTCATGGAAGCAACCTAAATGCCCATTGACAGATGAATGGATAAAGAAGATGTGGCACATATATACAGTGGAATATTTCTCAGCCATAAAAAGGAATGAAATTGGGTCATTTGTAGAGACGTGGATGGACCTAGAGACTGTCATACAGAGTGAAGTAAGTCAGAAAGAGGAAAACAAATATTGTATATTAACGCATATATGTGGAATCTAGAAAAATGGTACAGATGAACTGGTTTGCAAGGCAGAAATAGAGACACAGATGTAGAGAACAAACGTATGGACACCAAGGCGGGAAGCTGGGTGGGGGGGGTGGTGATGGTGGGATGAACTGGGAGATTGGGATTGACATATATACACTAATATGTATAAAATAGATAACTAATCAGAACCTGCTGTATAAAAAATAAATTTAAAAAAAACCACGTAGGTGGCTGAGCCTTGGTAGGCAATCCAATGGTCAGACACATCCATCTGTAGCAAGTGGGCACAGGATCTACCCATTTTGCTATCAAGTGGTCAATTATCCTGCCAGCTCCAGGGGTGCTGTTCTTGCCTATAAGCACCCAGTGTCTATTTCGAGTTACAGAGGGTAATTCGCGGACCTTCATCTGACTTCTGCTCCTTTGAATGGCCTTTCCTGCACATCTGGCAAACCTCTGTACAGATTCAGTTCAACTGTCTCTCTTTCTTGACTTCCTCCCCTCTGTGATCTCACAGCCCCTGTACATGCCTGTGGGGCAGAGCCTAGACAGTGTCCAGTCATCACCTGTGCGTATGACCGTGAACAACTAAAACACAAGGACCTTTTTCATTTATTTCTGTTTCTCCTATTAATAGCCCTGGGCCTAGCACACGAGGCTCGTTCCTCCAATTTTACAGATATGTATTGAGAGCCTACTATGGGCTGACACTTCAAAATGCAAATATTTCAGAGAAGCACGGGAGTTTCACTTTGAAAGGAGTTTTGAGACAAGCAAATGAAGCCCAGAGAAGGTTGTGTCTTATCAAGTTTCTACAATGCCTGAGAAAGGAAAATATTGGGGATAGAATTCAACTCTCCTGACACCTTGTTCTTTTAAGGCAGGGATTTTTTTTTTTCCTTTGGTTAAAATAACAGATTTTTGGGGACTTCCCTGGTGACCCAGTGGTTACGACTCCATGTTTCCACTGCAGGGGTCACAGGTCGATTCCTGGTCAGGGAACTAAGATCCCACACGCCGCGTGGTGAGGCCAAAAACTAAATAAGTAAAATAAAAATAACAGATTTTTGAACATGGTTAGAAAACTGGAGAAAATAGGAATGATTCTTTTGTTCATTAATGGTTTTTCCAGATCAAACACTAGCGCTCAAAGCACCCCTGAGTTGGTGAGGGAGGATATTAACACAGACCAGTGCAGATCTGCAGTGTGGCTAATTCCCTTACCGTCTGACTCCCTGTCCTTCTCCCACCCACCCCTGCTGGCTCACATCTCACCCACCCCAGGCCAACCAAGGGCCTGTAAAAATTTAACTTGGTGCGATTGCACAACCACGAAAGCTCAAATTGCTTTTCGGGGTAATGAATGAGATTCTTCAATTGCCTCGTGAAAATGTTTCCAATGGGAGGAAAAACAGAACAAGTTATCACAAACATCAATGTGCCCCTCAGGCTCAGGTGAGGTGATTATACAACAAAAGGTCATAGGCGATACTCATTTGGGCCAGCTTGGAGGACAAACAGAATCTCGTGCTGTTTCTCTACCTGCTCCTTTGTTGAATGTCTATTGTTAAGAGCCCTTTTGGAGGTTATGGTTATGTTTGTTAACTTTGATTTGGTGTATGCATATGGCCAAACTCATCAAGTTATATCCATTAGATATGTGCAGGTTTTTTATATCAATTACACCTCAGTAAATGTGTTTAAAAAGAAAGAAAAAGAAGCTATTTCCTCACTGAGTCAAAATCATGGTGCAGCAAATCCACTATTCTGTGTCTCTCACCAAGGTGGGCTTTTTGTAAGAAAGAGCAAGACTAGAGTTCCTGCCTGGCTCCTTGAAGGCTGCTGCTGAGTTTCTCTTAACTCCTCATGTTGGCACTAACTCCAGTGAATGCCACTCCTTAAGGCCAGGCCACCATAACCTCTCATAGGGACCGCTGAGAAAGTCACCTAACCATTCTCCTTGACTCCAATTTGAAGTCTTTTAACCTACCTCCATGCTGCAGCCGGACAGATCGTCCTAAAATTCCAACCTGACCTAATTCCTCTGCTTAACACACTGCAGGGTTTCCCATTGTCCCAAAGATAAAGTGTTAATTCCATAATCTAGTTTAGTGATAATCTGGTCAAGGTTGCTGCCTATAGACAAAAGTTTCTAGCTAAGGAGTCAAGTGAGCTAGAACCTGGTCCGTGTTCCACATGCCAAGCCATGAGCCCTAGCACTGGCCCATTCTGCCTAAGACACAGGAAGGGCTGGAGATCCCCCCTGGATGACCTATTACTTCCTGCTGTAGGTGCACATCTAATAGCCCCTATACCTGCTTCCATCCTAACCTCAGCATTATAATCCCGCCATATTAGCATCTCAAAATTCCCCTCTGTCTTGCTTCTGTCTCTTTGCCCATGTTCTCCTCCACTTGAATTTTCTTCATTCTTCTCTTCACGTGGGTAAGTCACATTCTTCTTTCTTCTCTCCACTTACATATCGCCTTCCCTGACCCTCTTGGATTAGATTAGGAGCCCCCAGTATGTGTTCTCAAAGCACCATGTGCTTTTCATTACAGTGTGCTCATTCTATGGTTTTATAATTGCCTATTTATCTCTTTACTTGAGAGCAGGGACTGTACCACGGTTCTTTGTAACTTTCTTGTCTAGGTATTCAATGGATATCTGTTGATTAAAGAAATGAATGAATAAATGGATGGATGCATAAACGTATTTTTAAAGAACCTTGAACTCATGTTTCCAAACAACATCACACTTTGACTAAAAGTGCTCCAAAATCTTATTACCTACTGTCCTATAATGGTCTTAAATGTATTTTTTTCTGCCTTCACAGAATGCATTTGAAAGGGTGGAACTCTAGGAATTGGGAACTCATCTTAGCTCATCCAAAATCACAGCTTTCCCATTTTACAGACTAAAAATGCCAGACTTCTTTCTTTGTAGCCTTGATGGATGTTTCCAAATGAAAAGATGCTGGTCTTTCCAAGGTGTCTTCAACTCATGGGCCTGTCCACCTTCCCCCAACATGGCACCCAGGGCAACACAGCGGAAGGCCTTGAATATTTTCATGAGGAGTTTTGCATTCATCCTGCGGGTAAGAGGGAGTTCATGAAGAGTTTTAAACAAGGGAGTGTCATATTCATTTTTGCGTCTTGAGCAATTGCTCTAGAAGGGGTAAGGAAGATGAGAGCCTGTGGGCAGGGAAGTGAGAATGAAAGCCACTGGAATATTCTGGCAAGAGATGATGAAAGCCTAGACCTTGATCATGGCAATGGAGATAAGGATGCAATTTTTTTTTTAGAAATTGAGGAGGAAAAAATCACTTGGACTTGATTAAATATGGTAATAAGAGAGGGAGAAGACTCAGGAAAGATCCTAGGATTTCTAGCTTCAGCAACTGGGTCACTGGTGGTAACATCATCTGAGCTCAGGACTATGAAGATAGAGAGTTCACTAAGATGCATTCAGTTCAAGTTATGGACTTTCCTAAGAAGTAAAGGTAGGAATTATCTCTGCACAGAGTTTCAGACATACCCCATACATAATAGGTGCTCAAAATGCTTCTTAAACTGAATTGAAGGTGGAGTACATCCTACATATAGAATTTTCAATAACTAATTTCAACTGTGTCTTTTGTCAAATTCCATGCAAAGACTCATCCAACCATGCTGCTCTCATATTAACATAAATGTAAGATTTATCCATATGACAAGCTAAGAAATTTCAACCCCCTGGAAAGTATGACTAAGAAATTTTACTGCAATAATAATTTTCACTAAGTGGTGGAAGGAGTCAGGGAAAGGGATAGTTATTATAGCAACCACAAATTGGTCCAAGGGCTACACTTGGCTTTCAATTTCACTACAAATTTCAGAGAAGCCATAAAAGATTCTAGTGAAATCTGGTTGGTTGATTAGAAACATGCGAAGGAACCCCAAACAGGCACGTGTTTCACATTTCCTCCTCCAAAGTTTGCCAAGTATTAATCATCGTCTTCTCTGTGTTATTCCAGAAAACATAATCGCTCCAGCTGGTCTCTTGGAAGGACAGGACTGGGGTCAGGAGAGTATCCACAAATCCAGAACTTCCACAGAGGATTAGAGAGTAAACGCCACGCAGAGGGAAAGCGGCCACACGTGACTTTCCCCATCTTCCCAGACCCCGCTTCCCCAGCGTGGCCCTCCATATCCCTGCCCTCAGCCCCGCCCTTGGTCACCTCCGCAGCAGAAGAGAAAAGAGAGTTTGGAGATGTAGCCTCTCAAGTGAGAATACTGTTGCTTCAGCCGAACATCTCCCTCCCCAGAACGCAGATTCCAGAATTGAACAGGGACAGGCTTTGGAGCCAGAAAGTCCCAAATTTGAAACCAAACTCCACCATCTACTCTGGGTAATTTATTTAACCTCTTTGAGCCTCAGATTTCTTCATTTCCAAAACGAGGATAATAAGACCTACTTTGAAAGGTGAAGAATGAATGAGGTAATTTATGTAAAACACATACGTGTGTGATATTAGCAAATGTGTCCGGACCCTTCCTGTCCCCTTCCTCCTGTATGGTGACCTGCCCAAGCAAGCATGGAGCCCAAACTGGCATTCAACGCAATCCCTAATCGCGGAAGTCCCACGGGAATGAGTCAATTTTCCCAGCAACTGGAGCCCTGATCAGGTGCTCTGAAGGGGGCTCAGATTCACCTGCTCTTCCTGGGACTCACAGAGCAGCTGAGAAGACAACAAACCTAGCCTCTCTCAGATTAAAGTGCTACCAGAGCAAGGATGATGAAAAAGCTAGTTTTGCCTGGAACAGTAGGGTCAGAGCTCATAAGTGAGGCATCATTTGAACTGGGCCTTAATGGATGACTAACAATTTTCTGGGAAGGAATCAGAGACATTCATGCAAAAGGGGGAAATAAATAAAGACAATGAAGTCATGACGTGCTCAAGAAACTATAACAAGATAGGTATGGCTAGAGGAGAGGCAATGTCAGGGGAGGGTGGGCAGACCCATGAGTGAAGACATCTTAGAAAAACCAGCATCTTTGCATTTGGAAATATCCATCAATACTACAAGGAAAGAAGTCTGACACTTTTAGTCTGTAAGATGGGAAAGACGTGGTTGTGGATGAGCTGAGTTCCCAGCTCCTAGAGCTTCACCCTTTCAAATGCATTCTGTGAAGGCAGAAAAAAAAATACTTAAGACAAATACAGGACAGTACACAGTAAGATTTCAGAGCTCTTTTAGTCAAAATGTGATGTTCATTGGAAACATGAGTGCAAGATTTTTTTAAAAAAAAATGTTTATGCATCCATCCATTTATTCATTCATTTCTTTGATCAAGAGAAATGCTGGGGAAGAACAGTAGGGAGGTTCCTTAAAAAACTAAGAATAGAACCACCATATGACCCAGCAATCCCACTACTGGGCATATACCCTGAGAAAACCATAATTCAAAAAGAGTCATGTACCACGATGTTCTTTGCAGCTCTATTTACAATAGCCAGGACATGGAAGCAACCTAAGTGTCCATCAACAGATGAATGGATAAAGAAGATGTGGCACATATATACAATGAATATTACTCAGCCATAAAAAGGAACAAAAATTGAGTCATTTGTAATGAGGTGGATGGACCTAGAGTCTGTCATACAGAGTGAAGTAAGTCAGAAAGAGAAAAACAAATACCGTCTGCTAACACACATATATGGAATCTAAAAAAACAGTATGGATGAACCTAGTGGCAGGGCAGGAATAAAGACGCAGATGTACAGAATGGACCTGAGGACACGAGCAGGGGGAAAGGGAAGATGGGACGAAGTGAGAGAGTGGCATGGACATATATACATTACCAAATGTAAAACAGATAGCTAGTGGGAAGCAGCCGCATAGTACTTGGTGCTTTGTGACCACCTAGACGGGTGGGATAGGGAGGGTGGGACAGAGATGCAAGAGGGAGGGGGTATGGGGATATATGTATACATAGAGCTGATTCACTTTGTTGTACAGCAGAAACTAATACAACATTGTAAAGCAATTATACTCCGATAAAGATCTTTAAATCAATAATTAATTAATTTTAAAAAAAGAATGACCGACCATCTCAAGCGCTGGCAAGGCAATGAAGCAACTGACCCTCTCATATGTTGCTGGTGGGGCACCCGTGGTCCAAACACTTTGGGAAACTATTTGATAGTTTTTTATAAAGTTAAACATATACCCATCCTATGGCCCAGAAACCCCACTCCTAGGAATATGTCTACAGAAATGAATACATAGAGCCACAAAAATACTAGTACAAGAACATTGAGTAACTTTATGCATAATAGCCGAAAAAGAAAAAAGAGAGAGAGAGAGAGAAATGCTGGGAGCTGGTGTTCGCAAGGTCAGCTGGGTTAGCTAACCATGAGAGGCAGAGCTTCTGGATTTATCCTACAAGTAATGCAGGACCATTAAAGAGATTTGAAATGTTCTCTTTTGAATTTGATTGTATTTTGTATTTAGCCTTTTTATTCTCATTATGAAAACCATACACATATTTGAAACATTATTCAAGCAGTACAAATGGAGGCAATAAACAATGAGTCCCTGTCTTCATCCCAGAGTACGGGGCTTATTCCTGCTTCTCAGTCTGGGCTCTGTCCAGTTCTTAGAAATGTCTCTTCCTTTCCAATATTATTTTAAAATCCACCCATTTTTTCTTTCATACTTTTATGACTTCCTATTTTATGTTTACAGTTTTAATCAATCAAGAGTTTGTTTTGCTATAAGGTGTCATATATAGATTTGATTTTAGTTTTTCATTCTTTGTGTCTTTCTTTTAAAAGATGATGTTACCCTCATTTCAATTTATTGACAGGATAGAGGTGTTTGTCCTTAGTTACATTCTCTTTGTTATGTTTTCTATTCTTAATGCTTCCTCTGTTTTCTAACTTTTGGTCCGTGGTCTGTTTTTATCTTCTTCGATATGTCTGCTTTTCTTTTTTTCACTTTTTTTTGGCTGCACTGCACAGCCTGTGGGATCTTAGTTCCCCGACCAGGGATTGAACCCAGGCCCCCTGCAATGGAAGCCTGGATCCCTAACCACTGGACTGCCAGGGTATTTCCTTTCATTTCTTTAGAGAGAACTACCTGCTGGAAGAACAAGGAGTCTGCCTGGCATACAGCAAAGGCTCTTATGTCAGCACTGTTTGGTGTGTACACGTCTACCTGTATATGTCAGTTGACCCTGATATGATTTTCACCTCTCTACTGTACACTCTCACTCTGAGAACTCTTGTAGAGATGGCATGTCTGCAGGATTCTCTTTTGATTCCACTTCCCATGACACTCCACAGTGGGGAACTGGAACCTAGATACTTTCTTAGTCCATCCACAACCCCACACATTGCTGTTTCAGGCACAGTTGGCTCATTAATGACGTGCTGCCTCTTTTTAAAGACGACTGTGGAAATACAGATTTACTATTACCGTCTTTCCTCGATTAGATCCAAATTTTACTATGCTTAGCAATTATTCTTCACAATTTGAGGTTATAGATATTTCCTAAGTTCTTTGAAAATAAAAATTCTCTTTTCTTTTTTTATTCAGTTGGTTTTAGAAGGTATCAATAGAATTGGAGTAGAAACAGCTATCCACCCCTGTCTTAGCCAAAATTTCTCCATTGAAAATAGTTAAGTAGAAGAGAATATGTTGATATAAGGCTAATTATGATTTTGACAGATGGACTGGAGGGGAAAGATAATGGAGGCCGGGAAACCAATTAGGAGGTTAGTGTGCTCATTCAAAATAGAAGAGAGGTGAAGCAAACCCGAACTAGGGTGGTGGTGGCAGTGATGGGGAAGAGAAAAAGTCTGCGAGAAATTCTGCAGGTCAAACTGACAGGACTTTGTAACCGATTAAAAGGGAAGATTAGGCCAAGTGGAAAAGAAAAACATAACTTGGTGGATGGCCATGTATTAGCTGAGAGAGGAAATATAGCAGAGGGAAAAGTTTATTTTTTAATCTGTTGAAGTTCCTGGGACATTCAGAGGAAGATAGAAAGCAAGCAGTTGGAAACACAGAACTGAGATTCAGGAAAGAGTCAGGGCAAAAGGTGTGGATTTAGAAGTCTCCAGCACATTGAAAGCTGTAGTGGCTGGAGCCGTGAAATAGATTAATTTGCCAAGAAAGAGAGTATAAAGTAAGAGGAGGATGAAGATGGAAGCAGGAGAACACCAGTATTTAAGGGGCTGGTGGGGAGAGCTGAGCCCATGAAGGGTAGAATTGTAAAGGCCGGAAGAAAACAAGAAACAGCGGCATTACGAAAAACAACCGAGAGAGAAGCAAGAAAGGGTGTATAGTCAGCAGTGTCCAGTGCTGACAAGGGTTATAAAGCAAGCCCTGAAATTGTCCACAGAATTTGGCAATTGGTGAGAGCAATTTGGGCAGGAAGGAAGGAGAGTGGAGGGGAAAATGACAAACTAATAATAAGTATCTAATACCTACCAGGCAATACACTAGTGTTTTGCATATATCATTACAGTTAATCTTCACAAAAATCCCCCAGAAGAGGAAACAGAGGCTAACAGACATTAAGTAACCCTTGTGCCATCACACAGAAGCTAAGGAGGCAGCTAGATTTACACACAAGCTTGTCCTGCATTCAAAGCACCATCCTGTTTCCACTATGCTAATTTCCAAGTCAGATTACAATAACTTAACAAATGCCTGTAAACTAAAAAATGTAATATGCTTCAGATCATAGTTTCCTAGTGATTGTCATGCAAAACATAATCACTGTACCCAGGGCTGTGCTGGTACAATGTTAGCCTATCAGCCTCCCTCCTGTAAACCAGCCAGACTGCATTGGCTTCACCCCTGTCAATAGTTAAGTGCCCAGGAAATGGTAACTAAACCAACAGAGGTCACAAAATTAGTGACAAAAGAAAGGCCACGATGCAAATAGCTTTATATTTTTCCTGCTCATTCTTTCATAGAAAGTTCTGTACACATATTCATTTCCAGCTACGTTGTACAGAGATGAATATGCAAACTTTCTTGACCTGAGAGCTTCTGTTATCATTATGCTTTATCTGGGTATCATCTCTTCCCTTGGATTCTGTCTCTGCCACAAGATATCAATGCTGTTCATTGCTCAATACGGTGCCTGCCACATATTCAATGAATATTTGTTCTACTGAGTTGTTTTTTCTAGGCCGAGGTCACTGCAGGTGGTTCTATAACCTATTTGCCTCTGTTAAAAAGAGCCTGAAAACACCAAGGTTGGGGTAAATAACTGGTGCTCAACCTCATCGCTCAATTAATTCAAAACCAACCAACCAATGAAATTAGCTGAAAGGGGTACCAGCAACTTTGCAGCTTTCCTCAAAATGGGAAAAAGATATGTTTTATGGCCATATTTATAATGGGAACATATTTAAATATTCTGGAATTCCTGTATGCCATTTCCATCCAGGACACCTGCCCTGCAAACACAGAGGATCCTACAAGTAATGGCATTTCCCATGGGGCTACACGACCAAGACCCATATATACAGAATATTCACAGCAATGATTCCCCAGATCAACTCAATTAGAAGGAAAAATACAACTCCTTGTTTTGGCACGCTGGTGACTGCAGCTTATAAGGTATGCCTCCTCCAGCTGATGGATGGTATATCTTTTACTAGACATGTTTTGAGGTATATATTTTCTCAACAGGGAAATTAGTAAGAAAAAAATGACAATAAACACCATCATTTATTGCACATTGCATCTGTGCCAAGACTGTGGCTTAGTTCTTCCAACAATCTTATGAGTTAAGTTCCTTAACCAAAGTCACACACATGCAGTAATCAGCAGAGCCAGAGTACAATCAGATGTTTATTATTAAATCTACAATCTTAGTCATAAGACTAGAGATGGCTGACCTTCCCCTGATTAAAAAAGAAAAAAATACTGAAATACTGCAGTGAAATACTTTTTTCAGGAGCTTGAAGTTGTGTCAGATCCTGCCAGTTTTCTCCCTGATTTTCCTTCTCCTCCAGTAATTGAATCCCTGATTTTTTTTTTTTTTTTTTTTTGCGGTACACGGGCCTCTTACTGTTGTGGCCTCTCCCGCTGCGGAGCACAGGCTCCGGACGCGCAGGCTCAGCGGCCATGGCCCACGGGCCTAGCTGCTCCGCGGCATGTGGGATCTTCCCGGACCAGGGAACGAACCCGTGTGCCCTGCATCGGCATACGGACTCTCAACCACTGCACCACCAGAGAAGCCCAAATCCCTAATATTTAACTGAATTCTTATGGTCGGGGGGGGGGGGGGGAGACTACATTTCCCAGCTTCCTTTGCAGCTAGCTATGTCCATGACTAAATTTTGGTTAATGTGACATAAGCAGAAGTGGGGTATGCAATTTCTTGGACGTATTCTTAAAAAAGGGGGCATATCATTCTTCCTCACTTCCCTCCCTTCTGCTGGATAGGATTTACATGTCATCGCTATAGTTCTAGCAGCCATTTTGGAATGGAAGTCATACCCAGCAGTGCAATAAGAAAGAAGGTGTCTAGACCAGTTGCACTGTGAAGCGCTGGCTACTGCCTACAGACATCTTGAATGTGGGGTGGAAACATGTCTCTTCTTGTTTAAGCTACTTCTTTTCTTTCCTTTTTCCCACAGTTGGGTCTAGATGCCTTATGACATCTTGTGTATTATGAAATCTTTCTTGTATTGTTGTTAAATGCAAGTTCATTGAGTTAAACTGGTATTGGACATGATAAATATTGTAGATAGAAATGACTAAGATACAGTTTTACTTCAAGGAACTTTCCATTTAGAAGGGGAGAGGAGACGTGCCCTTGAGACTAAAAGAAAGGGAATACCTGGTATGCGAGTAGAAAAGTTTTATGCTTAGTGTATTTTTAGGTATATTTTGGAGTGTTTATATCTAGTTTCCCTACATGGATGATGGAGAAAGCATAGAAAGAGTGCATTTTTCTGGGGCTTTTTTGTTTTTTATCTTTGCATACCAGCAGGTACTCAGTAGTTTGACCGATTGATAAAAATATTCTTCAGTTGATCCACTGCACGTAAGTAAAACTGGAACTTTGGCTAGTTTCTTGTTGGAATCTCTGAGCCCTGTCTCATCATCCTTCTGTACAAAAGGAAGATAAAGCTTCCAAGAAGGGTAGCCCCAAACCCCACGCTTCCTTCCCCTGTGAGATAAAGGGCCAGGGCCCCGTTAACTAGCTCTGTGCACAGCATACACTCAGAACATCCCGAGAGAAATCCTGGAGGAAGGCTCTCAGGGACTTGGAGAATAAAGATGTAGGTTCTAGATCCTGGCTCTGCCATCAATTCCCTGTGCCCTCAGCAGACTGTCTCACCTTTGTGGGCTGCAAGTCCCTTAATTAACAACAATGAATTAATCAATTATAACAAGAGGATTTGACTCAATGGCCTCCGAGGTCATTTAGCACAAACGCTCTGTGACTCTCTAGTTGGAACAAGCCCTAAATAGGGAGTTGAGGAACCTTGAATTCAATCCTGATTCTTTCACTAATTCACAGGATAATCTTAAGAGAAATATGCCACATCTGCTAACCTCAGGTTCTTCACCTGTAAGATAAGGGAGCTGAACAAAATGCCTTACAATACGTCATAGAGTTCAACTATTCTATAAATGCATTATGAAAATTATTCTTTCTCGATGGAAAAAATTAAGTTAATAACATTACTAGATTTAAAATCCATATAAATTATGCTATCTAAATAACCCCAATCTAATATTCCATGCACAAAATTAGGATTTTTTTTTAAGTTACCACCCTGTGATAATAACAAAATCGACTCAGAGATGGAATTTTGCATTATCTTTCATCTTTTTGCACAGGCTCTTATATGTCATGACTAAGGTCATAAATGAAAATGACCTCTATGGGAACAGAAGTGCCTTTAATAAGCATAGCGGTTCCTGTTGATAAGCATAACCAACAATCTTAATGTCGCGTTGTTCCCCTTGATCCCAAGTCAAAATGTTTCCTTTTATCCAAGTCCAAACAATTTGCCTATGTCCATTGGAAGAAAATGATTTAGCACCATCCATCCCATGTTTTAACACCCTTGAAATCCTTTTTATAGCAAATAGTCTAAAGCCAGCAAAGCATCATGTTTTTTCTTCTTTTAGAGCTTGTACAATGTGTACACATTTCCAGAGTAAGATATTCTATATCAACTCTAGGCTGTAACTAAGGACTTAGTAAACAAAACAGTCCGGGCTGGTTAATGGAGTTTAGTGCCAAAAAAAAATTTTTAAATCACTATCTTTATCAAACAAAGAAACCCTGAGTGAATGGAAAATTTTAATGCTTTGGATTCTTCAAGCTGGTTTTCATTTTGTTAAAAGAACCTATATTTATTTACCTATTAAAGGTAAATTTTAATAAAATAAACACCCCCAAGCTTTTCCCCTTCCCGAATTGAGGCAGAGTGTTTGAAGCTTCATGTTATGGGCTACATTTTGTCCCCTCAAAATTCATATGTTGAAGTCTTAACCCCTAGTACCTTGGAATGTGACTATATTTGGAGATACGGGGACTTTAAAGAAGTAACGAAGGTCAAATGAGGACATCTGGTTGAGCCCTAATCCAATATGATTGGTGTCATTATAAGAACTGGAGGTTAGGACGCAGGCAACACACAGAGGAAAGACTGTGAGAAGATAGAAAGAGAAGATGGCCATCTGCAAGCCAAGGAGAAAGGTCTATGAAACAACCCTGCTGACCCCTTGATCTTGAACTTCTAACCTCTAGAATGGTGAAAAAATAAAAGTCTCTTGTTTAAGCCACCCCAGTCTGTGGTGCTTTGTTATGGCAGCGCTAGTAAACTAATACACTTTGAATATTCTGTCACAGATTTACAGAAATGGTGAGTTTCTGGGGTCTCTCAGAGCTTAGCACATTGCCTTGGACATTATCAACACTCCATTTGTGGTTGTCAAACGAATGAATTAATTTAAAAACAGAACCACCACTCACCTAGACTTGCCATGCTTAATTCTCTGTGAGGTGATATATGGAAATTAAAAGACTAGCCTATTCTTTTTATTCTCCTCTCCTTTCCCCCTCAGTCTCAGGCCAGCATTTCCATCTGAGTTCTTATTCAGTCTGTGATAAGAACCAACACTTTTGTTATATTGTTTTCATACATGTTCTGGATTCTTCTAGAATTAGATACACTTCTGCCCACAAGTCAGGAAGTGATCTGAGTCTCTTGGATACAGCCTTACAAGATGCTGGAATAGTGGAGAAAACTTGAGTCAATATCCAAGGTCTAAGGGTACTAATCCATTTGAGAGTTGGGGAACTGATAGGACAAAGAAAATCACCTAGTTATTTGGGGCTATATTTTCCCATTCTATGTCTTCTCTTTAGGCCTTATTGAGTTGAAAATTTACTTGCACCCTTCCTTCTAGTCCATCCAAATTGGAAGAGTCTCAATTACAAAATTTCTCTTGAGGAATTCTTCCCTTCCCACTTTGCATTTATGAACACGTCCCCATGGGACTATGGAGATACGTGAGAGCAAGATCAATCTCACTTTAATCTTTGCACGTGGTGCCAGGCCCACAATGTGTTCAACTGAGGTACCGTTGTTGTTTAAATGGGTGAACAAACATCTCCAAAATATAACAACATTCATTCAACCAATTTTTTGCTAAGTGCATCGTTGCTGCACGCACTGTACCAGATATGATGATCTAGAAGTGTCATCTAGGAATTCCAGACCACCTGAAAGTGCCAAGAGTGAATGACAATGATGTGATGTGAAGTCAGTCACAATGTGTGTGAAGTGTTAAGGGGAACACAGCACAATGAAAAACCAAACTATACTAGAGCAAGGACTCCCATCTTTTTCCCTACCCATCCTGGCTACCTTTCAACTTCTGTACTCCTGTAGTATTTGACTCATTACAAAGAGCATATATTCAATCTGTCAATTTTTGCAAGTCCGATTGTCTGAACTTTTTATAAACCCAGCTTACGCTTTATCCTCTTGGGTAAATCTTTTCAGATGGCACCAGGGTTGAGTCATTTCTACGCCTTCCTTACAATCTTCACCACTCATTTAGCAACGACTCCAAGACCACCTGAAGAGAGACCTCAATCACTCACTTGAACTTCTGTTTACATCATGCATTGCTTGTATTTTTACACCTGCCTTAGAGGCTGCAAGCTTCTTCAAGGCAGGAACCATACATACAGAATGTTAGAAACTGAAGGAATTTAATGGTTATTTGATCCAGCTCCATCTTTTACAGATGAGAAAACCCAGAGTCAAGGACATTAGCACTTGCTAATAAGAACATAAAGAGTTAGTGAAAGAATAAAACTAAAATACCAAAATGATTTGAAAGAGTATCAGAAGGCTGACAGCCCTGACCTATTTTCCCAAGTGTCTGGGTTCTTTGTTTCAGCTTCTAATATCCTCTCTCTCTTTATTTTATTTTATTTTTGGTTATCTTGGTTCTTCATTGCTGCAGGCGGGCTTTCTCTAGTTGCGGAGACTGGGGGCTACTCTTCCTTGCAGTGCACGGGCTTCTCATTGTGGTGGTTTCTCTTGTTGCGGAGCACAGGCTCTAGGCACGCGGGCTTCAGTAGTTGTGACTCACGGGCTCAGTAGTTGTGGCTCGCGGGCTCTAGAGCACAGGCTCAGGAATTGTGGTTCATGGGCTTAGTTGCCCTGTGGCATGTGGGATCTTCCTGGACCAGGGATCAAACCCATGTCCCCTGCAATGGCAGGCAGATTCTTAACCACTGCACCACCAAGGAAGTCCCTCCTCTCTCTCTCTCTTGAACCTGGTCCCTTTAAAATGGAAGGCAGTTATGCTCACCACTATACCACCAATGCCAGTATAAAAAATGAAGTAAAGGAATAACTTGTCCCTAAGGAATAATCATCCATCTGTGTGTGTGTGTGTGTGCACGAGTGTGCATGCCCATAGCAAAGTACTATAGAAAACTACAAGCTTATGGTTGTACTTACTCCACACACTTTGGAACCAGATGGCCTAGTTTCAAGTTACAGATCTTCCACTACTTTTTGCTGGGAAGGGATTAACTTTGGTCATCTCCAAGTCTCAGTTTGCTTATCTGAAACATAAAAATTAGAATACTTAACTCTTTTGATTTCTTACAATATCAGACTTCTAAAGCAATATTATAATGCTTGGCATAAAGTAAATGCTCAATACATTTACAACTATTATGAAATTAAATGGCACAGCCTTTGCTATGACCTTGGTCTGACTAATA
This sequence comes from Monodon monoceros, assembly GCF_005190385.1. NCBI lineage: Eukaryota > Metazoa > Chordata > Mammalia > Artiodactyla > Monodontidae > Monodon > Monodon monoceros. Next base: position 17,468,088 of record NW_021703770.1, on the reverse strand, counting down.
TGAAAAGGAGAGGTAGAGCTTCCCTGGTGGCACCGTGGTTGAGAATCCGCCTGCCGATGCAGGGGACACGGGTTTGTGCCCCAGTCCAGGAAGATCCCACATGCCGCAGAGTGGCTGGGCCCATGAGCCATGGCCGCTGAGCCTGCGCATCCGGAGCCTGTGCTCTGCAACGGGAGAGGCCACAACAGTGAGAGGCCCACATACTGAAAAAAAAAAAAAAAAAGTAGAGGTAAAAACTGTAAGAAAATTTATGACGTATAGAGTCATGTAAACTATTTGTAAGCAGTTACACAATTCAAACCTCAGCATTCCTTTATTACTACTTTTCTTTAAAAAAAATTTAAGACACAAAAATCGTTCCTTGCATACTCTTCTATAAAAAAAGTTTTAAGCTACAAAAATCCTTCCTTTCCAACCAGAAATGAAGACCACCAGAGATGCCCCTTCACTCGGTTAAACTGGTTCTCTCAGAAAATACTTCTGAGAGAGAGCATTTATTTCTGTTTGCAAGTTTGGAGGACAGGCATCAAGGTAAAAGCACTATTCATAACTTCTAATGCTCTCTCCACCTGCATACAAAAACAGGAATCAATTCATTTCCTTCAGACACCAACAAGTCAAGTCCTACTGGCAGCACTGAAGGGTTCTAAGGACTTTCCTTTGTAAATGATGTCATTAAAAGCCTTGTGAGTTTCCTTCCTCCTGCTTGTGTCTTTCTTAAGAGCAGAATATTCAATCTACTGCTTCTTTTCTTTCCTGCTGAAAAAATAAAAATTTATGGTAAAAGTACGGAAAATAACCCCCATGATAGTTTTCCTTCAGCTCTGCCAAAACAAAACAAAAAGCAAAAGATCACCACAGAACTTACGGAACATGCAAACCAGTCTTACAGAATTGGAATGGGGTTTAGTGTGTTTCTGTACAACAGATTGTGGCAACACTTGCTCCCTGGAGATTTTTTGTCATGGACTGATGATCTTGTAGGGAGCTGCTAAACACTTTTTCTCTCCTCCTTGAAGCTCCAAACAAAACAATTCAGATATGCTCACAGTGGTACTCCACTGAACACAACTGGGATCAAAGGACCTGTGTATTTCTACCTGGGAGTGATGATTTTGTTAGTGTAGAATAAGGAGTGAGTGTAGAGGGGATAAGGCAGATTATTCGCCCCCCTGGTCCTGCCTCTCCATCTCAAGCCCGTTGGTACAGGCATCCCTTGCATGGCAGAGAAATAGTACCAGGATGTGCTCTACAAAGATGCTGAGGTACAGTAGATGGATTTTGTCTTAGGGGCAATTATGTAAGTAAATCTGTCATACATTTGACTGATTGAACCTTAATGTAGTTCACCCCTGGGGATTCTCCACCAGGGCAGGGACTCTCGAAGCTGTGATCAAATCACTCAAGCGTTCATTAAATACGCAGATTCCCAGGTCTTGCCCCTGAAAGATTGATTTGGTAGGGCACAGAAATCTGAATTTTTAATAAGCAGTCTAGGTAGGATTTGTGATATAGGTGCTCAGACCACACTTATTAAAAGACTTCCCAGAATAAGTGCATCAGGCACCACATCCTCCTCTTTCAAAATCACAAGCCCTGTGTTCTCAGCCCCACCCCCGGCAAGCTGTCTCACTGGAAAACAGCCATCTGACACACAGCGAAGTAGGTAATAACTGGAAAACTCTCCTGAAAAGATTTTTCTTTTTTTATTTTAATGAGAGACAAAAGGGTGGTTGGTTTAGAAAAACACCTTCACATGAAAGGCAATTACGAGCATTTCAGCAGGTGAGGGAGGGATAAAATTGGGGACTGAGCTCAGGAGTTACGGAGGTACCGCTCAGAAATCACTGTAGGTGCAGCTCCGTCAGGCAGAACGGATGAACACAGAACACCCATGCTCACGGCTCTCAGTGGAGCCCGGGGATGGTGCTTCTCCAGGGCAGTCTGGGTTCCGGGAACCCTGAGGAAGCCACTATGCCTGGTCCTTTGGCCTTTCTACCTATCTCTCTGGGACTCTCAAACTTCCCTTTCTTAACTCTCACATTTTCTCAGGAGACTTAAGCCCACACTGTAGTTGCCTCCCATCTCACGATCTACCTACCAGAACTGTGAATCAAGCCTGATTTGTTTGGCATCATCAGCTATTGCTTTCCTTTGTGGTTGTTCTTTTATTTTACACTTTTCCAATGCAGAACATCAGTGATCATTGGAAAGCCCAGGAAAGGGAAAAAGATGGCATCCTCTGCTGGACTCGCCTCCCAGAACTTGCCGTATGATAAGAAAACTACTGAAGATTGCTCCCCCTGAACTAAAGACACCTAAATGCATGATGTACTAATTCAGACTGTACAGATGTGATTCATTATTTTTGCTCATCAAGGCTGTTAAGATAGTAGAGGGTGTTGATCTGGTGTTCAGAAGCACCCACTAATTCCCAGACACTGAGCTGAGCTCAACACCCATTATGCAGTTTGAATCTCCTAACAGCCCTGTCCTGAGCAGGAGATGTTATTATGCCCATTTAAGGGATGAAGAAAGAGAAGTTCAGAGAGATGTAAGTGACTTGGTGAAGTCAGACACCTAGAAAGAAAGCAGAGAGCTGGGATTTGTCCTCCTGACTTTGATGCCCATACTCTTACCGTTATACCATGCTGCCTCTCCCCTTTAAGCACATTATAAATTATTTAATTATAAGAAGTTAACTTGCAAGTCTCAAGGTCCTGAATTGATGGAGTGGACCCTCTATAAAAGCATTTCTTTTTAAGTACCGAAAACCTACACTACATGGATATGTCAGGGACATTTCTCCAGAAATGTGAATCTAATTTAATCAAAACCATACTGTACCCAAAGAGCCAACAGATATTCATAAAGTGTTTAACACTCTAGAGAAGGGTATACTGCAACATAAAGCCCATCCAAGCAACATGCTTAAAACCACATTTGCAAACTTCATTCTCTATTCAACCAGAGACAGGATGACTTTTTAATTCCAGGGCATCTGTTCTAGATTTGAACTGACGGAAAATTGTTCCCTCCTGACAGCCATTCAGCAGTCCATATTCATTCTCAGTAAATTGGTGCTCCCAGGAGGCAGTGTTGCCTGTGCACAAACTCTGGATGCCACTGGCCTCTGTGGAACCACATGGCAGAGCTGGGAAAAACCTGAGGAAAAGATCAACTTCCTTTAAAAACATCCCCTAAAGGGACCCCATACTTAAGGCAAAACAGATGCTCCCGAGAAACAATATCAGGCTGAGAGAAGCTTGTGTCGTGCCACAAACTATCCCTTAATTCGTCCCCTTGCCCAGGTCTCCTCTTTTTCCAATCCTCTTCTTTGCTATGTCTTAGCAGCCATGTCCACGCACGCACGTGCGCATGCGCACTCAGAGACCAGAAGTCAATCATAGACTTCCTCAAAGTAAAATCGCAGGATGATGGGGAATCTTCCAGCTTTGCACAAGACTAGTTGTGTGGGACTCTACTGAGCACTTAATGTGCCTGGCCCTGGACCATGTGCTTTCTGTGGATGTGAGGATGAGGAAATGAAGGCTCGTGGAAGTCATTATTTCCAGGATAACACATCTAGCAAACAGTGGTCCTAGGATACAAACCAGGTCAGTCTGACTCTAAAATCCAAGCTGTAAGTCCCCAAACTACACAATCGCTCATGTCATGGCACCTTTATAAGACTCCTCCGAGGGACTTCCCTGCTGGTGCAGGGGTTAAGAATCCACCTGCCAATGCAGGGGACACGGGTTCGAGCCCTGATCCGGGAAGATCCCACATGCCGTGGAGCAACTAAGCCCGTGCGCCACAACTACTGAGCCTGTGCTCTGGAGCCCACGAGCCACAACTACTGAGCCCACGTGCCACAACTACTGAAGCCCACGCGCCTAGAGCCTGTGCTCCGCAACAAGAGAAGCCACCTCAATGAGAAGCCCGTGCACTGCAACGAAGAGTAGCCCCTGCTCGCCACAACTAGAGAAAGCACGCACGCAGCAATGAAGATCCAACACAGCCAAAAATAAATAAATAAAATAAAATAAATTTATATATAAAAAAAAGACTCCTCCGAAAAACGAGCAAGTTGAACCAATTTGAGATTCCAGAATTCCAGAGGGGGAAAAAAGCCCATAAGGCATTGTGGAATGCTTTTATTTGTTTTGTTGACTAATTGTCATTGTTTGCCGGAATTTTTAAAAATTCTGAATTTGACTGCCTTTTAGTCAAGACATCCACACTTCTGGGCCCATCTTCCCACTTGGTCTCTACTCTTTGCCTGCTGTCCACTTGTCCTCTGAAGGCATTTGAGTTTTCAACCCCTAAACACTCTATAAATATTCTTTTAGCTTGACCATTCTGTGATCTCTATGTGGATGACAGTTACACAGCCATGAGCGTAGGGTGGGTGTAAAGTAGAAACTAGTAAAGTCAGTGAGAGGCATTGAAATTTACTGATGGCTGTGTGATAAGACACCAAGTTTGGACTTACATGAGGAATGGCAAACATTATCCATCTAAAGTGCCAATTCTGACCTGTTATTCATAGATAAGTGGAATACTTCGTTGAGAAGAACTCTGAGGCTGCACCTTGACTGAGCAGAGGGCCCAACTGATTCACAGACGCTTGTTAGCCACAGAATGCTTTCCCTAGACAAACGACTTTTAAAGACTCTATTAATAAAACAGATAAAAGTGAAGTTGCTCAGGCTGAAACAGAGATGGGGGAGCCTAGTGCTACCCTACTGGTTTCCTTTAATTTCTATAATTACTGACATGGAATCTTCAAAGAGATCCTGTGACTCCATAGAGAATAATTTAGAAATCACTGACAAAGATGCTCCTCAAGGTTCTTTTATGCTCTGACACACTTTGATTCCTTGAGGCATCAAGAGCCTTTGTAGATGATCAGAAGCATCACAAAGGAAAATAGAGGCTTCTGCTTAAATTCATCTAATCAACTTTCACACAGTGGCAAAATGACATTAGGTAAAGATAGGCTTCCATTTCTGTTGTTCCAGAGATATTCCAAGATGTCCTCTGTGTCCAAGCCACCGTCATCTCTCACCTGGATGATTGCAACTGCCTCCTAGCTGACCTCTCTGCTTCACCCTCGTCCTCTGTAGTCTGTTCTCCACAAACACAGAGAGTGAACTTCTGAGATGTTAGACCAACTTATTTCTCTGCTCAAGACCCTACGATGACTTCAAATTTTACTCAGAATAAATTTCCAAGTCCTCCTCACAACCTGCAAGTTCCTACATGGACTCTCTGAGGACACCTTCACCCACTATTTCCTCAATTACTATGCTCTAAAGCAATGGTTCTCAAAACATACATCCTGACACCCTTTTTGGGTCTGGAGATCAAGATTTCTTTTATCCTAATACTAAGATGTTGTTTTCATGTCTATTTTCTCATGTCTATGTCCCCAGAGAACAAATATTTTGTTGATACGGTTTCAGATCCCACTTTGCAACTACCCTGTGAAAGACTATCACTTGTTGAGTTTTTTTTTTTTTTTTTGGTGGTACGCGGGCCTCTCACTGTTGTGGCCTCTCTCGTTGCGGAGCACAGGCTCCGGACGCGCAGGCTCAGTAGCCATGGCTCACCGGCCTAGCCGCTCCGCGGCATGTGGGATCTTCCCGGACCGGGACACGAACCCGTGTCCCCTGCATCGGCAGGCGGACTCTCAACCACTGCGCCACCAGGGAAGCCCACTTGTTGAGTTTTGATGCAGCATCAAAGGAGAATAACCACAAATATCTGAAAGGGCTATTATAATACCTTCCATTTTCCAACCACGTATCTGTGTGAGGCCAGATTATTTTCATATACTAAAACCAAAACAACACACTACAACTTATTGGATGCAGAAGCAGCTATGAGAATTCAGCTGTCCTCTAGCAAGCCAGACACTGAAGAGATTTGCAAAATATGCAGAACAATGCTACCGTTCTCATTAAAATTTTTTGTTTTGGAAAATATAGTTATTTTTATTAAAATATTACTTATATTAACATGTGTTATGTTTATTATTATAATTTTAAATGAATCAGTAAGTATTTTTAAATTTCCTCAATTTTAACTTCTAATATGACAAATATAGCTAGAATCCATATAAGCAAAGTTCTTGGGGATCTTCAGTAATTTTTAGGAGCACAACAGTGTCCTGGACCAAAATGTTTGAGAACCACTGCTCTAAACCTCTTGGCCTTCTTACTGTTCCTTCCCATGCCAAAAAGAGATCTATTCTAAGGAACTGGCACATGTGGTTATGGAGGCTGAGAAGTCCAAGATCTGGAGACCCAGGAAAGCTGATGGTATACCTTCCATATACACACTACTGTATGTAAAATAGATAACTAATAAGAACGTACTGTATATAGCACAGGGAACTCTATTTAATACTCTGTAATAACCTATATGGCAATGGAATCTAAAAAAGAGTGGATATATGTATATGTATAACTGATTCACTTTGATGTACAGCAGAGACTAACAAAACATTGTAAATCAACTATACTCCAATAAAAATTAATTTAAAAAATAAAAATAAGATTTACAGTAAAGAAAAAAACAAAAAAGAAATTCCTGACGGAACTGTGCATCACTGGCATGATTTCTTTAAAAATTGTTTTAATATGTTACTTGCTATTTAATAAAGATTAATTTCTGACGTGAAAAGGAAAGTGTGTATGTTTCTGCCTCAAACACATATTTTTGAAATTTTGCCTCCTTTGAAAATCTCCACCTGACCAAGCTGTCTTTTCCACTAACCCTGCCCACCTCTGCCTGCCTAGTGCCCTCATCTTTGTCACAGGGCACCCTGGCTGCCATCCAACATAATATTTCCCACATTGTATTGAAATTACTTGTTTCTAGGACAACCTGTCCCTTGAGATGAAAATTTCCTTGCAGAGAAGGGACTATTCTATCTCATTTACCTTCATATCTTCATACCTCCAGCACTTAACCTCACTACTTAGCATATAGTAATGATTATATTAAACCTGGTGTTGTAAATACATACCCACCATTTTTTTTTATCACCACGTCATGATGAAGGGTTTAAATTACTCTTGCATTTCCTTTGGAACATATCAGTCAAATATGGAAGTGGAAACTACAATACTAAAGTAATTAATTATAGCACAATCACTGTTTAGCTGACTCAATTAGAATAAAATTCTCAAAAATGGAATTGCTGAAAGGTTTTTAAAGCAAAGTCATCCCCAAATAGCAGGCCAATGCCTTTACTTTTAAATACATCTTAACAAAGATCAAATCATAGGAATATACTTTGACAGACAAGGCTTAATTTATCATTGTAAAATTCATATTGCATCAAAGGATTTTTTTTTTAATTTGGTTCATTTTTGCTGAAAATGGTTTGAGGTCAGTAATTTCCAGAAGTTTCTCTCCTTGAGATGAAAAGCAAGGTCTGGTGCAAACACAGAGCCTAAACAACCAATTATTCCAACTGGCTGTGTTTCAGCATCAAAAAATAAGTTTGCCTTCTGGGACATAAGTAGATATTAAATCAAATATAAATTTTTCCAGTTTGCAAAGAGAAAGACATGCAACTTAAAGCATTGCAAGCAGGTGCCATTTGCAAGTACTGTGGGAGAATATTTTCATTTCCTCAAATCCCTAACATTCATGATTCTCCCTCCCACTCCTCAACTCTCTTTGCATGCATACTTGTGAAATTTCCAATTCCAAGTCTTCTCTAACAAAAGCCTCCCACCCTGCATACTACTAACCTTCTTCCTCTCCTACTCTATGATCCCACCTATTGACAAAGCCTTCTCTAGCTCTTCCTTATAATTATCTTTGCCATCTGACAGGCATGTTTCTCTTATCACCCCTCCCCTTTTAATAATGGCTTTATTAAAATATATTCATATACTTCACCCATTTAAAGAGTAAGATTCAATAGTTTTTAGTATATTCAGAATTGTGCAACCATCATCACCATCAGTTCTGAATACTTTCATCACTGCAAAGGAAACCCTGCACCCATTAACAGTGACTCATCTCCCTCACTTCCCAACCCAGCCCTAGGCAACCACTAATCAACTTTCTTTATATATATAGATTTGCCTATTCTGGACATTTAATTTAAATGGCCTCTTTCATTTTGCATGATGTTTTCAATGTTCACAATCCTTTTCATTTCTGGAAACTTGGTAGTAATATCTCTTTATATCTTATTTTAGTAATCTGAGTTTTATCCCCCTTGGTCAGTCTAGCTAGACTTGTTAAATTTGTTGATGTTTTCAAAGAACCAACTTTTAATTTTATTGATTTTCTCTATTGTTTTTCTATTTTCCACTTCATTTATTGATGCTCCAGTCTTTACTATTTCCTTCTTTATGCTTGATTTGGGTTTAGAAGGTGAGATTATTGATATGAGATCTTTCTTCTTTTTTATGTAGACATTTACAGATATAAATTTTCCCCTAAGCAATGTCTAGCTGTATCCCATAAGTTTTGGTATATGAGCCTCCATTTTCATTCATCTCACAGTATTTTCTGAATTTTGGTTATTTAGGAGTTTGTTAACTTCCACCTATTTGTGATTTTTCCAAATTTCTTTGTGTTTATTGATTTCTAATTTTACTTCACTGTGTTCAGAAAACAGTGTATGAATTCCATCCCTACAAATTTACAGTGACTGCTTCATGGTTGAACCTATGGTCTATCCTGGAAAATGTTCCATGTGCACTTGAGAAGAATATGTATTCTGCTTTTGTTGAGTGGAGTATTCCAAGGATGGCCATTAGATCTAGATGGTTTATAGCATTGTTCAAGTCTTTTTTATTTTATTTTATTTTGCGGTACGCGGGCCTCTCACTGCTGTGGCATCTCCCGTTGTGGAGCACAGGCTCCTGACGTGCAGGCTCAGTGGCCACGGCTCACAGGCCCAGCCACTCCGCGGCATGTGGTATCTTCCCGGACCGGGGCACGAACCCGTGTCCCCTGCATCGGCAGGCGGACTCTCAACCACTGCGCCTTCCGGGAAGCCCCTGTTCAAGTCTTTTATTTACTTCCTGATCTTTTGCCTAGTGGCTCCATGCATTATTGAGAGTGGATATTTACATCTCCAGCTATTACCATTGAATTGTCTGTTTCTCCCTTCAGTTCTCCATTTTTGCTTCATGTATCTTGGAGCTCTGTTGTTAGGTACATATATAGTTATAACTGTTATATCTTCCTGATGGATTGAGCCCTTTATCGTTATAGAATGTCCCTCTCTATCTCTAATAACAGACTTTTGTTTTAAAATCTTTTTTACCTAATATTTGTATAGCCGCTCAGCTTTTTAAATTGACTACAGCTTTTTCATCCTTTGCAGGATATATTTTTATCCATCCTTTTACTTTCAACCCATTTCTATCTTTGAACCTAAACTGTGTCTCCTATAGGCAGTATATAGTTGGATATTGTTTTTTATTTTTTAATCCAGTTTGACATCTCTGCCTTTTGATTGGATTGTTTAATGCATTCACATTTAGTTTTGTTATTGATATAGTTGGATGTACATCTGCCATTTTACCTTGTGTTTTTTATATGTCTCGTGTCTTTTTTTTCCTTCTTTATTCCTCCTTTATGGCTTTCTTTTGCATTAAGTGTAACATTTTATTTCCTTTAATTGTTTTCTCTATATTTTTATGAGTTATTTTCTTAGTGGTTGCTCTAGGGTTTACCATATACACCTTATCAAAACTTTAACTTAATTTCAATGAGATATAGAAACATTACTCTTACACATATCTATTTCCTATTCCCCTTTTTTGTGCTATTGTTCTTATACATATTACATCTCTATATATTACAAAACCAACAATATATTGTTAAAAATGTGGCATAATATAATCTTATGTCTATTAAAGAAATTGAGAAAAAGAAAATATTATTTATAGAGTTTGATATAGTAACATTTTTATATACCACTTCTGGTTCTCTTCATTTTTCTCCTGTGGATTCAAATTATGATCTGGTGTCATTTCCTTACTTCAATACAGCATTATTCTCACCTATTTTCATTGTGCTGTTATGTTAGATGTATTACATTTCTACATGTTTTAGGTCCAACAATTGCTTTTTAAATCAGTTAAGAGCAGAAGGAGGGGAACTATGCATTTATATTGTCTTTTATAATTACACAATTACTTTTACCAGTGTTGTTTTTTCATGAGGGTTTATATTACCATCTGCAGTCACTTGCTTTCAGCCTTAAGAACTCCCTTTATTATTTCTAGTAAGGTGGGTCTGCTAGCAACAAAATCTCTCAGCTTTTATCGAGAACTGTCTTTATTTGCCTTCATTTGTGAAATATAGCTTTGGTGAATGTAAGATTACTGGCTGATAGTTTTTCTCTTCAACACTCCAAATATGTCATTCCACTGCCTTCTTGCCTCCATTGTTTCTGAGAAGTCAGATATTAGTCTTAGAGGGATTCCTTTATATGTGATGAGTCCTTTTTCTCCTGCTGCTTTCAGAATTTTCTCTTTGCCTTTGTATTTCAACACTTTTACTGTGATGTGTCTCTTTGTGGATCTCTTTGTGTTTTTCCTGCTTACAATTTATTGAATTTCTGAGATATGCAGATTGACTTTCATCAAATTTGGGGTGTTGTTTCTAGCCATTATTTCTTGTGATGTTATTTTCTGTTCCCTTCTCTCCTCTTCTTCTGGTACTCCCATTATGTGCATGTTTATGCATAAAGGTGTTGCACATTTCTCTGAGGCTCTGTTCATTTTTCTTCATCCTTTTTGTTTTCTGTCCTTTGGATTGCAAAATCTCTATCAATCTATCTTCCACTTCACTGATTCTTTCAAACTTGTTGGTCCCTCTAGTGAATTTTTCATTTCAGTTATACTTTCAACTCTAGAGTTTCCATTTGCTTCTTTTTTATAATTTCTTTCTCTTTATTGATATTCTTTGTTTGATGAGATATTGTCATCATACCTTCATTTATTCCTTAAGTATAGTTTCTTTAGTTCTTTGAATATATTTATAATGGCTGCTTAGAAGGCTTTGTCTATTACATTTGAGATCTAGCCCCTCACAGTTTATATTGACTGCTTTTCTTCTATGTATGTGTCATACTTTCCTGTTTCTTTCCATGTCTTGTCTTTTTTTTTTTTTTTTTTAAATGGGACATTTTAGGTAACATATAGCAACAATTCTGGATACTGATTTTTCTCCTCTCCTTCTGGGGCTTCTTGGTGTGTGCATGTGCGTGCACTTGTTTATTTGTTTAGTGGCTTGGCTATACTGCTTTAAAGAAATCTAATTCTCCTTTCCCACCCCCCATAATGTGAAGCCTTGGCATGAACACAGTCATCCCGGGATGACAATGGTTTTAGCAGGGCTCTCTTTGACCTTCTTTTCCTCTGATCTCTGTTTAGTTGTCTGTCTCTTTTGTACCACACTTGGCTGTTAGGCTCCACTAATTACATGAGATTGTCCTATTCTTTTTGACAATGCCCTGGGACATAAACTGCTCCTCAGTTTTATCTAATTAAATTCAGCCATGGGTAGTTTGAGGCGAGTCTTTGAGGCTGTTTTTCTCAGATCAGGAAGGCTCTTAGAAGCTGTCTCTTTTCCTGATTCTCTCTAACAAACCAGCTGGTCTATGGTTTAACTTGATGCTCTCAGAGCTACCAGCCTCTCTTAATTTCTTACCACCAAGCCTCCATTGTTTTAGAAAATGCCTTTAGGCTTGAACTTCCCCTCACTCTGTTTCAAATAAAGTCAACTCTTTTCAGGGGCAGGCTCAGAGCTCTTTGTTCTTATTGGCTGCATCTTCCCCCCTGGGCAAAATCTCTGAACCACTGTTCCAGGTGCTGGACAGTGACTGGCCTGCTTCTCTTGGAGTGACACCTCTGCTTTATGAGCAGAGATCTGGGGAGGGGTAGTAGCCACTGGCCTTCTCAGCTTGCCTCTTCTGGCATGGAATCTTCATCCTATGAGTTAGCTGGGGTGGCAATAATTGGTGCTGCATTATTCTCCTACTGCCATGCTTGGGGTAAGCTTCCACCCTTTACTCTGTGGGGGAGGGAGTGGGGAGGAAAGGTTGGCGGACAGAGGTAGCCAAATTTGTGGATGCACTCACCAGGATCTTAGCCTCTGTGACGTGAAGTTGGATGGGATTAGAAATGTTGTTGGCCTGTTCCTCCTGGTAAAATACTGCATCCCTTGAATGGGAACTAAGGGAATGGGAATTCTGTCTTTTTGGCCACACCTGCCTAGACTAGAGTTTTCTTCAAGCTCAGCTAATGGTGAGAGAGAGGGAGAAGGTTATGGTTCAAGTGCCACTGATTCTCACTAGTCTTACATATTTGATAGATTTTGCCAAATAAGTATTCCTCCATTTGCTATATGCTCCTAGGACAATTTCCAGAGACTTTAAAAAAAATAAATTTATTTATCTATTTTTGGCTTCATTGGATCTTCATTGCTGTGCACGAGCTTTCTTTAGTTGTGGCGAGCTGGGGCTACTCTTCATTGCGGTGCACAGGCTTCTCGTTGCGGTGGCTTCTCTTGTTGCAGAGCATGGACTCTAGGCACAGGGGCTTCAGTAGTTGTGGCTCACGGGGTCTAGAGTGCAGGCTCAGTAGTTGTGGCTCACGGGCTTAGTTGCTCCGCGGCACGTGGGATCTTCCCAAACCAGGGCTCGAACCCGTGTCCCCTGCATTGGCAGGCGGATTCTTAACCACTGTGCCACCAGGGAAGTCCCTCCAGAGACTTTAAATGGTTGTGTTTTTTTATCATTTTCACCAGCTATGGTTGTTTCAATAAAGAATGGGTCTGTAGATCTCTTCATATCTTTCCAGAAGTTTTAGCCCTTTTTTAAAAATAGAATTCTGTAAGCTAACATTATAATTGCCAGTTTTTGTTGTCATTGACTGTTTCATTTTTAAGTTGTAATGATAATTGCTAGTAAGGTAGATGCTATTTTTTCCTGATCAAGTTGACTTGACTCTTCTCAAATAAACATATGCAAATTTGAAAACAGAAATGGGGAGAGGGAACCAAGTGGGAATGACATTTTATAATTTGTCAAGTTAAGAGTACACTTTTTTTTTCTTTGTAGTGTTAAAAGGCAAATACCAAGACTTAAAGTGAATTTATATTTTACAAAAGAAAGCAAGCATGTAGGAACTGGCTACCATGCTAAGACTCCCAAGTTTTTATTCTGATCCTATTATATTTGAATGTGGGTAAGTCACCATGAATCCACACTTAAATTTCTGCATCTACTACAGGAGGATCTTGTTTTCAACATGGCTTAATTAATTGGAGCCACTTTTGGCAGGGCACATATAGATTAATAAAAATAATTAATAGTTGTAAAAGCTAACATCTGTTGAGTGCATATACCAGGGCTTTACAAAAATTGTTTTAATTGTATTATTTCAATTAATTCTAACAACATTACTATGAGGCAATTTGGATTATTATTATCCCTTTCTTATAGATAAAGCAACTAAGGCACAGGCAGATTAAGTGATTTACCTAAGGTCACACAGCTCATCAGTAGTAGTGGAGGCTGGATCTGAACCCAGGCAGACTAGTTTCTAAAACTTTCACTGAACTTTTGTACTATATTGATACCAAAAATGCATACAGTAACCTCCTAAGCATGGTACTTGAGAATTTTCTTAAAGAGAATTATTCATTCACTCATTCAACAAACTTACTGAGCATCTACTATAGTCATGAAACTAGATTGTTCAGTTAAGCATGGAAGCAAAATACTGACCTTGCAGGATAAAAGCTGACTCCTCTCTGAATGGAAAATAACTTCATCAAAATCTAAACCTGAGGATTATGTTGTTAAGTGTTAACAAGGAGCTGTGGTTTGGGGAAAGGTCTTAACACTTTAATGAGCATGTACTACAAGCTGGGCACAACACTTTAATGAGCGTGTACTACAAGCTGGGCACCATGCTAAGCTAAAATGCTTTATATAAGTAATTTCATTTCATTCCTCCGCAAACCATAAGGTAAGTGGTTAAGAGCTCAGGCTCTAAATTCAGCCTTGTGGGGTCTGAATTCCAGTACCATCAATGACTAGCTATGTAAAGCAGACAAATTATTCAACATATCTGGGCCTCAGTTTCCTCTGAGATAAGAATGAAACTTCCTGTAGCAGTTAGGAATGTATTCAACTTCAAGCAAAGGACTATATGAACATCATGGCTTAAACAAATATCGGTTTATTCTTCTACATAATTGACAATCTGGAATATGGTGAATGCAGATGTTGGATTAGCTTTCTGGTATCTGTGATTCTTTCAGCCTTTTCTGCAGGAGCACATGATAGCTGCTGCAGTTCCAGACATCATGTCAATGTTTAAGGCAGAAAGAGAGCAGAAGAGGGTATGAGCCATAAGGGTCCTCTCTTTATCAGGAAAGCTGTGACAGAACCCCAGCAGATGGCCAGGGTTCTGTCATATACGGCCCCTCGAGCTGAAGTGAAGCTTGAAAGGAAAATAAGTAGGAGACACATTCTCACGAACACAAAATTAAGGTTCTGTAAGCAAGAGGACAGAACGAATATGACTGGGTGGGCACCTAACCAGTGTTTTACATCACAGAGGCAAGATTCAAAGGCAGCCTTGTGGACTCCAAAGCCTAAGCAGTAACAATGTAAAGAGTCATTAGGACAACTGGGTAGAGGTCTTTAACCGGCTCCATTGCTCCTGAATTACTTTTTGTACTCTACTTAAGATTCACATTTCTTCCCCCTTATAGACATGCTAAGGCATGCCTCAGCTGGAACCCCTGCAGGAATAATTGGAAAAAGAAGTGAAGAAGTAGCCAGCTCTTGTGTTAAGTCTTCTGAAACACCAGGCAATCACCTAAGATGCAACAGAAGGACATCTGTTTTAACAACAACAAAAAAAACCCCTCTGTATTTAATAGAAAAACTGTCATGAAGCTCGATTGCTTGATTAAGCATGGAAACCAAATACTGACCTTTTAGGATAATAGTTGGCTCCTCCTGGAATGGAAAACAACTGCATGAGAATGAAAACCTGATGTGTGAAGTGTCCCCTCAAAGCAAGATATTCAAAAGATGTTAGAAGTTTTCGCCAGGAAAATAGACATCTCCATTTTTCAGTTAAAAAAAACCCTTACCATTACTAATTAAAACCACAATATTTAGAGAATGATGCCTCCCTACCGCATGAAAGGACTTGGTCCCATATTTGCAAGGTGTAAGGGACATGTGAGGTCTGGTGACCTCATATATAACTCTATGCATATAATGACTATGTACAGAGGTGTCTGGAGAGCAGATTTTTAATCAATGCCAGGACAAGCCTGTATTACATTAATAGAAAATGTAGAACACATGGTTCCAACTCTGTTTGTTCAACCATAAAATGAGCAGAGTATTACTGGCTTTA
Organism: Monodon monoceros; assembly: GCF_005190385.1. Lineage (NCBI taxonomy): Eukaryota > Metazoa > Chordata > Mammalia > Artiodactyla > Monodontidae > Monodon > Monodon monoceros. The sequence goes on along the minus strand of NW_021703770.1, from coordinate 17,452,654 downwards.
CTTCCTCAGATAGGGTGAAAGAGCAGAAGATAAGTTCCATGGAGACATAAGCTAAGTCTGCATAGCACTGACAGCAGTGGTTACTACACTTGGGGAATTCAAGGATTATCAACTTTGACCTTGCCAAGTAGGAACATTAAAACGACAATCATAACAATCTACCAGCCAACCAAACAAACCATCTACCACTGTCATCATTTCAGAAAAGGACTTTTTAACACAAACAACTAGGATGGACATACTTATCCTCCAAGTAAAAGGAATGAGTTTTATTAAAATTTCACTCCTTCCTCCTATTTTTTTTACTTGATATGCACAGATTAACAGTGAAGAGTCATAGGATCTGTCCTGGCATTGTTCTCTCAGTCCTGGATAGACTTCCTGGACACTGGATTTCAAGGGTAAGAGGGCTCTCTGGTATAGAATTACAGGCAGGGCCCAAGAATTTTAGAAAGTATGCAATTAAAAATCTTCACCAGGAATTTTTAGAGCATATCTGTAATTGAAGAAGAGAACTTGGCAAGGCTTCCCCTACTCCCTTCATGGCCTGCCTTAAAGTACTGAAGGTCCCCAACTTTCAATGGTTCCCTCTATGATTTTTTGACTTTATTATGGTGCACAAGTCATATGTGGTCAGTAGAAATCGTACTTCGATTTTTGAATTTTGACCTTTTCTCGGGCTAGTGATATGCAGTATGATACTCTTGTGATACTGGGCAGCAGTAGGGAGCCCCAGCTCAGCCATGTGACCACAAGGGTAAAGAACCCATACATTTACAACCATTCTGGACCCCAATATTCTGTTTTTCACTTTCAGTTCAGTATTTAATAAATTATATGAGCTATTCAATACTTTATTATAAAATAGGCTTGTGTTAAGATGATTTTGCCCAACGGTAGGCTAATGTAAGTGTTCTGAGCATGTTTAAGGTAGGCTGGGCTATGATGTTTAGTAGGTTAAATTCATTTTCTATCTACAATATTTTCAACTTAATGATGGGTTTATTGGGACATAGCCCATAACAAATCGAGGAAGGTCTATCTATATCTCAATAGTTGAAGCTTAGACTCCAGGTTAAAGTTCCTATTACTGCTACTTATGTGTTGATTTTAACTCTACTACTAGAACCTAGCCACCTTGAAGGCAGAGGCTTTATATTCTCCATGGAACCTCTCACTCAGCAGGCATTCAATGGTACCTGCTGACCTGGTGTGGGTCTGATGGCTGTGGAGTCTGTACAAGTTCTAAAAACGGATCACAGCAGCTGATGAGCATCACTGGGAGCCGGTCTTCGGAAAAAGATGAGTCTCTCCAAAAAGACAAGAAAAAATAGTTTACAGTCATTTGAAAACTTTCATGTTCACATATCTAACTACAAAATGTCTTAGGCATATGCTCCTAGCATCTGCAGACAGTCTGAAGTGGAAATATAAGTCCTTTTTAGAAAGTTCAAATAAAACCCATCAAGGCTACCTATATTTAAAAATGGAAATAAGGACCCTACAACCTAGATTTCTTACCCAATTTGTAAATTTACCTACGCATTTACTGTAGAGTGGTAACAGAATAATCACAGGATTTTGGAAACTTTGAGCCAATCTTATCCAGTCTTCTCATTTTTCAAGAAAACTGGCCCCAGTGAGGTTGGGTGATATGTTTGAGGGCACGACACTAGATATTCCAGTTGGGACATAGAATCCAGGTTTCCTGTTTTCCAGAACATGATCTCTCCACAATATTACTCAGAAGGTGATGAAATCACCTTCTGCTCTCATAGTCAATTCAATACAATCTGAGCCCATGTGAAGTTCCAACAGTGACTTGCAGTGATACTAGATGGTTAAGGGAGAATAAGCATCATAAAGAGGATAGTGACATGACCTCTACCCTCAGTGACTCATAATCAAATGGGAAGGACTTCACATAGCCAAGGAACATGTTTTAGGGGTAAAAGTTTATCTTGAGAAATTAAAAAATTTTTTCAACCTTTCTGACCCATCCCGTTTGCTGAGTCCTTTCCTCTCTCTCTACTATATGCATAATAACTAATATGTGCATGTTACATAGAACATCTGATATAGGCAACTAGCTGAAAAAACAAAGCCCTCTAGAGCCTACTCCTCAATGTTTGAAAGTAAGAAAATGAAATAATATATTTTATGCAATTCTCCTTTGTACCAAACCCTGCACATCAGCCTATACACTGGCATACAAACTTGCAGCTATCATGCCAATCAAAATAAGAAAGTCACTTAAGTGAATGCCCATCAGTGTTACTCTAATCAATGTTCCAAACAAATGCCATCATAGTAAAGTACTGAAGGACACACTAGTACCTAATAAACTATGCAAGCACTATATGAGTTATACACACGATGAGAAAGGTGGGACTGGAAAGACTAGTTCTGAGAGGTGTGATCTTTGAGGATAGGACTGTCTATCTTATTGACACTATGATCACAGTGTAGTGGGCATTCAAAAATACTCATATGCATGAGTGACAGGAAGGAAGGAAGGATGGATGGAAGGGAGGGAGAGAGGCAGGTTGGTTGATTAGAACATGAAAAACCTATGGGTCAGAGGAGGTATTTTAGTGGAGTCTCAATACAAGGTACAAGTTCCTTAGTCAGGAAAGCATTGTATAGGAAAGGGGAAAGTATCCCAGGCAGAGATGTCTCTTGCTCATTTACAGCCGTGCAGGCTGTACACTGCACTACCCTCAAGAAGGCTGTTCACATGGACCCCAGCAACCCTAAGGAGGAGAAAGAACGGAAAGCTTACTGCCAAGTGCTGTTTGTCACCTACATAGATTTACAGTTCATCAGTTACAATGACTCTGGCTGACTAAATTCTTCTTCAGGAAGACAATTGGGGTAGAGGTAGTGGTAGAAATAGGAGACAGTTTTAGAAATGACAGATCTGGGTTAAAATCTTCATGCTTCTTATTGAGCTGTGTAAACTCAGGGCAAGTTCATTGAGGGCAAAATGTGTCTATCTTGTTCATGAATTTATCTCAGTGCTTAGTACGTAGAATGTACTTAACAAATATTGGATGATAAATTTTAATCACATATTATGCATTTAATAATGGTTTCCTCATCCATCTGTAAAATGAGAATACTCATGTCACATGTTACAATGAGTATGAAACAAGAAGATGCACATAAGGTATGTAGCACAGTGCCAGGCTCATGGTAGATGCTTAATGAGTAAGAGCTATTGTTAGAAATTATAAGGCTTTGTTTTGTTTTGTTTTTTATGAATGGAAATTTTTATTCAATTTTAACTAGAGATTTTCGTAATATTCTCTCCCTTAAGCTGAGAGACAGTAATGAGAGTCTGGAGAAAATACTGATAGCCAGACAGTCCACAACCCGAGCAGTACCCACTCCAGGGGAGGCATTTGAAGATAGGTAAGAAAGTTCTGACTGTTGCAATGACTGGGCCTGTTATCGGGCTGGGACCAGAGTGTTAAATGTCCAGTAACACGTGGGACAGTCCTTCACAAAATACCCCAGCTGCCTAATCGTGCTCCCATTGAGAAGCACAGTGTATTCTCAAGAGATAATGAAGTCTACTAGTTTCATGTCACCTTTCACTTTAAAACACTACACAGACAACTGTTTGACAAGTATTGGCAAAGCTCTACTACTGAGCCCACATGCTGCAACTACTGAAGCCGCACACCTAGAGCCCGTGTGCCGCAACAAGAGAAGCCACTGCAATGAGAAGCCCGCGCACCGCAACGAAGAGTAGCCCCTGCTCATCGCAACTAGAGAAAGCCTGCGGGCAGCAACGAAGACCCAACACAGCCAAAAAAAACAAGTATTGGCAAAGGAATTACATTAATCCCAATTTTATTGTCTCATACACATTAAAAAAACAAATATCAGGCCCTATCAATTGTGAAATAAATTCAATTAAAATGTCGTATTTTTTTATGATTGCATGGAGGAATTTCTAGTGAAATGGTAAATAAACAGAAAATGTGACACTAAGTTTAATACAAAGAAAGAAACAAGACTCAGACATAGAGAACAAATTAGTCGTTATCAGCAGATAGAGGGAAGAGGGGAGAGGCAACATAGAGGTAGGGGATTAAGAGGTACAAACTATTATGTATAAAAGTTACAAGGATATATTGTACAACACAGGGAAAATAGCCAAGATTCTATAATAACTATAAATGGAGTATAACCTTTAAAAATTGTGAATCACTATATTGTACACCTGTAACATAAAATATTGTACATTAACTATACTTCAATTAAAAAGAAGTTCAAAAAAATTATCCACCAAAAAAAAAAAAAGTGGTGCTAAAAGAAGAAAATGTGTTTGCAAGAAATGTTAAGAAGAAAGGATTTTTATCTTGCCAAAGAAGCAACCACAATTTTTCTTAAAAGAGTCAAAGAAAGCAACTTTGAAGAACTCTTATTTTTATCCTTTTATTTATTGTCTCCTTCTGGCCCTGTATCCCACATAGTAAACATCTGTGTCCTGTTAAGATTTCAGTTCCCCTGCTGAGCAAATCCTGCTGGTCTCAAGCCCTAAGGTTTGCTTATTCTTTTGCAAAGCACAGGCCAGAGGAACAATGATTTAAAAAGCGAGGCACTGAAGAAGAAGGATAAACAGGTCAAAACTGTAAGGTCAAAGATCTACAGTAGGGACCTTACAAGTAGGGTGCCTATGTACTACAAGGAGCATGCAAGAGACCTAAGAAGACTGTTTAGAACATCTGCTTATATGGATCTATCTACATACAAATGACATTGAGATTCTCACTTGAATCCTATGTCAGACAATATGTGAGGTATTTCACAACAGCAAGGGGTTGGGGACAGTGGTATCCTCACTCGCTCCTGTCTTTTGACATATTGCAGTTTATATGTGCCCAGTTAAATGGACTTATGGGTTATATCCTCTAGGTTTAACTAAACCAAACACAACAAAGTAGACAACTGTCTTGCAAAGATTCCTACCAAAAAAAACAAACAACACACTGGACTGAAGACAATACCAATCATATAAGCACAGACAAACAACTGAAAAAGAGCTACGCCCATGCTTGTTTCATGGCATGAGCTCTTCCAAAGCCACGCTGCAAGATAAAAACATGGTGACCGATCGTGTAAGTCAGTGCTGTCCAATACAATTTACTGCGATGATGGAAATGCTCTCGATGGGCGCTGTCCAACATGGTAGTCACTAACATATGGTTATTGAACAGTTGAAATGCAGCTAGTGCAACTGAGGAACTACATTTTTATTTTTCAAATATTTAAATTATATTTGAAAATGTGGCTAGTGGCTACTACATGGACAGTGCTAGTGTAAGAGATAACAACTCTTAGGTTTGAGTCCAAATGCTTTCCCTTACAAGGTGTGACCTTTGGCTTAACGTTTCTACGCCTCAATTTCTTTATCATAATCACAACGCCTATCTCATATGGTTGTTGTTAAGATTAAATTAGTTAATGCATAAAAAGTACTTAGACTAGTGCATAGTACATAGAAAGTTTTTTATTATCTCCTAATCAAATCAGAGAAGAAAAAATAAATTATTAATTTGAAAGATGGAGGGACAAATACTTGTTACTAATGAAACTTGAACAAAGTTTATACTGGGCTTTGAGATATTAAGTAGTTAGTACAAGGCTAGAACAAATTGCAGGACATATACAAAAAATTTATTTCATCTTTATCTGATGCTTTCTTGTATACTTTTTATAATGAATCTGGTAGATATTAATACAGCTATATAAACTATATAATTACTTTAAATGTGAATGATATGAATACACTATTGAAAAGACAAAGCTTGTCAGCATGGATTAAAAAAAAAAACCACCACCCAGACTGAACTGTTATGTATTACTACATACTTATAAACAAATGTACGTACATCTGATATATGCACTTAATTTCTTTTGAAACTAATGGAGTGAATAACAAAAATATTTGGAGATCACTGGGCTAAACCAGAGGAAATACATTTATTTTAGCAAAAAAATAAATAAATGTGGTGTGTATAGTCATTCAATTATTGTGCTTAAGTGACACAGATAATTATTAAGTTAAAAAATTAAAAAAATAAGAATGAAATAATGCCATTTGCAGCAACATGGATGGACCTAGAGATTATCATACTAAGTGAAGTGAGCCAGACAGAGAAAGACAAATATCATATCATTATGTGGAATGTAAAAAAAAAAAAGACACAAATGAACTTATTTCCAGAAAGAGACTCACAGACACAGAAAACAAGCTTATGGTTACCAAAGAGGAAAGGGGGGTGGGAAATAAATTAGAAGGCTGGGCTTAACATATACACACTACTATGTATAAAATAGGTAACCAACAAGGACCTACTATAGAGCACAGGGACCTATACTCAATATTTTGTAACAACCTGTAAGGGAAAAGAATCTGAAAAAATATATACTTATATATATGTATAACTGAATTGCTGTGCTGTGTACACCTGAAATTTATACAATATTGTAAATCAACTATACTTCAATAAAAAATTTTTTTTAATAAAAAATAAAATAAAAAATATAGACCACTGTTTGCCAAGAAACTTTAAAAGTCACAATACTCCACCAGTGTGATAAACAAAGAAGGATCTCAATAATTAGGTTTTGTTTTATTAAACAGTAAGGATATTTTTAAGTAAAACCTGATTATTCAATGACAATAAATTTTCTAGAAGAGGTGGTTGAGAAATCCCTATTTTGGTGGTAAAATAGTCAACACAGTATAAATATCAGGGTAACACTGAAAATCATACCTATGGAATAGAATTTTCCAAAATTCTAACAGGAAAAAGGTCCACAGTCCAGTAAGTTTGGGAAAATGTTGTGTTAAACATGTTTCTTTACTACAAGAATTCTTGGAACTGAGACTCAGAATCAGAAAGTCCTCATTTTCTTACAGCATCTTAATTGGAAACTTTAAAATTCTTTTTTTTTTTAAAGCTCCTCAGCCTTTTCTTCTCTTCTTTAGAAGAAATTATTTTTTTTAATATTTCTCCTCATAAGTTTCACAATTTTCAACCTTCGGATCTTTATCCTTTGACCTCTCTTCAAATATTCCTCCATTAAGTACATACATTTTCTTCTAAAATCATGAGGTGAGGAAAATGAATTTTTATATCTCTTCATGAAGTAAATAATTAAGGTTACAGAAATGATCAAAATACACTCATAGCTTAGAAGGATTACAACTGCATTAGTAAATTCTCCCTCTTAGCAAGTATTCCTATCTATCCTTCACCCAGTTACTCCTATTGTTAGCATCCTACGTTACCACCAAACATTGGTCAAAGCTAAGAAATCATCATTGGTACATTAACAAAACTCCAGAATGTATTTAGATTTCACTAGCTTTTTCACTAATGTCCTTTTTCTGTTGCAGGATCCAATCCAGGAAAACCCATTATACTCTTGTCATACCTCCTTAGTCTTCTCTGATCTGTGACAGTCTCTCACATAATTGTTTTTCAGAACTCCAATCGTTTTGAGGAATAATAATCAGGTATTTTGTTGTGTGTCCCTCAGTTTGGGTTTGTCTGATTTTTCTCCCTCATGATTAGACTGGGTAGACTAGGATTGTGGGCTTTTATACCCACAGAGAAGTATATCTATAGAGGTACCCTTCTCATCATATCAGAACATGATGTGGACATGACTTATCACTGGTGATGTTTACCATGATCACTTGGTTAAGGCAGTGTCCTACCACCTTTCTTTGCTGTAAAGCTACTATTGTCCCCTTTCCATACTCTATTCTTTAGAAGTGAGTCAGTAAGTCCAGTCCAGTCCTCAAGCGCTTGGGGCTTGGGCTGGAGCACATTTGACATGAAGAGTTGCATTTATTTACAGTAAGTTGGAAACAGAAGAAATGAGTCAGGAGAAGAGGATGGGAAAACTAAGAAGCTTTCCAGCTATTTACCAGACAAAGATTTCAATAATTTTGATCAAAATGTCTTTTTAAGGAGTTTACAAGGCTTGTGTAGTAAAGTAGCTTTTCCATTTTCTCCTTAAGAATCATCCAAAAGAAATAAGAACATGAAACAAAAATTGTAAACTTCGACTTCTAAGAAATTAGAAACGCAAACCCACAACACATGAGGAAGGGCTATCAAATGCAGAGTGAAGATGTTGAGGAAAGATGCCCATCCCTGCAGCTCTCAGGCAAACTTAGCAAGAAAAAGAAGTCAGACAAAAGAATAGGAAAATTAAATGCACAAACATTAGAAAAGAGGTAATAAAATTACCCATCATTTGGGCTTCCCTGGTGGCGCAGTGGTTGAGAGTCCGCCTGCCGATGCAGGGGACACGGGTTCGTGCCCTGGTCCGGGAAGATCCCACATGCTGCGGAACGGCTGGGCCCGTGAGCCATGGCCGCTGAGCCTGTGCATGCTGAGCCTGTGCTCTGCAACAGGAGAGGCCACAACAGTGAGAGGCCCGCGTACGGTAAAAAAAAAAAAAAAATTACCCATCATTTATAGATGTGATTATTTTCAAGTAAAACCCAAGAAACGCATTTAAAATATTGAGAATTTAGTAACGTGGCTGTGATGGTTAATTTTACATGTCAACTTGACTAGGTCAAGAGATGTGGGAATAGCTGGTTAAACATCATTTCTGGTTGTGTCTGGAGGGTGTTTCAGGAAGAGATTAGCATTTGAATTGCTGGACTAAGTAAAGCAGAAGGCCCTTCCCGACGTGGGTGGGCAATCGTCCAATCGCTGAGGGCCTGAACAGAACAAAAAGGTGGAGGAAGGTTAAATCCCCTCTCTGCCTGACTGTATGAAGGCTGGGACACTGATCTTCCTCTGCCCTCACAGTCTTGGTTCTTAGGCCTTCAGACTGGACTGGACTCTACACTGCGGACTCTGTTGCTCTCAGGCCTTTGGACTACACCACTAGCTTTCCTGGGTCTCTAGCTTGCAGGTAACAGATTGTAGAACTTCTCAGCTTCCATAATCATCTGAGTCAATACTTTTTAACAAATATATATTACGTTTCTCTGGAATTCATGAATACAGTAACAAAAGCACAAAATTAGCATAAAGGACTAGATAACCTTATAATGAAAAGACATCATTTATAGAATACTAAATGAAAAAAAAATAAGCTACTTTATAAAACTAAAAAGAAATATTATATTAATAGTTATACTGACATCCCTAATAAGAATAATCAACACCAAGATATCAATTCTAAGTTAACTCCTGACTTAACACACAGCCAATATCAACCTACAGATACAATTTCAGGGAAAGGCTAGAAAGATTGATTCTAATATTAATATAGAAAGATAAATCCACAAAAAATGGCAAAATAACAGGAGTGGAAAATCAATTAGTGGAAGTCAGGGGTTGGGTGTTGGGGGACTTGACTACAAAAGAGCAACATGAGGGAGTTTTGGAGTGATGGACTGTGCTGGTTGGATACACAAGTTCAAGAATTTGCCAAAATCCAGAGAAATGTACATCACAAGGAATAAGTTCTACTGTATATAAATAAGTGTGCCAGAAAAAGAAAATAACCCACAAGAATAGTCAAAAAGTTCTGTAAGAGAAAAGTAATGAGGAGAAACTAGCTCTACTATATCAAAACATACCATAGTGCTAAAATAATCTAAACAGTGTGGTACTGGCAGATGAGTAGGCAGATCCATGAAACCAACGACAAAGTCCAGAAATGAACCCAAATATATAAGGGAATTTAGTATAGAACACTTGCAGTCAAGAGAGAAAAGATGGAGTTTTAAACACATTAGGTAGCATCTTGGAAGGAAAAAAAACCGTTGGATCCTTACCTCCTACCTTCTATCAAAATAAATTCCAGATGGATTCTAGTTAGATAAAGGATATAAATCTGAAACATAAAACTTTAAAACCAATAGAAAAAAAATGGCAGAATTATTTTACAATCATGGAATAAGAAAAACCTTTGTTGGTATGACACAAAATGTGGTAGTCAGAAATGACTATTAAAAAAACTACATAAAACTATACAAAAATAAAAAATTTCTGCAAGTATCATTTGTTAAAAAAATGCATACACTGTATAGATATACGTATAGACTAGATCTAAACATGTAATACTGGCAACAGTGACTACCTCTGGCGGAGGAGACTGAGAAAACTAACACTAGAGCTTGTATTACTTATGTGTAGTTATCTACAAAAATATGAATATTTTTCGTTGTTTACTTCTATGCATCAACTTAAATAACTGAAAGCTCCCCATAAAAAAATGTTCCTCATAAGAAACATCCAATATAAATATCCAATTTAGAAATACCATGCATAACATACATTTCCTAGTACAATGCTTGATATACAAGAGGTGCTTAAATTATGTAGGTAGCTATTATTCATCACTGTCTTCAGACAATACATAATTATTTTGAAATTTATCCTTACTATTTTCAAAGTTGAGAATTCTATAGATGGTATCACTAAACACTGTAATAAAAAATATTCCTTTTTCCAGAAATAATTTCAGTTGGCCAACACTCAGTTAATGGGAATATTTAAATAACTGCCATTTAGGCTCTTCAACGTCTGATCACACACCCTTTGCACTTACACTCTCGGCCAACTGCACTGCTTTACAATTCCTGACTATGCCCTTGCTTTCCTCCATACTTTTGAAAATACTGTTTCTTCTGCTGAGAGAACTTTACCCCATCTGCCTACTGAAATCACTCTTCCTAACAGGGCCAGCTCAAATCCTGCTTATCCACAAAGCTCTCCTCAAACTTTGTGAACAGGTGTATTACATACACACACAAAGAGAAAGGCAACAAAAGATATAAGAAAATACAAAGGCAGAATGATCAATTTAAAAAGTTATTTATTAAACAAGTATATTCAAAAGTCCAACTTTACTGGATCCCTTTGAAACATCTATTCTGGGAAGAAGTATTTTGTCCAACTTTCTAATGATAAGAGAAATGATAAAAATAGAACAGGTATGAATAACATTTTAAAACAAACAATAAAGCACATGGTAAATTTAGAAATAAAAATAAAAACACACAAACATACAAACTATTGAAGTATGAAAGCAAAACATTTCGTATGTTTTTAAATGCTTCTGGTATACTCACATGAGAAACTGTCTATGTCCAAGTTAATAAACAGTATATAAACACCTTTTTAAGGTACCATACTTAGAGAAATAATTTTAGAATATGTATTGGGCATAAAAATTGTCCACATTTGGCAAACATATTCTACATATGAATGTATTCACTCATACTTAGTGAAAAAAGGAACTTAAAATTTAAACATCTTGATTTGAGAACTGTGGATTTGATAGTTCTGTTAAATTCCAACATCATAATCACCAAATGTGCTATCAAAAAAGTTATTCAAATTTCTTTTTAAAGCTGCTTCTGAAAATTTCAGTATTTTAGAACAAAAGAAAACATCATGTATTCTTGCTTATGAATTCTGATGCTTAGTTTCTATGGTTAACACGCAAAAAAATATGTAATAGAGAAGATTCCTATAGAAAAGCCTCTGTCTTTCAGTAGTTCCAAATGGTGTTATACAATATTTCACTGGAAATAGTGGTTTTACCACAGATTTGGCTGTAGCTTCTGTTTAAAACATAACTTTGCCCCATAACATCCATCAAAGGCTTTAAAACATAATTGACTTTGGCAGTACACATGGAGATCATGATGTGAATGGGGACTGCCAGTGGATATGAGGGCCTTATGAAAGGGTTTGCTGTGTGTGTGTGTGTGTGTGTGTGTGTGTGTGTGTGTGTGTGTGTATTTTAAGGAGGAAACAGGATGAAATGGTTTATTCAGAACTATAAAACACATTTTCCTAATTAGATTTCAATTGTATAAATAATGTAAATCAAATGTTTAGAACTTGAATCTCTATGGGAGGCAACTATTTTTTTTTCCTTTTATCATTCTTTATAGCTGACAAAGCTTTAGTTACATATATTCTTCTGAACACTGAGGAAAAGGTCTCCTTTGCCCCCTTCTCAGTCTGAAAGAGAAGGAGAACGAATAGACCTGCCACTGGCGGGGCTGGAAAAAGTGAAAGGCTCCTTGTCCTTTTCTTTGCTATCATGCTTATGCTTGTGCTTATGCTTATGTTTGTGCTTCTTCTTCTTTTTCTTGTGCTCATGGTGATGGTGGTGATGGTGGTCGCTGTGTTTGGAGGACGTAGATTCTTTAGTAAATACTGAGAGTGGAGCTGCTGCAACTGGATGCATACTCATCTCCAAAGGTGATTGTTCTTTACCTTCAAGATTAAAAACACCCAAATGAATTCCTGTTAATAACAAGGAAAGTGAAATGAAAGTAAGAGGGAGTTGGTGACAGTACAGAAAAGACAATGGATTCCCAAGTGTTTATATCACTTCCATGAAAAAAATCAGGAATGGGAGAAGTATCCAAGTAAGACATCCAATTAGTTACACAAAGGTAAGTTTTCAGCATTGTGACCAGGAAGTGAGTATTTCAATTCCTTGTAGTCTATAGAGATTATGATACATACCAGTGTGTTATCCAACCATCTTCTAAAAATTAATATTCAATATTTTAAAGTACTATGAAGTGACAATGACTAGATGTGTGTGTTACAGATTAAGACTGACATTGGTCAATGAAAACATAGCTCCTTAACCACAGTTCTGCTCTATGGTATTCGGGTGGGGGGGAGATTAGCACTACAGGCATAGTTCGTTTCATTGCACTTTGCAGATACTGCGCTTTTTACAAATGAAGGTTTGTGGCAACCCTGCCTCGAGCAAATCTATTGGAACCATTTTTCCACCAGCATTTGCTCACCTCTAGTCACTCTGTCACATTTTGGTAATTTTTGCAATATTTCAAAATACTTCCACCAGCAAAAAGATTATGACGTGCTGAAGGTTCAGATGATGGTTAGCATTGTTTAACTGAGGTATGTGCATTCTTTTAGACACAACACTATTGCACACTTAGTAGACTACAGTATAGTATAAATATAACTTAGATGCAATGTCAAACCAAAAACTTCAGCATGTATTTTATCTCACCTAGAAATGGATCAAATGTCTTTGAAGGTTCTTTCCATTTCCAATGTTCTATCAGCCTAGGAATCTATAATAGTGAGTAGTTCTCAGACTCTAGTGTACGGGAATTTCTTGCTTCCTCCATACCCTACAATTCTTGGGCCATACCCAGAGAATTCTCTCTCTGTATTACTCTAGGTTAATGGCACTGCTTTACATGCAGCCAAGTAAGAAAAAAACTTAAGAATCATCTCAGGTGCCCTCCCTTCCAGATCTAGCTGCTTACCAAATCTTGTTTATTCTTACTTACAACAATCTCTTTAATCTGCCTCTCTATCCCGCCTGCAACTGTACTAATTCAGACCACCCCATCTCATTTGGATCACGGTACTAGTCTCCTATGAACTGGTTTCTTTGCCTGAAGCGTCTTACACTTGAATCCACACTTTACATAGCTTCACAGCAGCGGTTCTCAAACAGGGGCAACTTTTCTCCCCAGGGGTTGTTTGACAATGTCTGGAGACGTTTCTGTTGTCACGATTAGGGTGGGATGGGGGGAGGAAGTGTTAGCCTGACTGTGCGTAGAGGCTAGGGATGCTGCCAAACATTCAAAACACAGGACAGCCTCCTAGAGCAAAGAATTCTCATGGCCAAAAATGTCAACAGTGTTGAAGTTCAGAGGCCCTGCTGCATAGTTATCTTCCTAAAAACAAAGCTATCATGATTACTTGTTTAAAAACTCAGGTAGTTCTACTGGCAGAACAATAATCCTTAGACTTCAGTGCAGCAATTTCTGAAAAAATATATATTTTTTATTCAGAGTAGTCAAAAAACCAAGCTTTTCACTAAAATGGACTTTAATGCAGTAGTTTCTTTTCCTTTTTAAAACGTAAATTCTCAGTGCTGATTTTGATCCAATCCAGCCCCAAGCCATGTTTTTACCAAAACAAGCATCACCATAGAAGTTTTCTAAAAATCACTTTCACCACTAATTTTAAGGACAGTTTACAATCTGTCTTGAATTTATCTTATCTTCCACTATTCCTTTCTATATATTCCAGACTAGCCCTTTCATAACTCTGTGTATTTGTAAATGCTATTCCTACGCTTGGAATGCCCTTCCCTTATTTCTTTTCTGACTTGCACATTCATTTACAAATATCAGGAACTACATGGGAACTGGAAAAACAGGGATAAACTGGACAGATCTCAGTTCTCCTGGAGCTTACAAAGTAGCAAAGAAGAACGAAATTGAATAAGTACTCCCGATTAATAAAAAGACAAAACACAGAGTGAAACAGGAGCACAACAGGAGACTTAAATTAGTGGGGCAGTGGGAATCAAAAACAAACTTCTCCAAGGAAGTTATGTTTAAACTGTAACCTAAAGGAGGAGAAAGGAAAAGAAAAAAACATTTTAGGTTCTTATTAATTTAAAACAGCTTAAATGTCATTTTTGAGGGAAGTTTTCCCCAAACTGCCCAAAAAATTAGTTCCCACAACATAATACAGATGAGGAAATTAAGACACACAGAAATTAAGTGACTTGCCCAAGGTGGTACTGGCAAATCTGAGCTACGAAACCAAAGAGCCTGGACTCCAGAGTCTGTGCCCGCAGCCACTCTGCTCATCTGCACATGGCGTGGTGCACACTGTCGCACATCTTTTTATCTTGGGGTCTCTTTCATTAGGCTCACAGCTCCTTGAGGATAGGGCATCATCTTTGTATCCCAGTGTATTGCACAGCATCTAGCATCCTCATACCTCCACCTCCCCAAAACTTGCTAAATGAATGAATGAATATAACAGAATTATGCAATTGTTGTGTTTCTTTTTAAATAGGATGTCAGGTGAACTTAGTCAAACTAAATGCATTCTGAAGGTCACTGATTTTGAAGAGAGAGGAATAAAGTACAGAAACTATTATAGACCATTCATTAAACTGGTATGGACTACTGTACCTTCTTTGTGTCGGGCACTGTTCCAATATTTTAGAACAAGCTAATGTGTTACAGTTCCTGTTCGCAAGAATTATTCACATTTTACTACCGCAAAATTACATTTTTTTTTTTTTTTTTTGCGGTATGCGGGCCTCGCACTGTTGTGGCCTCTCCCGTTGCGGAGCACAGACTCCGGACGCGCAGGCTCAGCGGCCATGGCTCACGGGCCCAGCCGCTCCGCAGCATGTTGGATCCTCCCGGACCGGGGCACAAACCCGTGTCCCCTGCATCGGCAGGCGGACTCTCAACCACTGCGCCACCAGCAAAGCCCAAAATTACATTTTTTATATTCATGATTTTTTGGTAAAGCTAACACTAACAGTAATGTAAAAAAAAAAAAAAAGAGAGAGAGATTATATATATAAGCTAGTTTGGGGACTCTATCTTTTGCAATAATTGGTGCCCAGATATTCTTCAGAAAAAGAAAAAATTTGAGAGATATCTGATTTATAGTTAAGTTAAATATGCCACTATATAATTTTAATTTATATTTTAAATGAACTATATAAATATATTCTCGATTCTATAAATATGGGAATATAGGTCCCTACCTAACAGAGTATAGCCAAGTGACAAGGAGAAGTAATAGAGCTTCATAAACAAATTCCTTTAACTCCTATCTCATTATTTAGTCCGTCTACATCAAGAGACTTTGCAGCTTTCCAATTGGCTGTCTGCACTGCTGGGAGTCTGAGGTCCTTTTCTGCACTGAGAGAAGTTTCATCATCTAATCCTAAACACCGACTTGGATTGCAGAAAAGCCAACGATTATACTAGAAACTGTACTTCCCAGTAGAGGCAACTGCCAAGTATACAACTGAGTGTACTCTTTTCCAAGGAATACTAATAGCCACTTCAAAAGTAAATTCAATCTCTTGTCTAGCAGTCTTACACTTTGCATTCAAGATATACTGATTAGAATTCTTGCATTTCTCTTGATTTGTATGAAGTCTATTAAGAAGACAATGGATTAGCTAGATCCAAGGATAAAGATGTTAGAAACCAGGACTCCTAGGACAAATGGCTGATTCCAGGTCTGGCTAGAATATTTACAAGATGAGCCTGAAACATCTGGTATAATAATAGAAAGGAAGTTTAAAGCCTTCTCAAGAACTCAAGAGTCAAGAGTTCTCACCAATCGAAGCTGGGAAAATCTGAATATTGATAATATTCTGTAATTGATGATAACTGATAATATTCTGTAATGGACTAGAACTAATTGATCACCATTGGAGGATGCTAGCCAAATTATTATTTTGAAAATTATTAAATACATAGAGAGAATCAAGTCTTTATCTTTCTTTTGCTATATTATCTATACCAATGGCTAACAGCAGGTGAGGGGCAAGTTAGCTTTATAGAAATAATCAGCTTATAAATAAAAACAGAAAGATGAATTAGAATATCACCATCTTGTAACCCTTAATGAACTAATGGATCCAGGCCTTGAACACCTTAGTGGCTAACCTCACAAAAAATCAACCAGACATTGTATGCTTCCAGATGGAAGAACACACTACCATCTATAACCCTGAATCCAATTAAGTTTCTAGATATAATTACAAATTTAAAGGAAATACAGAGAACTCTAACATGTTAATTACACCACAGGTATACAATTAGCAAAATACAGACTTGAAAACTACAGATCAAAACCCTGGAGTTTATAACATTGTAAAGGGGAAAAAAGAATGGACTGGAAACTTTTAATTTTAAAAGATGTAAAGGATATATCAGCCAACTGCAATGTGTAGACCCTATGTGGACAGTGATTCAAACAAATAAATTGTTAAAAATAAAAATAAAAATAATGGCATTTATGATTCAACTGAAATGTAAACAGTGACTGTATATTTAATGATATGAAAAAACCATTTATTTTTTAAAGTACAAGAACATTATCGTGGTTATGACTTTTTAAAGTCCTTATCTTTTAGAGATACACACAAAATTACCTATGCATAAAATGATATGTGGGATTTGTTTCAAAATAATTCAGAAAGGTGGAAATGGGAAAGGGTATAGATAAAAAACAAAGCTGACCATGAGCTGATTGATCATTTCTGCATCTGAGTAATGGATACATGGGGGTTCATTATACTAGTCTGACTACTTCACAGTTTTCTATAATAAAAGTGTTTTTTAAAAAGGAGAAGTTAAGGCAAATTGGCACTATTCGTGAAAATGTTAAATGCTCATATTTTTTAAATTAGAAAGTTCATTTCTAGAAACATATCCCACAAACATGCTCATGCATAAGTGCAAAGAAATATATACAGAAATATTCATTAGAATAGTGTTTCTAACAACAGAACATCTAATAAAACCTAATGTTACCCTAGCATCACCACTAACCTTTAGCTCGTAAGTTTTCATTTATTATAGACAATATATATTTTTTATTTGTTTAATTTCTTTCCTGAACAATTTTTACCAGGTCTAATTCAAGGTGATAAGAAAGTACAATTTCCCACTCATGTGGACCTGTATAACAGTAAGATTTGGGACACATACGAGCTTACTTTCACACTAGCATAATGAGGTCAACTATAGAATCTCTGCTGAGAAAAATGCGTACATTACCATCCCTGTGACACAATGCATAATCCCACATATCATTTTAGGGGTTTACAAGATGCCTAGGAACTTGAAGCCCACCCAAGGTTAGGTGCCACTCATTTTAAGGCTAATGAAAGCCCTTTTATAATTAAATCGCTTTGCTGGACACCTGAAACTAACACCGTAAATCAACTAAACTCCAATATAAAACAAAATTTTAAAAAAATTAAAAATAAAACTAATGAAAGAACTTTTAGTGACACAAAATATATGTCTCTATTGCAGATAGGAGATATACCAAGAAAAGGAGATAAAAATAATTCACAATATTATGATTTGCCTATTTCATGTTATAGGGAAAGAACAAAACATGTTCAGTTTTGTTGTTCTATCTAACATAAAATCTTTCCTAGAGACCTACTGAATTCACTATGGATAAGGGTTAGCTGCAGTCAATTTAACAAATGCAAAACAAACAGAAAGGGATACTTAATACACACCTAAGGTGGAAGCTTTCGGGCCCACCTGATAAAAGTGCTGGTAACAGTGAGTAACCTGCTAATTCTATTAAATTTATCGCACTAGGTATACATTTAAATTTAACACAAAACCTGCAGTTTCTATTAGGAAATGTGTGAAGTCTGTTCTTCAGTTTCTTTAGATCAAAAAAGTAAAGTGTAGAATTATATCATTATAATTTAAAGAAAAGTATCACAGTCTTTTTCATATTAGACTTTCCAAAGAAAGAACTCTAGCTTTTTTTTTTTTTTAAAACAGATTTCTATACCAGAATAGTGCTTTTCTGACTTAGGCAAGAATTTGTCACATAGTACAGCAGCCCTGGCTAGGCAACTGCAGCAACTCTTCTTTTCTTCCCTACAGAAACCACCAGGGACTTCCCTCCGCTCCTCATCACTGCAATCCCCGCAGCAACCTGGGAGACAGACCAGCGGCCTCAGGCGCTGCAGCGATGGGAGAGGAGAGGACGTGGTATGCTCAACCCATCACACCATGCGACCCACACAGCCCTTTCTCCGGATTCCCTTCCTTAACTCAGGAGAAGGAGAAAGTTAAGCAATGAAGGAAAACATCCCTGCCGCTTCTCCTTTCTTACCCCAAATGGCTTAACCTACCAAACACATATCATCCCTACCCTAAAATATGCCCCTCACTATCATATGCAAGGAAAGAGAAAACTGGTGGGGTGTTAGAAAGTAAACCACGACCTATCCTCTACTTAACAGTGTCCACCCCTTCCAGATGACGTCTGCAACACATTCCAGTTCTCAACTGCCATCTGGCACGCTGGCTCTGAGGCAGCCATCTCGGACTTCATCTCAGCACATGAAAAAAACACCAGGGGTCTCAAACTCTAAAGTCTTCAACCTAAGGAGACAGCATAAATGAGTAAGCAGACTACCGGGTGCAAACACAGAAGGAATCAATGGAATGGAAAGCACATCCCTGCCTAAGAGGGCCTCTCAGTTAACTCTTTTTCAAGAGAAGCTGTTAATCCAAATCTTTATTTGCAGTCTCTTCATTTTTAGTCAACTACTTCAAAAATTTTTGTAAGAATTCTATAGCCAAATAAAAGATGCCTCAGTTGGATAAGCTTCAATAAGGCCCCTCAAACCCACCTGTTAACTTTAATCTAGAATCCCTAGAGATTTAAGAGAGATCACAGCTTCCCTTACCACTATTCTATGCCTCTTCTCCAGAACCCCCAACTCTCAACCCCAGGCCAAGGTAGCTACCACAGTAGGAGATCCCAGCTTCTGTTCCTGTTTTACTGCCAACTTTACCTGGGTTAGGTTAAAGTTGTGCTTCCAACAGCCCAAAATATAGAGCTCTTAGTACCCTTTCTCTTAGAAATACTGTGACACACAGTGGTTAGGTTTGATACTTCTATTCTTCAGTATAGTATAAGTTAAAAAGGGTTTTTGTTGGCTAGTTCGGGAAAGCTACTTTTCAAATATAACAATATGTCTACAGGAAAACTGTTTTTAGAATTCCAAAATAAATACATGTATAAATAAACTTTTGGAACACTATTGGTAAAACGAATGTTTTCTAAATTCTAATAATGACATTGTTGAATTTTAAGACTTGCTCAGTGGTCATAGGGTACTGGACAGCATAATTACATTTAAGGGAAATTACAAAGGCACATTAAAGAATATATTCAAAATTAAGTTTTACAGATCAGTCTATATAATATACTGGTATACAATTTACTTCGTGACATAAAAGAGCCCTACACTGAAGCAACCAAAGCTAAAATGTTAATGTTTTCCTATTCCCAACCACTACCCCTTTATCTCTTCTCCAGTCTTCCCATAAGATGCCATGAGAACTGTAAGACTGTAAAGATTCCAAAAAAAGTAAAAATGTAATTTTTAAAGCAATATGAAACAAAGGCACACTGGTGGGCACAAAAAGGTGTTAAGATTTGTTTCTATTCATATGTTAGCGTGCCACATCACTAGGATAAACCAAACAAACATACTCAGAATTTTTACTGGAACAAGAATTTATCTGACTGCTGGAATTTAGACAGAATTTACTTTTTTTTAAAGGCATGGAAGATAGACAGAAGCATCACTCTCAAACTATATCAAGAGGTTTGAAATGCCCTACGCTTCATAATTTTAAAAGATGTAGAAAACTTTCATGTCTGAAAAAGTTTTAATAAGTATAATGATAATAAAGCAAATTTACACCAAATCCCAAACAAAAACAGAGAATACAAAATCGGCAAGGGCCGAGAAATGTCAAAATTCACTTATTAAAGTTAAGTGCTAAAGTCTCCAGCTGACTTCTTTCTGAAATATATTTTGTGAGAATCTGTTACAATAAATGCATAAAGCACACAAAAAGATACAAGCAACCAACAGTCTGGGGTCTCAATACCAAAATATTTTGAGGTGTTGCTTTTGTTCAGTCTCCTACTAATCACAGCTGATCCCTAAGCTCCTCAAATGATTAAACAGTTACTCTTTTGTTTATATGATAAAAACATGGTTTATATAAACAAAATCCATCAGCTGGAATTTTAAAGCCTGACTAATGACTTCTGGAAGAAGTATTCTTTAAAAATGATTTTGCTTATGTATCTTGTTTTTCACTCCCTGTCCCTCCAAAACTTGAAGACTGAATCTTTGTTCATCAGCATCACAAGTTTACTCTTTATTTGGATTATAGTCTTCTAAGCAAAAGAAGAACAGGGTAAGTAGAAGACAATGTACAATAGTAAAACAGGTAATAGCCACATCTGAACTGAATTATCTTTCATAAACTTAAGTCCAATTAGTATGAAATAAATTTAAAAGACAAAATATGTTCGTTTTCTAGGTATATATAGCATCAAGTCTTCATGATTGACCATGAATGACCAATTGTAAACCTGTCAGGGGGAGGCTGAGAGGGAAGTAAGTAGTTGATTTTTATATTTTATAAAAGTATGAAGGTACTTCATACATGCTACTGAGGCTGACATTTTTCATATTACAGTATTCTTAGAAAAAGCACTGCAAAGAAAGATCAAAATGTTAATATAATGGGTATCTTTAAATGGCATTAAATAGGGGATGCTTTTTTTCTCTCCTTTCTACTTTTCTGTTATTTCAAAGTTTTATACAATAGGAGTATATTACTTTTGAAATAGCAAAACGCCTAATTTAAAAGTCTTTAAGCCAAAGCAATATTAAGAAAGAAAAACGAAGTTGGAGGAGTTAGGCTCTGTGACTTCAGGCCACACTTCAAAGCTATAGTCATCAAAACAGTATGGTACTGACACAAAAACAGAAACATAGACCAATGGAACAGGATAGAAAGCCCAGAAACAAACCCGTGCACCTATGGTCAATTAATCTATGACAAATGAGGAAAGAATACACAATGGAGAACAGACAGTCTCTTCAATAAGTGG
Source organism: Monodon monoceros (assembly GCF_005190385.1). Classification (NCBI taxonomy): domain Eukaryota; kingdom Metazoa; phylum Chordata; class Mammalia; order Artiodactyla; family Monodontidae; genus Monodon; species Monodon monoceros. Next base: position 17,431,127 of record NW_021703770.1, on the reverse strand, counting down.
TGCTAGAAAAACTGGATAGCTACATGTAAAAGAATGAAATCAGAACATTCTCTAACACCATATACAAAAATAAATTCAAAATGGATTAAAGACCTAAATGTAAGACTGGATACTATAAAACTCCTAGAAGAAAACATAGGCAGAACACTCTTTGACATAAATCGTAGCAATATCTTTTTGGATCTGTCTCCTAGAGTAATGGAAATAAAAACAAAAACAAACAAATGGGACCTAATGAAACTTAAAAGCTTTTGCACAGCAAAGGAAACCATAAACAAAATGAAAAGACAACCTACAGATTGGGAGAAAATATTTGCAAACTATGAGACTGACAAGGGATTAAGTTCCAAAATACACAAACAGCTCATACAGCTCAATATCAAAAAAGTAAACAACCCAATCAAAAAATGGGCAGAAGATCTAAATAGACACTTCCCCCAAGAAACATACAGATGGCCAATAGGCACATGAAAAGATGCTCAACATCACTAATTATTAGAGAAATGTAAATCAAAACTACAATGAGGTATCACTTCACTCCAGTCAGAATGGCCATCATCAAAAAGTCTACAAATAATAAATGCTGGAGGGTGTGGAGAAAAAGGAACCCTCCTACACTGCTGATAAGAATGTAAATTGGTGCAGCCACTAAGGAATATACTATGAACATTCCTTAGAAAACTAAAAATATCAAGTTACCATATGATCCAGCCATCCCACTCCTGGGCATTTATCCAGAGAAAAACATAATTCGAAAAGATACACGCACTCCAATGTTCATAGTGGCACTATTTAAATACAATAGCCAAGACATGGAAGCAACCTAAATGACCAGCGACAGATGAATGGATAAAGAAGGTGTGGTGTATATATACAATGGAATACTGTATATATTCAGCCATAAAAAAGAATGAAATGATGCCATTTGCAGCAACATGGATGGACCTAGAGATTATCATACTAAGTGAAGGAGGCCAGACAGAGAAAGACAAATATCATATGATATTTGTTTATATGTGGAATCTAAAAAAAAAACAACAAATTAACTTACTTACAAAACAGAAATAGACCCACAAAGAAACAAACTTACAGTTACCAAAGGGGAAAAGGGGGGAAAGCATAAATTAGGAGTTTGGGATTAACATATACACACTATTATACATAAAATAAATAACCGGCAAGGACCTACTGTATAGCACAGGAAACTATACTCAATATTTTGTAATAACCTATAAGGGAAAAGAATCTGAAAAAGAATATATATATACATATGTATAACTGAATCACTGTGTTGTATATCAGAAACTAACACACTGTAAATCAACTACACTTCAATAAAAAATAATAATATATGTAGCTTACATTTGAAAAAAAAGTCTTTATGTCAGATAATATAGAGTCAATGTGTTACAAGAAAAGCAAGTCCTGAGATCTGTCGTTTTTAATGTATTCTTTAAGTTTATAAAGAAACTTTATGAAGTTAATAGATTCGTTCTTGAGCAAAATAACAACAGCAATGATAATAATAATTTCACCTGTTCCCTTTCGTGCAAGTTCCATATTCCATTGGGGTTTTGTGGTGGGTGTGCCATCAGAACCTGATGAGTGCTGGGGGATTAAAGCAGATCGGGAGCTGGCTGGCCGATATTTAGAGAGCCCTAAAACGCCAAAGAAGAGCGAAAACAGGGATTTATTTCTTTGTTTCCCCAAAGAAGAAAACAGTCTGAAGGTTTTTATAAGTTAACCTTAAAGCCAGAATCAGTTCAACAGTAAAATTCCAATAATAAAAAGAATACTACTTTTTTAAAGTACTGAAGATCCCCCATTTGATTTACTTTTTTGTCATGGTTCCAATATACTTAAGTCTGAGAAAAATACACATTCAAGAAAGACAGTATACCTGACTAGACTGCTGAACATACAAATTGGAGTCTACATTCTGGGGCAGAACCATGTCATATTTTTTATTATTTATGTGGAACTTTGCATATAGTAAAGCATGCCTGCTCCCCCCAAAACTTATTAATAAATTCTATTATAATATTTACTCAACAAATAGATCAAAATAATTTAGGGATTACAGAAGATATTTAAAACAGGAACGTTTTAATGGTATAATGTGAACAGCACTGTAGTTATCAGGAGACCCAGGTTCTAATTCCAAATTATCCACAAATTAGATATACAGTCCAGGTAAGACATTTATTTTTTTGTGCCTCAATTTCATTTGTCACATGGAAAAGTTCAAGGATTTGGGTCTAGCACTGAGTTGGCTATTACTTGGGTGTGTCATTTAGGGTAAATCATTTAATATCTCTCTGCTTAAATTTCCTTGTCTGTAAAATTGACAGAATAGATAAATAACTGTTAAGACCTCTTACAATTATAAAAGCCAAAGAATTCACGACCTGTCAGTTTTCAAAGATAATTAGGTTCATATTCTACCTGATGCCAGTTTTCTACTAGCTCATCCTAGATTACTAGATAGTAAAAAGTACCTTAGGTCTCACAAATAAAATTAAACAAAAAGCCAAACAAACAAAAAGCAGACCAAGGTAGGTAAGGGAGACTTGCACAAATACAGCATGTTAAAAAAAAACAACAAAAAAAACACCTCATTCAAATGTAAAGATCATAAAATATAACCACAAGCAGCATGAAGTATAAATAGGATTTTCCAGTAAAAAGAAACAGGAACAGGACCTCCCGCACAAAAAAGAAAAATAGTCATATTCATAATAAAAGAAATGCATTATAAACTTAATGATCATTTTATAGTTAATAAATATCTTTTAAGTTATTACATTGACAATAAAATAGTACCATGAGATACAAAAATGATAAATATTAATGAATTACACCTATGGATCAAGATGGATGAATTTTGGCAGCAAAAGGTTGAGTGAAGAAGACCAAGTCATACTGAGCATCATACCATTTTCATATAATTCAAAAACTAAGGGCAAGTAAACATATAGATCATAATATATATATGTGGTATACTGTAAAGAAAAGCAACAGAATGATTAAGAAAAAGAAAAAAAAATTCAAGACAGTATTTACTTGTAATGCAAACACCGGTGAACAGAATCAGGGAAGAAGCATAAAGGGAATGGCCACGGCATGGAGTATAATATACATGTTAAGGTGGGTGGCAGGTTCACCGATATTTGTTTTATTACTGTATTTCACAACTTACATGCAAGTTACATCAAAGCTTTATTCCTGAAAATTTTAAAATGCTGATGACATGAACTAGGTATAATCTCTTCAAAGGGCATTATGGCACTGATATCAAGAGCTATGAAAATATTCTAAAGATAAGTATCTTACAATAAAGCTAAAAAATCACCAAAAATATATTTTGGGGAATTTATCCTAAGAGCATAATTTGACAAAAACAAAAGCTTTTGTATGAAGATATTCAGAGAGAATTATTTGCAAAAAATTAAAATTGGAAACAAATGCCTGCCCACAGGGAAATAATAAGGTAAATTCAAGTGTATCAACTCAATACTGCCTCAGGTAACATTTTCAAAAGAAATGATTATGATGTTTGAGAGATGCATGCAAAAATCTATGATATGATATAATATTATGTGGAACAGGCAGTCAAGAAGAGAAAGCAGTTGTGTTACAGGCTGCATTTACTGTAGTCAAGAAGTTTTGTATATAATTATGGTTACATTATTTATAAAAAAACAAATTTAGCATTTTATTTTGAGGTTAAGCCTACTACAAAAAACAAAACAAAAAAAAGAAATGAAAGCTATTGGAAGGAATCTGATGAATGGATTTTTGAAAAAACAAATCTAGAAGTAAGCCTAATATTTAAAAAGGACCATAATAAAGTAAAAATCAAATGAAATACTTTGAAAAACTCTATTCCTTTGCTGACATGTGTTATAATCTGATACAATCTAGTATTTTATACTGGCTACTTCTAAACTTTATAGTTGTTCTCTTCAAAATAAAGCAACACACCTTAAAATAGTGATATCGTGTGAACTTTCTCCATCAACCCGAGTGAATGCAATATATCTTACCTGGAGTTGACGGCCTTTCAAGCATGTTTAAATGATGGGAAATGAACGCCTGGCTATCATGAACAGTATCCATATCAATCTCCTCCTCATCTTGAGAGCTTGAAAACTACAACACACACATATAAAACAAAGGAGCAAAAGAGCCATTATATCACTTTATGTTTGGATTTTTGCTCTTAAGAAAGGTAGCAGAAAGGCCACAGGATATACCCCCAAAAAATCTTAAAAGGAAAAGTAGTCTTTTTCTCAAAAAGTATTAAGAGAAAGAAAAGATTATTTGGTTCAGCCTCCAAAAGAAGCTGATTGGAAATTACAGGAAATATAATAGCAACTAAAATCTGTTCCTATGTTGTGGGAAGAAATAGTGAGCTGTGGTAGATTGTGCACACACAGTTCCTCCTCCAAACAGAGAAGAAGTATGTAACAACAGAAGTTTAACAATCGGCTGGAATGTCTTAGATGGACATTTGAGTTCTTTTATGGTTCAGTCTGTCCCAACTGTTCCTGCTAAGGAAAAACCATTGCAAGTATTCAAAAAGATTTACAAGAAGGTGAATATCCTACACTGTTAATACAGGTTTAACCTGTATTTCTTACTCTGATTTTGAGTTTGACTTTACTGCTATCCTCATTCTTCTCCAGTATTTGACCAGGTTCTAGTGGGGACCCCAGTGGTGTATCAGCCTTCCTCTTCACTCCCTGCTGATGAGCTGATATATTACATGATGCTTCCTTGGCAAGGTGATCATCTTCCTGTGGCAATATTCAAGATCAAAATTAGATTTCTGAAGACAAGTAGCTCATGTTATAGCTGAAAACTAATACCTATAGCAACCATGCAGATTAGAGCATGCCCAGTGCCTAAAAGTAATCAGCAATGGGCTTAAAATAAATCTCACCTTTTCCTATCTGCTGGTCTTTTTGGGGGGTAGAAGGGAGACAGTAAAGTGAACTTTTAAAGCTTTCCCCAAAGCATATATCTTTTGGTGTCATTTTCTTCTTTTATCCTAAAGACTCCAAGTATGAAAGTGGATAACTTAATATACATGGGCAAGAATTATAAACATATTCATTTCCACTGGTTTCTAAATATTCAGATATAAAAGAGCTCTTTAATGAGACTCTTTTTTTTTCTATTAAAAGATGTGTCTTACTTCTTCATAACCCAAACTCTAGGATACATTTTAAATTTATAACAAATAAGTATGGTTATATTTCAGAAAATCTAGGTGGATAAGTACTTTTAAATGACTATTACTAACTAGCATAAAGAGAAATTTGAGTTTTAAAGTGTCAAAACACCAGTAGGGAATTGCCAGGCAAGTAATCTGGTCTAAATATTGGTGAAAAATGAAGCTTCAAGTACTGGGGACATTTTGTCATCAATAAGAAAATCATTTCTGGAAAACTTTCTTTAAATTACAGTAAAATAATTGATATGACCCTAAAGGTCTTTCTACAAAAAGTTTGGTAATTTCATCATGCATAGTTGGAAATAAAAGCTTTTCTAAAAGCACACATACACATATATGTAAATTAAAAAATATAATGCATACTCTCCTCCCAAAATCAGCAGATTACGCTTTTACCTGACCATTCATTGTTATTTATTTGATTCAATAAGCATTTTCCAGGCACCCTTCATATGTTTAGAATTGTGCTATTATGCAAAGTAGCAAAAAAAAAAGTCAAGGCCCTGTGTTCAAACCGCTTGCCATTACAATATATGGACAAGATAGGTTAATATGTAATAGGTTAAATATTCATTTCAGTATTCTACTACTCAAAGTAGAAATTCTATGCTCAAGTACAAAAAAATCATTGTCATCACAAAAAAAGGAGTAAATGGACTAGCAGCACATCATTTGTTATGTGCATTTGTTATGTGCAGCTCTGTATCAATAGCTGTCAGTAGCACTTTACAAATTGTGAGTGCTAAACTAATGTCAGCTAGCAGTTTTCTAAATGGCACAAGAAGCTGTTAGTGGCTTTAAAATTCACCAGTTCAAAAGAAACAATTCTCTTCTTCAGACCTCTACATAATAAAACTACACCTTCTATAACACATGTGATTCTTACAGGGTTCTGAAATCCAACTAGCTGTGTGTGACTACTTGGATTAATCGCAGCTTCTTGGTTGCCTGCTATGGCCTCTGGAATTATGGTTGGATTCAAGACAGCTTTTTTCTCTTTCAGATTAAGGACCAAGCCAAGTTCTGGCAAGGGTAAGCAGGAAGGTCTACTGAGGCCAAACAGTGTGAAGTACAAGTCCACAGCACCACACCGTAACCGCCAGTCATGTGAAGTACCTAGGAAGTAAATAACAGTAATAATAAAAAGTCAACATACACGTTTATCCATACATTTTTCAAATGCTCCAGAACCTGTACAGAGGGAAGGGATGAGAGGGTTATGATACCTAAAGGAGCCACCTATTGACCTAGGCCCCGATGGCAAACCCTCCACTCTAAAGACGCTTCTTATAACACGGGAACCTACAACTGCTACAGAAACAATAAATGTTCAAATGCAATCATGAATCTTACAACTGGAAATATTTTATTCTTTCATTCTTCCTACAAAATAAAAATTAGACACCTAGCATAAATCTAATGTTCCCAAAACAGTGTTTTTTCTGGCTCTAAATCCTCCTTTTATTTATTTATTTATTTATTTATTTGCTATACGCGGGCCTCTCACTGTTGTGGCCTCTCCCGTTGCGGAGCACAGGCTCCGGACGCGCAGGCTCAGCGGCCATGGCTCACGGGCCCAACCGCTCCACGGCATGTGGGATCTTCCGGGACCGGGGCACGAACCCGAGTCCCCTGCATCGGCAGGCAGACTCTCAACCATTTAGGGCCGCCAGGGAAGCCCTAAATCCTCCTTTTAGTTCCTCCTCCTTGGTAACTGCTCCACATTCATTCATTCTCTGTTTATCTTGTCTGATTTTCTTCTTGAATAGCTTGTTAGGAAGACGGCACACCAAGAGCCTTCATGAACCCTACCACTGGAAACAAATTCTCCTAACCCTCAAATTTATTACTTTCAGGTTTTAAATACAGTAAGAAACCCTACAACTATTTGAAATAACACAATTCTAAACTTTGACTTATTTTAGAGAAGGAAACTATTTTGCTAAACACCTTCATATTTGTGTTGTTCTAGTAGGTATTTATTTTAAAAAACCAAAAAACAAAAATAAGCAAACCCCGGAGATGGCAACAGGTCATAAAACATGTATTAACCAGAAGAAAACTGCATCTGTAGAAATTCAGTTTAAAGTAGAGACACTTTCCAAGTTCTCTGATGAGTCTCAGTGTCTTCATCTCCAAAATAAGGGTTTTGGTCTCAGATTATACCTTACCCTATAGCAATAAAAGACCAGAGCACAGTGACATCAGAACTCTTCCTCACTTGCCTTCTTTTCCCCAGTGGAACACTCCAGGTAGATACTGCCACCAAACAGAACTGTCAAAGTGAAATTATCATCTAGGTTTAGATAATTTCTATGGTTTCTAGGCAGAATCTAAAATGACCTAGAGAATTTAAAACATGTGAGAATAAGAAATATTCTTCTGGATAAGAAAAATAAACCATATAAATACTTAATTTTGGCCAAGAAATGTGGTTTCAAACGGGTACCATAATGTTTTAAAAAGGAGAAACAAAAAGGAAAGAAGTTGCTACAGCAAACTTTAGACAGCATAAATATTAAGCTTTGTGGTTTTCAACAACAAATATTAGAATAAGTAAATACATTGTAAGCAAGTACGATTTTGATAAGATTTACTCTGACAGATAGGTAACTATTATATTAACTATGTGCAGAGAACATCCACATGGATTTATAATTTTAATTTACAGAGTTCTTACTATATACTACACACTTGCTTGGCAATATGCATGCCATTAAACAGCTATCAATCCCATTTGAGACATCTTCAGTTTTGCTACTGTGTGATAAGGTAACAGATACATAACACTGCTGGAAGCAAGAGAAAGAGGCAGGAGCTCGAGAAGTTTGAGTTTTTATATCATAAAAACTACAAAGAAACCAGAAATCGGAAGAACAGTACAGAGTGGAAGTAAGGATTTTATACTGGAAATCCATTTCCTTCTCTGGAATATCCATATTTGGACACTTTAATGGACTGACATGGCCTAGTTTTTTGTAGGCACTCATTATTCTTCTCAAAGAATTTTACATATGTAAATGTTCCACAAAGGATAGGTATCAGATTCCTGGGCCTTTTATTACAAAGGCTGGAGGGGCTCAACCCTCTCAGGAAAGGGAGGGAATCCGGCCAGAGCAGCTAGCCCTGTATCTATCTATTTATTCATGGGTATAGCAAGAAAAGAAGTGAATCTCAGGCACTTTATCAGTAAAGAAGCTAGAATGGCTTAGGGTGCATTTACACTGGAATAAAACTTAACCTTGAAGAGCAGTATTGCCCAATTATGTCCACTGCAAATAATGATCCTGGAATCTTTATATAATGTAGATGACATTGAAACAAGTCAGGCAACTGAGTATGAATTACTAAAAGTTTCTTAAAAAATTAATTTTAAAAAGCAAGTAGATAATGTATATTTTGATGAGCTAGGGTGTTGTTTTGTTTTTTGAAAGTCAGCTAAGGATGGTTACGCAGCACAGTGAATGAAAGCTGCTAAAAGCACTGACCTCTAGAATATGGTTTTTGTTACTTTTTATTTCTATGTGGGTTTTTTGGTTTTGGATTTGTAAAGGTTTTGGTAGACCTTCAATTTGTAGGGAGGAATGAGGATTATTCTTCTGTTCCTGGGGGAAGTCCTTGATTAAATGTTTTTTTCCCACAAAAAACTGACTTATAAATATTACAATTTAAGGCTGATAAGAGGGAGCTAAAAAAATAAGCAGCGCTTCTGTTAAAATTATAAGACAGAAAAAAAAATGAGAACATCATGTTTCAAAATCATGGCATAAAATCTTAAAATGGTTGTCACTTTATAGTGGAATATAGTCGGAAAAAACACTTCTGCTTACTTACTAGTCAGCTCTGTGATTTTGGGCAATTCAGCTGCCCAGGCCATAAAATGAGAACAATTAACTTAATCTTTAAAGTCCTCTCAGGTCTAAAATTCCATGATTCCAAATCAACCAATTCTATGAGAAATAAGCCCTGAAAGAGCTCCTGATTTCTACCCTCAGTGATAGCATTCTGAAGACCCTTCTTTAATCTTCTAGCTACCCCTCCCAACACAATCACTTATATGGCAAGGAATGCCCATATATATGGAAAAACAAGTCATTATTTTTTCCTCTCAGGTAAAAATGTTGTCCATTCTGGTCTCATTAGCAGTTATACTTTGGGACAAGCCCTGCTTACCTGAATCAGAACAATGCTCAGTGTTGATGTTCTCTATTCAAATCAGAAAGTATCTAAAGACAAATCCTCCAAATAACAAATCTGATCTTAAAAAAGATCATCACTTCATTTTCTGAAGTAATTGATGTTAAAGCTGATGAAGCCAAAAAGCTGCTAAGAAGAAAGCTCACTTTAAAAGCCACCATCTTCAGGACATTTTTCTTTTTTTGGCTGCGCCCTGTGGCTTGTGGGATCCTAGTTCCCCAACCAGGGATCAAACCTGTGCCCCCTGCAGTGGAAGTGCAGAGTCCTAAGCATTGGACTGCCAGGGAATTCCCCAGGACATTTTTCAATAAACCCAGCACTCCTTACTGATGACAGAAGCTTAAAAATTTGTACAGCTAGGCCACACAAGTATGACTGCCATATGGTAGTTCTGTCCTGATCTTTCTGTCTATCTTACACTAAAGTAAAAAAACACAGCAAATTTCATATATATCCATGTGTACATTTACATATATAATTTCTGACAAAAAATGATTTATGTCTAATAAAAATGTTTTAATTTTCTTCCACCATTCCTATTTCTAAGAGGAAGGGTTTGGGGGAGAGAGAAACAGAGGGGCGGAACTTTGAAATCTGATGTTAATATCAAAATTGTTTATTTTCTTATTCCGAAACCTGGCAAATCCTACCGAACTGAATTTTAAGTAGTCCTTCATTCTACCCTCTAGAGCGCAGCCGTAAACTTTCAAACATTAAAAGTTATGATGTAAATAAACAGCCTTCAATGTTCTGAATAATTACATAAATGTTTTTATGTCAGTCTTACAGTGAAGTGCCAAACAATGAAGAGCAGCTTGTGAGTAAGGGCTAAAATTTCCTTCATGATGATATAGTATCTCTTCAATGAATGCTTATTATCTTAAGGGGGAAAAAAAGCATTGTTAAGCAGGCAAGACCAGAGAAAGTAGTTACATTTTAAAATATAGTATTTTAGACATTGTGGGCCTTTTGGTCTCTGTTCAATTACTCAGCTCTGATGCTGTAGTGTAAAAGTTGCCATAGACAATACGTAAGCAAATGAGCAGGACTGTGTTCCAATAAAATTTTATTGGTGGATGCTGACATTTTAATTTCATAAAACTTTCAGGTGTCATGAGATACTATTAACATTTTTCCAATCATTTAAAAATGCAAAAGCCATTCTTAACTTATGGGCTGTACAAAAACAGACGGTGGGTCAGATCTGGCCCTAGAGCCACTGTTAGCTGACCTCTGCTCTAGATGACATATATACTTTGAAATCTGTAGAAATGAATTAGTACAAGTACATAAAAATTTACAACTGAAATTTACTGATGAACATGCTAATGAATAACATATTGATGGGACATCATCATGCAGCATTAATTTACTGCACACAGTTCCAAACACTTATCTGGCTGTCAGTTTATATGTAACTCTGTCAATATCAGCGCCAGTGGAGAATTTATTCTCAAACTGAAAATTTATTAAACATGATTTAAGGTCTACAGTATTACTAAAAATTTAGTCTAGTCCAGCGGCCATTTCTATAGAATGAGACACAGTTACAAATAAATACTGGAATTGCTGTAATAAATTTATTTGCCATGGAAAAATGATGTGTAATTATTTTAAACAAATTACTATATTATAATTAGTTAACATTTTTTATTACTGTGATTAAAATTTTGAATTTTGTATTTTATGTTCAGTAATTTGATTTGTGAATTTTATAAAGAATGACTTTACACCTGCTGCAGTTGTTATAACTGGGAAATAAACACTATACTGACTTTAAAAAAAAGCACCAATAAAAATTTCTGATTCTTAGGTTTTTATTTTTTAAATGAATTTTTAAAATTACTGTCACGTTGAGCTATAATCCAGTACTTTACCTAAAAGCTACAAAAAGTAGTATCTCATATATTTTGAATTTTGAAACATTTTTCTTTGGGAAAGGAAAACGATTTCTTTCAGTGTGCAAAAAAATACATACAGCTAACAGAAGTCAGACAGGTCATAATTCCACCTGCTCCTCGCTGCCTAAAGGATAAAACACAAATTCCTGAGGCCCTTTGCTTTTGGATCCTAATCTATCTTTCCAGATAACACTCACTATTTTCCAAATACCCTTTCAGAACTCAAAGGTTTTACATATACTTAATTCTCTTACCTAAAATGTCTTTCTCCTGATAAACTCTTTTCCATTCCTCAAGAGCTGGCTCAAATATCACCACTCTATGAATAGTCCAGCATTCCAGGCAGGGCTCACGGTTCTGTTCTTCAGGTTACCAGCGTATTTTGCTCTTCTCTTTATTTTAGCAACTACCTGTTTGTATTATGGTCTATCTGTTCCTATGTCTCTCTTTCCATTATACTAAGTTAATGGAAAAGGAATCTTTGTATGCAAAATCATAGCACAGGGGCTTCCCTGGTGGCGCAGTGGTTGGGAGTCCGCCTGCCGATGCGGGGGATGCGGGTTCATGCCCCCGTCCGGGAAGATCCCACATGCCATGGAGCGGCTGGGCCCATGAGCCATGGCCGCTGAGCCTGCGCGTCCAAAACCTGTGCTCCGCAACGGGAGAGGCCACAGCAGTGAGAGGCCCGCATACCGCACAAAAAAACAAAAAACATAGCACAATGGCAAACAGGAGGTGCTCAAGAAATAACTGATGAATAAATTAATCCATGAAACCCTTAAAAAGAATTGCCCCTGGACAATGTAATATTTTTAACTAAAAATAAAACTATTTAAGATTTTTAAGCAATGAGGGATGAAGACTATATAATGTGAAAGATGTTTCTCTTTAAAAATGTGTTACTTTTTGTGGAGGATTATTACTTTAAAAGCTGTATGGGAATTATAAGGACATTTTTGGGGACAACTGAGGAAACCTGAATATGGGATATATATGATAATGGTATTGTGTATATGCAGGAGAATGTCCTTATTCTTAGGAATATATACTTAGTATTTTGGGAAAAGTATCATGAGGCAACTTATTTTCAAATGATTCAGGAAAAGAGGGTTTGTAACATATACACAGAGAGTGAAAAGAGAGAAAGTAAATATGGTAAAATGTTAACAACTAGTTAACAGAGCTGAAAATATTCAATATATGGTTATTCTTTATACCATTTTTTAAATTTTTCTAAGCTTTGAAAATTTTAGAAACAAAATGGTGGGGAGAAAATGTTATATGGGAAAATTAAACCAGTGAATGAGTTAAGATATCTAATATGAGTATGCATGTGTACATACATCTATAGTTGTGTGTGTGTGTGTGTGTGTGTGTGTGTGTGTGTGTGTGTATTTTCACAGCAAAAACTGTTAGGAAGATACCTGAGTAGCGCCCAAAACTCAAGGATAAGTGGAGCTACCACACAGCAGGCAGAGTGCAGATACCAGGCAGTCCTGGCTTCTTGAGAGTAGAAGTATGAGAACCCTCCTTCTGGCACAGAGCCATTAAAATCCCCCCGGTACATTTCTAAAAAGAGTATTACTAATAGTCATTGAATGATATATCAATTTTTTAAAAAGCACAAATGTGATTTCTTAGTTCATCTTACTTTCAAACGAATTTCAATTTTCTAAATCCTGTTTCTATGTATCCTACCGCAATTAATCTCTTACTGAAAAGTTTCTGAAACCAGCTAAGCAAAGAAACTTTGATTCCTCAAGAGTACCTGATGACCATCTCATAAGATGATCCTTCCTTAACTGCCATGATATGTCTCCATATATTTTAAATGAGTTCAAAAATTTTATAACTAAGCAAAGTCAACACCTCTCAAATCCACCTTGAAACAGGACAAAAATAAATGAATGAATATAATTAAATCCCTATCGCCCACAATTTATTTGTTCTCCATATGTAAATCAAGATAATGCTTATCTCAAGTGACGTGATAACCCAGGAACCCCAATAAAGAGTAAGGGGCAGGTAGAGTTCCAAAGGATTTAGGGACTTAGATGATGCTCTAGCTCCTTTTGTTACAAGTGAGTTCTCATTAACATTTCTTAAAACAGTAACTGTTAAGAAGATAATATAGCAATGTGAAAAATTCTCATGATAAAATGCAATTTAAAAACTTCACTACAACTATGTCCATACACATATACACAAAAAGCAATTTTTTTCCCTAAAGACCAAATACACTCAAATCTGAACAGTGGAGATATAATGAAATTATATAGTATTTTCCTTTTTTGTTATTTTGTGCAGACAAACTCTGCAACATGATACTACTTATTATTGGGAAAAAAAACTTTAAAGGAATTTCTTAGATCAGATTCATTTATGTATCCCAGAGGCCCAGGCTTGGAAGGGAAATGGGCAACCTTCTAATCAATCTTCCCTAATGCCCAATGTTCTCCAAAAACATTAAAAAGAAAAACAAAACCAAAAAACCCTCCCAATTATTTGTGCCACTCCCACTGTTCATATTGCTCCCAGTTATTTATCTGAAGAACCAAGCAAAAAACTGTTTATGACCATGGCCTCACTGATCTGTTCTGTTTAGATTATTGGCACAGAGAATTCCAAACTGAAGCAGTAACTGTACTTTATACTGAACACTATCAAAAATAAATAGTAAACATCAATCAGACCTTGAGTTTGTATAACCACAATCTTCCAATGGGCTTCAAATGTTTTACAGAGATTGTCTCATTAATCTTAAACACACATTTATTTTGTCCATGAAATCTTCCCTAGAAGGCGATATGAGAATTCTTTGTACTTCATTATGCCTTCCTCAAAGTTGTAATCCATCACAACCATGGAAATCATGCATTCTTATTAAGAATATATTCAACACAGTACAGTTTGTGCCACATATTAACTGCTGAATGATCCTTTACAAGTTTGTGAACTTGTGTGCTCATCCCCTGGATCTAAATGACAGTAATCACAACATTCTTTAAGGTAACCACAAGTAGCAAAATATAAAACATTATGTAAACAGTAGCACTTATTCTTCTAGGTATTAGGGAAAATATGAGAATAATAATTTGGCAATATCGACATAAACTGGATTATGTGTTGTTTTCTGAATATTTTGAGGGCAAGGGCCATTCTATTTTCAATTTTATTAAATTTCAATGAAATATCTACTATGGTGCCTTTACTTGGGGTTATTGGACTATGATTATGAAACTGAGGGACAGAAGTTATACAACCACAACATCTCAGTGATAGTAAATTAAATAATTTTTGAAAAAGAATCAGAACTTGGTATTTAGTTGTGATTCAGTGAAGCAGTCACTAATAAGATAGGCAGGGCAAGTTATTTCCCAATATTCTAGAAAGAAGGTAAAGTGACATATTTCTTAGAACGAGTACCCACTGCTCCCTCACCATCTATCTGTAACAACTTGTCTTTAAGCAAAACACTTTTCAGCCTAGCTTTTGATTGAATTTTAAATCAAAACCAGTGAATTTTAAATCAAAACCAGTATTACAATTCCAACATATCAGAGACGTAAGGCAAATTTTCTTTACATATATACTACAGTTAGAAGTCAATAGGAAAAGACCAATAATTCAATTAAATAAAAATGGCAAAGAATATGAATGACTTACATGAAAGGAACTACAAATAGCTGACATATATGAGAAGTATAATGATATCATTACTATGTTAGTATAACAACATTTTTGAGCACATAATATGAAGTAGTTACTGTGCTTTACAAATATGAACTCATTTAATTTTCAGTTTGCAGAAGTAGGTACCATCATCACCTGCATTTTAAAAATGAAAAACGATAGGCTTAGACAAGTCATACTGAGAGTAAGTCATCCAGCTGAGACTTAACCCTCAGCAAACTAGTTCCAGAGCTCATGCTTGGGAGCACTAACCGCCTCTTGGCTTCACTTAAATAATGGAAATTAAAACTGTGATGAGATACCATGATCTCCAAGGTGCAGAACAGTAACAATATGCACTGCTCTGAAAAGGATACACAAGAAATGGGTTACCTCTGGGAAAGGCCTCTAGGAGGCTAGGGAAAAGAGGTGAGAAGCCATTTTTTCAACCCTCTGTAACCTTCTGAAATAAAAATAACAATAATATTTGCAAATTCATGTCTACAGCTCTTTAAACATTTGGGACACTTTCCCATAAATTAATATTTTTGTTTCCTCAACCACCCTGTGGGGCAAAGTGAGTATCTATGTCCTTAGCAAATATAATCACAGCCACTACTGTGAAGGTAAGTATTCTCCTTAAAAAAAAAAAAAAGGACAAAAATTAACCACAGTTCTTTAGTATGGATAACCTGTTATAAAATGAAAATACCCCAATAATAAAAAATTTTTTTAAAGCCATTGCTGTCTTACCAGAATTCATAAGTTTCCAAAGTTGATCTACCAAAGCTTCATTGCATAAGGGAGACTCCATGCTCTTGGTAAATGGTGGGTTCTTAGTTAACATGTTTAGAATCTTATGTCTGAAAGATAAAGAAAAATTAAATTTTTGCTAACCATTAAATAAAAACTTTTAAAAATTATCTGCAGTTCCTCCTTCCTATTTTATCATCTCTCTTCTGAGATCTAGCTTTGTGTTTTAGTTCTATTTCAAAAGACATTATGTTGCATTCTAAACATTTACTATTGTTTTTTTACTAAAAAATTCTGGTGGATTTGTTCTCTCTAAAAGTGCCTTAGGGTACAATGAGGTCTTCTAAAACCTGACTCTATATATTCCCAACCAACATTTCCTATCCCACTTCTAAAATGAACATTTTACTCTTCTTAGACAAGTTTACAAAAAGGACTGGTTAGTAAATATAAAATGAGGCAAAAAAAAAATCACATGTAGGCCAAGAAGTCTACATTTGAGACAATAAATATAAACTTTATTATTATAGTAACTTTGCAAAGCATAAAAATGTGCAGCACTATTTTAAATATGGAGATTGCAAAAAGGTTTCCTCAAAATAAGCTGAAGCTTAAGAGAGTCAATTAAGAAAAGTATCCTCACAGAGGGTAGGCGTTAAACTCCACTATTGGAAGTTTTTATCTTACATGAAAGGCTACCCAAACACATTATGGAGTCTTCTGAAAAATAGGACATGTGACCAATACAAAATTTGAAAAACAAATGCCCAAGGCTACGAGCAGGAGACACCATAAAAAAAAGAATAGAGAAAGAAAAGGAGAAGCAAGGAAGCCACGGCAGTAGTCTAGCATTCAGGATAAAAGCCAAGGTCTAAGACTAGGTCTGAGAAATTCAAGATCTCAGAATAATGGAAGGCTTGGGTATAACTAAGGAAGAAAGAAACTTAGGTCATTATATTTGTTGAGGTTAGCAAGACCTTAAAGAAGGTGAACCTGGGAAATTTTTATGTTTAGTGGCAAGAGATCAAATTGGATTTGTACTTGAAAAAAAGATGGGAGGAAAGTAGAACTGCAAGGCTGTAGTTTAAGTCACTTAACCCCTTTTGGCTTCAATAT
Organism: Monodon monoceros; assembly: GCF_005190385.1. Taxonomy (NCBI): domain Eukaryota; kingdom Metazoa; phylum Chordata; class Mammalia; order Artiodactyla; family Monodontidae; genus Monodon; species Monodon monoceros. The sequence continues at coordinate 17,414,249 of NW_021703770.1, read as the reverse complement.
CTTGTCTGTAAAACTGAAAGATGTGACTTTCACTGTTAACATACTTTTGTGATTTGAAATTTTAAGACTGAAGACTATTGAAAGGCTATGAGAACCAAATGTGAAATGTGGTTATAGATGCAATTTATACATAGGTAATACGAAAGGGGATACATACCTTATGGATATTTCATATCCATATTTTCATATCTTTATGAGTAAAGATATTTTCATATCTTTATGAGCAATTTCTGTTTGTAAGAATAGATCGGTATTACAGGTAAATAACACCGTTTAAAACGTGGATGGATTTTTCTTTAGAAGATGTTAATGTTAATACTTTTAATTTGCATGAAGAAGAAAAGTTAAGTTTCTATCCGGCTGCTTCCCCAACTACCCCAAACACCAAAGTGGTAGGGCCCAACAAATAAAACTTTATGATATTCACTCAGATCATTACAAACTCTTTACAGCCATGCCAATGAATTGTAAATGGTACTCTGGGGATAGCTCTGAAATTATAATTAAAAGAGCAATAATGATTATTATGTGTACTACTTTTAGTAAATTAAGCATTTTTTCAAAAGTTATTTTTCTTTAAAGTTTAGATGATAGAAGAAAGGCTTTCACAAGGAAGTATTTATAACTGACTAAACACTCAACGCAATACTCAGAGGAGATAAAGTTTAAGGGCAGAAAATGAGAATCTTATGCTTAATTTTTTAGAGATTAAACAAAATTCACAATAAGCATACACTTCAGATATACGAAACAGACCTGAAGCAAATCCTGAGAAAATCATGGGTTTATGCCATGTTCATGGTAGCAAAAACATCACATTATTTCCCTAAACAACTGACAAATTTCTTGGTGGACTAGTCCAATCCCATTGCCAATCATTATCTATAAGAAATGCAGTCAAATCAAAACCAGAAAAATGTTCAAAATCTCTCTGGAGAAAAGGCATTGAGTGTAAGTGTGTCCCTTGAGGAAATGATATATTGTGATCATATATGCATGCTTGATTCCAACATGAGAAGATAATTCCATGTCATCTTTAAAATAATCCTACCCAAATCTAAAGTATATTTAATAAGTTCTTCTTATTAATGTAAAAAGTAATATACATGCATAGAAATGACCGGAAAGGAATAATCCAAAATGTTAAGAATTATTGCTCTGGTTGAAATAATTATACGCTATTTTTAAGTTGTCTTCTTAATGTGAGTTTATATTTTTCCAAATCTGAATGAGCATTTTAAGTTATTCCCATTGAAAGGAAACTGTAATTTTCAAAAATGTAAATTTCATTTGTTTTAAAAACAATGCACCAACAAGCACACTTACTTAAATTCTTAAGATATCCTAATAAAGAACTGATTTACAATCTGAAAACCTTTCATTTATTTATTTATTTTTGGCTGCATTGGGTCTTTGTTGCTGCGCTCAGGCTTTCTCTATTTGTGGTGAGCAGGGTCTACTCTTCGTTGCAGTGCAAGGGATTCTCATTGCGGTGGCTCCTCTTGTTGTGGAGCACGGGCTCTAAAGCTCAGGGTCAGTAGTTGTGGCGCACGGGCTTAGTTGCTCCGCGGCATGTGGGATCTTCCCGGACGAGGGCTCGAACCCGTGTCTCCCGCATTGGCAGGCGGATTCTTAACCACTGGCTACCAGGGAAGCCCTGAAAATCTTCTATTGAGAGAAGACTATACAAGGAAAGCCAACAACCCTATTATTACATTTAAAACATCAAACCCAAATAAAAGACCAAGAACTTTCCCAAACATTTAAAAATAATTAAACAGCTTAAGGTTTTTTTCTACATACAGTTGTCACTACAGAGATAAAATCACTTTTCTTTAACATATGAATTAAGTTAAACATATATATGATTAGAGGGGAAAAAATTATATCCAACCCCTTGTTTAACATGTATTTAATTACCTATATGCAAAGCATCATGCTATGTACCAGACATACAGTGGCAAAAGGAGACAAGGTCCCTGTCTTTTTAAAACTATACTCTCATGGGGGAGACAGCAGTAACAAAAAAAATCAAACTATAATAATACACATACATAGGACGTATGTATGTACTTGAGTAAAGGAACAACTGTAGGATTTTATGGGCAATTATGACTTGAGGGACCTGACCTAGTGCAGGTAGTCAAGAAAGTATCCTTGTAGAAATGGTGTTCAAATTTAGCTTTAAAGCGTAAAGGAGTAATTACAAGTAACTAATTTCTTTCCTCTAAATTTTAAGGTTTCAGCCCCCAAATTCTTCAGAGCTTTATCTAACTCTAAAAAAATCAGCAATTGTGATATACATAATACTACAGAAATTTTAAAAATCAACATCTAAAAAAAATTTAATTCTTATTAATGGCCATCTTACTATTAGCAGTTTAAAAATCAACCAAAAGCCATAAAAATAAAATGCTTTTTGGGGGGCAGGAGAGACGAATGTCACTGATTTTAAGACAGACAGAAACAGAAACTTTTACCTACCTTTAAGATTAAGAATTCTATCCAATTAACACAGCAGAATATAGCAGTTCTATATGATGCCTACTCAACGAGTTTAAGAAAAAGTAACAGAACAGACTGGTGGTTGCCAGAAGCAGGAGCTGGGGGGTGGTGAAATGGGTGAATGGGGTCAAAGGGTACAAACTTCCAAGTTATAAGATAAATAAGTCATGGGGAGGTAATATATAGCATGGTGACTATGGTTAGTAATACTGTGTTGCATATTTGAAAGTTGCTAAGAGACTAGATCTTAGAAGTTCTTATCAAAAGAAAATAATCTGTAACTATGTATGGTAATGGATGTTAACCAGACTTATAGTGGTGATCATTTTCTAAAACATAGAAATATGGAATCAATATGCTACACACCTGAAACTAATATGTCAATTACACCTCAATATAAATAGATAGGAAGGGAGGAAGGAAAAGAAAAGGTAATGATGGGGACAAAGAGAAAAGGACAGAGTTCCTATTCAAAGCATAAAAAATAGAGAAAAAAAAAAAACCCCACAAAAATAGAGACAGATATCCCAAGACACCAAATAATACACACATACAATAACTGTTGATGTGGTAACACTCCTATCCTGTGACCATTCACTGCCATTAAAGACTTTTTTTAAGACGTGTTGAGCTTTTTTTAACTATAACTATGGGCTAGATGATATTAAGTAAAGCCTAAGAGGTTCCCTATTCGTGATATAAATGAATCACATCACTTATGAAGTAAACACATCAAATATAATCATGAAATATATCTTTATACAGATTTTCAGTTTAGAATGTAAATAACAGTGCTCTTAAAATCTGAATGACATTAACAGCTCCACATTTCAAAAGCAAGCATTTAGACTTTAGACTGTACAGTATATAATTTAGAAACATAACTACAAGTATTATATAATATTATAATCTGCTGAAAATGATCCTCAAAACACAATTTTAAGATCTCAGAAATATATGCCTTGGGGCTTCCCTGGTGGCGCAGTAGTTAAGAATCTGTCTGCCAATGCAGGGGACGCGGGTTCGAGCCCTGGTCCGGAAAGATCCCACATGCCACGGAGCAACTAACCCTGTGTGCCACAACTATTGAGCCTGCGCTCTAGAGCCCGTGAGTCACAACTACTGAGCCCACGCACCACAACTACAGAAGCCCGCGTGCCTAGAGCCTGTGTTCCACAGCAAGAAGCCTGTGCACCACAAGGAAGAGTAGCCCTTGCTCGCCTCAACTACAGAAAGCCCATGCATAGCAACAAAGACCCAATGCAACCAAAAATAAAAGTAAATTAATTTAAAAAAAAAATATGTGCCTTGATGTTAGTTCTTGATGTGAATTGAAAACATAAATGAATACATAATAAGCTTTATTTATACTGTATTTATACTTTCTGTCCCTACTTGTCATCAGCAGCATCTTATTATAAACTTCCAAATGCATGAGCTCTGTCAGATGAAGAGATGAGGCTGGTTTCCTGCCTATTCTCTTTTATATGAATATTTACTTCAGAATGGGTGAGTATGAGATTTTTGTCCATGTCAACCTTACCCCTGGTACACATCAATACAAGGACAAATTATCTAAAATACAATTCAGATCACAAATCAAGAACTATGAAATACAAAGAGAAGAACTTTGTACAAAGAATATTTATTTAATAAGCATCATTTAAAACACTTGAAATATAGATTTCAGTTAGCTGAAATCCCTTACATGGATTCTTCATGCTCAGATGCATTTCAGTGAAGTTAAAAGGCAGAGTTTATTTGTATGCTTTTTTAGATGAAAAATATCTGACAACTGATGTGTAAAGTTGAAGAAGACAATGTCTCTAGGTCTGTGTTCTTATTTCTAGTTGGAATAGCTAAAATCTAAATTATCTTCCAGCTTTCAAATTTCATTTTATGAGACTGAATTATTACAACATATGAACACAAATTTGAGTCTACTAGGTGTAAAGAAAGGACGGCAGAAATGGTAAAAATTTTAATCCTGCTCGAATACACTATAAATATCCTACTTTGCAAAAGAAAGCAGCAGAAATGAAGAAGAAAATACAAAAATGAAAATAGTTACCATGTCAGGACCAGGATTTTCTTTTATTATCCCTTATTTTCTAAATTTTTAACAATGTCATATTACATTTTTAAATCCTAAGTCCATTTATTAAAAATTAAGATTCTATATAAGATAGAAAGGAACAAATGGGATACATCAAAACACTGCTCTTGTTTACTTTTAAAATAGATTAAATCAATCAATACAGAGGTTTTAGGATAAGGGCTTTGTTCCTCCATGTGCACTAAAAACGGATACACAAGCTTTTCTTTAAGTTACAATAGAAATCACATGTAAAATTCAGGGGATTACCCTTAGTAACAATGTATTTTTAAAAATGTCTTTCCAAAGGCAAATAAAATAAAAAAGGACATGAGTAAATGGATAACATATTCCTATATTTTCAAAAATTATATACATGTTCCATATACATGGAACAAGTATAATGCTCTGAAATTATTTACTTTAGGACTTACAAAACCAAAATATTACAGCATAAAAAAACTAACCTTACATAGGGTACAGGGTCATTCTGAATCATATTAAGTAGCCATTGCAATTCTTCATAACTCCTGTCCACTGAAAATAAAAATAAAGAAATACTTTTGTTGTTAATTATAACAAATTTAAACAAGTGACAAATAGGGAATTTACACTTAATATTTAGGATTCTGCCTTTACTATTTAGGATTCTGCCTTAGCCGTATTTCCAATCAGAGTTCAAGGATGCAGGTGATTTCTTACATGTTTTAATGCAACAGGCCACTTGGCAAATTTTACAAGTACTGTGCTATATATGTAGCCAAAACATAAAACAGGACCAAGAGTGTATTTTCCACTAAGGCGCAAATCAACAGTAAATACAACATAAAACAAATTGTAATTTATTAAGAGCTCTAAATTAGAGATGATTAACTCTAAATGGAAATGTGTTTAAATTGTTTTTCTAGATGCTTAAATCAAATTATAGAGAGGTTCGATACTCAATGGTATCTCAACTATATCATACAGTATGGTAAACTGTTTCTGCCCAAGTGGTTTCTTTCATTTAAGACAAAAGAGTAGCCTTAACTTTTCACTATAACGTAAGAAACAATTGCAAAACTAGCACTATAAATATAATTAACTTTAACAAAATAACTTATTAGCTATTTCCATTTACCTTTTCAAAAAGTATTGCTTTTATGATTGAAAAGCTTTATTTTTAGAATTTTATTTCTAATATTTTCCACTTTTTCATTTTCTAATGAACTGGATTTATGGTTCACACTTAAACATCTCTCAATTAAATTACACTTATTAATTTAGCATTCTTTTTGGAAATCATAATATTAGCATTCTATTTGATTTCAGGTAGTACTAATTCATGAATTCTTCATATTATATAATTTATGTGAGTGAACATCATTCATATACCTTGGCTGGGAATAATGGCATATTTGGCAGACCTCAAGATTTCCATATTTCACAAATTGGTAAAAGGCAAAATAAAACTGAAAACTGACATAGGATTACATTTTCTTTCTTGCCAAGAAATACGTGAAAAAACATTCTTATTTTAACCAGCATTTTTTAAAAGAAAGACTACTTTAACCCTCAACAAAAAGGAAGAACAAATGACAGTCCTTTCTGAACTTGGGCCAACACATATAACACGCACTATATTGTTCTTACTCTTTTATAATGTCTTTCTAGAAGCAGTATTTCTATTGAAATTTACAAAAAATTATAAGGATTTGAGTATATTTTCCTCTACTTAACATGAGAAACTTAACCGATATCTACTAAAGAATTTCCCTCACCCATTCCTCTCTTTCTACATTCAGATGAGAATGTTATCATAACTTCTTTATTCTTCCCATATTTTAGTATAATCTGGAATTTTAGCTTTACATAGTTCTTATACTGACATGTTATTTTTTAAGAATTTCTTTGAAATTTGCATTAAATTTTACAACCATGTTAAATATTTAAGCTTAGCTCTTTATTTTATAGGCATAGTTGCTTGTCACTGGGCCTTTCATATCACACTTTCATCAATCTTGAGTTATTATTTTGATTCCCTTACAGGTCAGCTGAAAATTATCCTTCAGAATTTTGTTTTTTAAAATGTTACATAGGAAATGTACTTCTAAGTCTTCAAGGCTATAGGAACAACAACTTGGCAAAGTAGAAAATCTTAGGTCATAATTTTCTTTAAGCATTATGTTAGCCTGTATTCACTGTCTTTTGAACTCTTCTTATTCTGAAGAAGTTACAGCCACAGTACTCTTTCACCTTGTACAATAACTGCGTTCTGATATTCCTAGGAACTTATACATTTTTTCCTTAACCTTAAAATTTTAAATTTCATCAGACTCTAGCTTAGGTCAGTCTCATTTACACTCTTTCAAAGTATTCTATTATTTCTGGGATTATTGCTTTTCTTCCACCTGCTCTATTCTTTATGACAATTTTTTTTTTTTTTTTTTTTTGCAGTACGAGGGCCTCTCGCTGTTGTGGCCTCTCCCGTTGCGGAGCACAGGCTCCGGACGTGCAGGCTCAGTGGCCATGGCTCACGGGCCCAGCCGCCCCGCGGCATGTGGGATCTTCCTGGACCGGGGCACGAACCCGTGTCCCCTGCATCGGCAGGTGGACTCTCAACCACTGTGCCACCAGGGAAGCCCTTTATGACAATTTTTGAAAATATTTTCATCTCCTTAACTTTATTCTCTGTATTTCTGAAAATGTTTTGAATATGTAGTGTTCTCTTATTCATATTTTTCCTTACGTTTTTTTTCAACTTCACAAAGCCTTGCCTAATCCCCCTCCTGAAGTTCCTACTTGTATATCTTGCTCTACTTTCACAGATAACAGTTTTGACAGGTACAAAATGTTTTCTTTTTTTTTTTTTTTTTGCGGTACGAGGGCCTCTCACTGCCGTGGCCTCCCTCATTGCAGAGCACAGGCTCCGGACGCGCAGGCCCAGCGGCCATGGCTCACGGGCCCAGCCGCTCCACAGCATGTGGGATCCTCCCGGACCGGGGCACGAACCTGCGTCCCCTGCATCGGCAGGCAGACTCCCAACCACTGCGCCACCAGGGAAGCCCCAAAATGTTTTCTTGAAACCTTATGTAATTAGAAATTTCTCCCAAACCTTCTATTTCTTAAAATAACATGTAATTAAAGCTATAAAATGATACACTAACTTTTCAGAAAGACCAAAGATATCTATCTATAACTCTTTTCTTTTCCCTCATTTACTAATTTTTATATGAATTCTACATTTACCAAAAACTCTCAGTGAGTCAAGAATTTAAAATCAAAATATCTGTATTGTACATAGTATGAAAACCCTAATAACTAAATAGTAAATGGTAAACAATTCTTTCTATTGATAAAATGATTATGGGCATATATTTCTAAAGCATTACCTTTAGTATAGTCAACAACTGCTTCCAAAGCTGCTATCCTGATGTCCACAAAGTGGCCATATTCTGCGTAAGATTTAAAAAGAGCTGGATCACTTGGCACATGGCCATTCTTCTGAAGCACTCGTATGGCTCTCAAACAACTAGGAAAATGTATTTATAGTTAAATACTCTTTTAAACTTGTTTCCAAGGCATTAGAAATTAATCCGTAACAGTAAGCTGAAAAATGAATGTAATTTGAATCCACTTTTTAATTTTTTAACATTCAATTTTTGCAATGACAATAAAAAACCCTATTAAAAGAAAACTAATTTCAAAACTTTGGAAATTCAGTTTCAGGTATTTTAACTGGAACACACTTCAGAAAAATGTATTTAGCATAAAACATAACTTAAATAAAGTATTCTCTCCAGAAGTTTTAGTAATACATATATAGTTTATTCACTAGTATATATGGAAAGTTGAAACTGTTCATAATGTTGAATGGGTAAATCAACTTTTTTTTAGCTAACTCCTAATGAAATAGAAATTGTCGACAGTCATACATACAAAGTTGACAGAAGCCTTAAAAGAAGCCTAACAATAAACTAATAATATGATATAATAATATTATATTATAATTATTATATAAGTATTATAATTATATAATAATAAACAATAAACTATGATAGAGTTTAAATTATATCCAATGGGATAAAAGATTATGCAGACATCAAATACAATGCTTATGAAGGATTTCTGATGACATGAGAAAGTGTTTATCAGCAGAATATAAAAACTATATATACAATATGGCAAATAATTTAAAATTTATATGTTACCAGAGGAAAAAATTTAGAAGGCCATTCTCCAAAATAGCAATAATTTATCCATGGGTGGTAGAATCATACAGGATTTTATTTTCTTTTACTTTACTATATTTCCCAATTCTCTATGCAAATAAATTTCTCTTATAATTATGAAAGCAAATAACTTTAAGAAACAAATATGAAGAATCATCATACCTGACAGTGATGGTGTGTCTATAACTCGGAAGAAGTTTTTCCATATTCAAAAACCTAGTGATTTCTTCAAGAATGAGTCGCACATCTGGATTTAAATTATCCAAAGTTCGAACTTCATTATTCACACTGACTGCAGGCGTAACAGAGTTGGCAAGGGCATCAATCATTTCTGCACGATAATAGTTATCTGAAAACTAAGCCAAAAAATAATTACGAGAAGACAACAGAATTTACATTTCTATTCAAAAGTTAATAAAATAAAATATGATAACTTAAAAACATAATTCATCTGAAAACATAAGCAAGTTTTCAGGTTAGTATTCAATTCCATCCTTTGTATAGAGTCACACAGTGGAAAAAAGAGTGAAAGAGGTCTACTAATTAGAAATACATTACTTTACTTGACAAATGTTTACTACATGTAAGACACTCTCATAGTAATCTAGCCAGATTCCTCTAAAAGGAAGACCACAGTCCACAAATCCTGCTGGTAATACAGAGCTTCAAATCAGCTATTTCAGTGCTCTATTCTCATCTAAAACATCCAACCAAGGGTCACCAGATAGTTGAAGAAAGCATTAACATAAAGAGAGACCAGAACAAAGTGGGAAAAGTGACTTGGAGGAAATAAGAGTATACAAGGAAAAGAAAACCAGTAGAGGGAAAAAAATTCAAAAGTGACCATTAATATTGTCTGAGAAGTAACCAATGATATCCCTTCCAACAGGATAATACATTTTAAAAAAAAAGAAATATGCAGAGAATCAGAATAAAAATTAAATTGGAATATAAAATTGAAAAAAACTCCAAAAATTTTGAGCAAAAAAAAAAAAGAAAAAATAGGAAAGAAAGCACAAGGAAGTTGGAAGGCTGGTGTAGAACACATGACATACAAATAATAGGAGTTCTAGCAAAAGCAGCAGAGAAAAGGGAGGAAACCATCCAAAAAAACAAATAAAAATTCCTAAATCCATATCCCAGTCAATTCCCAGAGAAGCAATTTATTGAAAGCAATCTGAGTGTGGTTTGATTTAAACTCAGCAACTCAGATGCTCTAGCCTAGAAATCTGAACATGGAGCAAGCAAATTAATTACTTCTATCAGCAGTGTTGGGATTATGCTGTGGCAAAATAAACTGCTAGGAGACAAAGGAAGAAGACCTGGCCCCTTCTGACTTCCACCATGGAGCCAGAACCTCCAATTGACACACATAATGGCACAGTCCCTAAACATTCCTATGTTCAAATACCAGGTAGGAAAAAAAACAAGGCACATAAAAACAAACAAAACCAAAACCAAAATACTCCACAAGTATTCACCATGGACGAGTTTTGTTTTCAAACTGTTCTAATGATTAAAAAAATTAATCTCTATAACTTCAGTCAACCTTTTCTCTACGGTTTCTAAGTTTTATTTCACACTCAGAAAGGCCATTTGCATTCAGAGATCATTTAAAGAATGTTCATAGGTTTTCTCCAAGTATTTTTATAGTTTCATTGTTACCTCTGATAACTACTTTGCTAACAAAGCAAAAGACCATTTACTTAACCATTTCTGAACTAAGTATTCAGAGCACAGAATAAACTCAGAAATTAAAAATGAGACAGGGATGTGGATGAAGTACAAAAACCAAAATATTTAACATTTACCCCTCAGACCATATCCAATTCTCACAGACACTATACTCCTAATCGAACAGGCTAGATTATCTGATCACCCCAAAGTCAAGTGAAGAGTAAATAATTTGTGAAACACAACTGGGGGGTGTGGGGGCATTTAGTACATACAGCAAAACTTCCCACAGAAAAAAACAACTGAAGACATCAACGTCAACGTACTGCAGCAAAGGCTGACTGAAGTTTTTAACAATGATCGTTTGGTATCAGGAATAGTTCAACCCATGTTCTGCATACTTATTTAAGAAGACAAATTTCATAAATGTATATATGATTTATTAGAAATATATGTTAGAAATTCATGTGTATATATAAAAGATTTTCATATAAAATGACTAATAACCAGGCTTGAAAGGGATTTAATTTTAGTCTTCTTGAAAACTAAGTTATCTAGAATATTGAATTTAACGCTCCTGCCCAATTCGTGAGATGTTAAAATTTTAAAAAATATCTCCCCACCCCCAAATCCCAACTTCTTTTTGGCATTTAATGTTCTGTATTTCTAATTTAATCTTAATCCCAGAAAAATCTTTCATTTCTTCTCATGCGCTTTATATAGTGAACCTTTTTTAAAAAATATGCTTAACCAAAGCCCTCAGAGACAAATCATTAGTGGTTGGAAGTGAAGTACTTTAAAAACAAACATAAGAAAATCAATGAAATATTCTTAGGCACCATCCAATCAAATCTTTTCTTCCAGTTTTAATCCATTAATCTGCAAATCTTTAAATAACAACAAAATCTTTTTCTCTCAACAATAATTTTTAAGTTTTGACATCAGACAAATCTGGGTTTCGCTCCTGGCCCTACCGCATATATGACCTTGAGTAAATCTGTTAGCTTTTATTAGCTTCTATCTCCTCAAATGGAAACTGAGATAATTATAGTATCTATCTCAGAGGTCTGATGAAGATCATATTAATCAAGTTTTGGTACAGGCCATGGAACATACAAAAAACTAGCAATTATTACTGTTGTTATTATTTGCATTTATTCTGTCCTTAATATCTTCAGGGATTAAGATGTATGCTAGTCTTAATTGAAGACAATTATATCTTCAAAAAAAGAAATTCACGTGTAGGTGAAGAAAGCAATACTATAAGTGAAAGTCAAAACAAACCAGCAGATTAGGAAGGAAAGAATCTTACAAAACCTTTTTTAACAATATTCAAAAATGGAAAGAAAGTGTATCAGCTATAATGTATTCTTTAAAGAAATAATTTTTTTAAGGACTCTTAAATCATTTGAATGTTACTCTACTGACTTAAAGAGGAAAATTTTGCCTTCTTGATTTTTCACTATAAATCACCATTTGTAAATAAAACACTTGTGACTTTTTAAAAATTAATTAATTAAATTTATTTATTTATTTATGGCTGTGTTGGTTCTTCGTTGCTGCGCATGGGCTTTCTCTAGTTGCAGCGAGTGGGGGCTACTCTTCGTCATGGTGAGTAGGCTTCTCACTGCAGTGGCTTCTCTTGTCATGGAGCACGGGCTCTAGGCACGCAGGCTCAGTAGTTGTAGCTCGCAGGCTCTAGAGCGCAGGCTCAGTAGTTGTGGTGCACAGGCTTAGTTGCTGCGCGGCATGTGGGATCTTCCTGGACCAGGGCTTGAACCCATGTCCCCTGCACTGGCAGGGAGATTCTTAACCACTGCGCCCCCAGGGAGGTCCACTTGTGACTTTTTTTTTACTGTTGTAATGTTTTATTAAACTTCTCACGAATTCAACTTATCCTACAAGTTACATGTGTCATTATATGTGCTGTTCCTTCTGCTCGGAGTAACCTTCCTAGACTGGCCCTACTCAGACTGGGAAAATCCTATTGTTTATGACTCAGTTCGAGGGTCACATCTTATGTACAAAACTTCCCTGAGTGTCTCTCTATACCCTTGGAAGAAGGCACTACTTCCTCCGAATCTCCCTAGAAATTTGTGTATACATACCTCCACTTTAGCAGTTATGAATAACCTGTTTACTTGTCTGATTTCCCCATTAGGCTGAATCCTTGAGGCCCCAGAATCAGACTGTGATATGCAGCAGTTCTTCAATAGATGTTTAATTTAAATGAAATTCCAGACGGCAACTACCATGCATTCTTTCTATGTAACGTGTTATACCGCCTAGCATAGCATATATTCTCAAAAACACTTGCTGATGGTTAGAATGATAACAAGTAAGGTGAAGTAACTTTTGAAGCATGGCATTCAATAGTAATTTACTAAATAAATGAATAAAACACACATAATGGTAAAAAAGAAAAAGTCAAATTCATCAATGAACAAGTTATCCCAAGAGGAACTGTTTTCTGGGTATCACTTGATAAAAGAAAAAAGGAATAAAAATAAAATTGGGCTGTCAGACTTCACCAAAACAAAAGTTAGCTGAGTTCCCAAAATTTGATGTACTTCTATCTCCACGTTATAACAGTATACGGAACATTTAAAAACCAAGTAATCTTGGTTTTCATCTACTGATTATAATAAATCATGTTTGTATATTTCTTTCTCTATAAATTTCAAGTATAATGGACACAACAATGATTTCACAGTCTAAATATTTCTTTAAAAACAAAATATCACTGGCTACTTTTATAATACTAAGGTATCTTACCTTATTTTTTCTGTTGTCATTGTACTTGATTAAGTCTAAAATAAATGTTAAGACTTCTTTGGGACAAAGGTTATGAACATCTCTCAATAAAGCCATAGCAACTGGCATAGTCTACAAAAAAAAATTTTGTTTAATTTTCATTACTACAATTCAATGAAGTATATGCTGAAACAGGGTTACTCTGGGGCTGACACAGGTATCTGGATGGACTCCAACCCCCACTGATTCCTACCCCCTCCCACTGGGAACATGTCTCAAACACGCTAACAAAGGAGCTGAGTAGGAAACCAAGGGGAAAGCTGCATAACTGGATACACTCTGTAGCCCATTTGTCAGAAGAGGTATGTGTAATGTAAATTCAGTTCTGTGTTTTACAAGGGACAAGGTATGGGCTTTAACATTAGATAAGACCATTGTTCAACTTCTACACCACTACCTATTAAGATGGATTATTATAGCTAGTTGCTTACTGAGCAGGAGTCTAGTTTCCTCACAACCATTTTCAGGATTAATGGATACAGTGGCTGGAGGCATGTGGCAGGCAGACAGTAGAGTTCAATCACCAGTCTGAGAAGATACTGATTCTCCAGTACCACTGCCCCATTCTCAGCCTAAGGAAAAATGGTAAATTATCTAAAATCCAGCTTAACTTTCTCCTTTCCAAATTTTCATAGGCAACTTTTCTAAGGAAGTAGAAGCCTGACTCACAGTGGTAACCTCTACCAGTAAAACCAAGCTATTCAAACTCGAGGCAGAACTACAGACAAATAAACATCACAGTCCCCAGTACACAGAGAGATTTGGACTACCCCGTCTTCTGATTCAAAATAACTATTCCCTCTAAGCTGGGGGACAGAAAGTAGGAGGACTCCTTTGCTTGCTTGAAGGACCAGAAGCAAGGGGACGGTCAGTGCTATAATAGTTATTATTAATGCTGTAAGAACTGAGGGAAAGTTTTTTTTCCATAGAAGTAGGACTTAAATTTGATTTAAGCACTAATCCTCTCTCTCTCTTTTCTGCCACTAGAAGTATTATGTGAAAGGTGAACTAGTCTAAAAGCACTGCTTTTCCAATTTTTTTGATTGTAACCCACAGTAAGAAATACATTTACATCCCAACCTCACACACACACACACACACACACACGTGTCATGTAATCAAAGTAAAAAATAAAACAAAAAAAAACCTTACACCTACCCTTATTTCATGTGTTGCATTCTGATACTGCCTATTGTTTTCTTTTATTAAAAAAAAAAAAACTTCCAAATTGATTTCATGACCCCCCTCATTAATGGATCACAACTCCCAATCTGAATATTGATCTCAGGTATATGGAAGTACAATGGCATAATGAAGGGGACACATTCGGTAGTCACAGAAATTAACTTGCTTTCAGACCATACATTAGCGAAATGGCAATAGAGAGCTGAGCAACATGTTCAAGTACTATGAAATGCTCAGTTCTTTAAAATAACAGGATGCCTCAGACTTCTTTGATCACACCAATATTGGCTTTTCCCAAACCCGATCTCCTGAATCTGTTCTGCTGATGAAATTCACTATCAATATGTCATGACCTCCACTCTCAGCATGTGTCTCAATGTGGCTGGGTAATTCTTTTCACATTTCTCTCCATCACACACAAATCTCACTTTGCTTAACATTCCCCTCAACATCTATCATTTCATTTACTTTTTTTTTTTTCATTTACTTTTAATCTGCTTTCTACCTGCCTCAGAAAAAGGAATGTTCTTATCTTTTCTAAAATTAACCTCACAACTATGTCCCCACCCACTACTAATAACTTCAGAATTTGCTCTATCTTATGTTTTTTTATATTTACTTGCTCCCAAGAGATGAATATTTCATCTCTGCTTCTCCACTGGTTCCTTTCTCTGTGCCAAACATGCCTCAAGCTTTTTCTCCCTCTATACAAAACAAAACCTGAAATGTCCTTTCTCAGCCTTGCTTTATCCTCAACATGTCACCTTTCTCACACTCTTCAACACCAAATCATGAAAGAATAGGCTTCATTAGTTTTTTTCTACTTCAACTTTACTCCTCCTTCTAGTTAATCTAGTTAATCTAATCTGGGCCTTCATTACTAACTTACTCAAAATATTTTACAAATGATTTCCAAATTGCCCAAATGCTGACCACCCTGCCATTCCCACATCACTTCCTAAAACAGTGGCTCTATCACACCACCACTTTCTAAATTACCATTTGTAAAAAACTTGCTATTTGATAAGAATATAGTGCGAAACACTTCACATGCTTGATATTATTTAATTTTAAAAAAAGATAAATTTACAATTGAGTAAACTGAGGCTTAGAGAGTTAAGAAACTTGTCCTCTTGCAAACTGCTAGTGAGCAGCAGAGCTGGGACTGAAACTAGAGCTGTGTGCTGTATTGTCTCTGACTCAGAAATGCTGTCCACATCCTACAAGGATGGCCATCAGAAGGACTCACCCATACCTCCATCCCCCACGTAACCAACCAAAAAGTCAAATTATCCATTTCTACTTACTTGGACAGTGTACTTAGTCTACTTAATATGGACTTAGTCTACTTAGTGTACTTAGTCTACTTAATATGGACAGTGACTTACTTGCACACAGTTCATAAAATCAATGAACAACTGAAACTTTGGAAAACATTTTAGGAGCAAAAAGAGAACACAGACAAAATCATTTACAAGAAAGTAAATAATATTTGAAGAGTCCCCAGGTTAAAATGAGATATACAGATATTGGCAAAAAACAATCATAAGAAAACTAGAAGGGAGACTGTACCTTCTGTAGAAAGTAACTTTGAAAGCTCATAAAGTTGTTCGTTTTCACAATGTTTGGACAAGTTTTACAACAAAACATCCTAGTAAAGAGTGACTTCATGGCTGGTGGTCCTGTCCATGTGCTCACCATTGAATTTGCAATCTGCAAGTAATTAGAAAATGAAGTAATTTGACCACCATGGAAAACATATTTTTAAATAAATAAAATAGCTTTCTAAAAGTTATCAATACAATCGGATTCATTTATAACAATTTCAGTTCTTAGAAATTTAATACATTTTAGCTTCTCATGATCATTTCCAAGAAAATGTATATAAATATATTTATATATTTATAAATATATATAAACTCTACCCCCCCTAAAATTCTTATGTACACTTGTAACTGTTTTCAACAAGTTAGTTTCCAAACTGGAGCACTCTTCTTATGTTTTAAGAAAACTTGTTTGCAAAGACTTTATTCTGAGTAAGTTTTGTCCATTTAGGCAGATGCAGTTCTAATGTTTTAAATTTATCAGATAGAAACACCACCATGGATTTTAAATAAGGCTTTTAAATCTACCCTAATTTAAAAATAAGCAAGTACAGTGCTACCACCTAAGTCTGTAAGAACACTTTACAAAAAAATCCACATCTTGCTATTGATACTTTAGTGTATATAAAAATCACGTCTGAAAAGAATGAAATTATAATTAACTTTAAATAAGTCTATAATTTTACAGATCTGCTAAGAATTCTGCATGTGAGAATCACGAAGGACTTTATAGGAGCAATGAAATTACATCCTTAGCAGATGATTATCAAAGAAGATCACATTTCCCCTCATATATCTGAGTAGATGTAGGAGTCAAACTGCTCACTAGTTACCATTAGAGATATAACAAATCTAAACCATTATAATCTGTTGAAATGCTGGACAAGTGGATTTAGCAGGGAGGAAGGCAAGAGAGTTACTATATGGGAATGAACCTAGTACCAATATGCTTTTTAAATACCTGGAACCCAGTATTTCTGGCCAAATATTTGTCTGCATTTTCTGGCTTTCATTTGCTCTACCTTCAGGTTTTTTTTTTGTATCTAAAGAAAAATATGTAGTTTTCTTAATAAATTAACTTTTCTATTACATTAAATAATACAACCTATCATTTTAAATTCCATATCCCTAATATTGATTACTAAGCTCAAACCAACAAGAAATCACCACCACAGTGGGAAAATTAAGATGAACTGATTTCATGTACTACAATATAAAATATCACTCAAACCAAGGAATTTCTTACATTCTTTGCATTAACAATTCTTTGGTTGGCAATTCAGTAAAATGGGAAAATTCTCTTTGGTTTTAAACTCTCAGTTTCAGTTTGACAATGATAAAATTTTAGTGCATTACTTATTTTCAGGTCAAAACGTGTTTCTTCAAATCAGCCTTGTTAAAAGCATTTGGCAAAAGCTTTCAAGAGACCAACCACCAAGTAAAATTAAAGACTACGGTGAATTTTAATTCACCTTCAGAGATAATTTTGTTTTTTAAAATACGCATCAGCCATCTTGTTTTCTTTCTACTGTACATAATCTCACCTTTGCAAGGCAGAAGCAAGCTGACATTCTCACGCGGTAGAAACACTGCTCCTGTTCTAATATGTCGGTAAGGGCAAGCCGAGATGCTGGAGTGGGGAACTTTTCCAAGGCCAAAATGGACTCTTGCTGTGCCACAACATCCCTCTCATAGCGGAGCTGATACTGCCACATAAAATCCGCTTGCTCAAATTCTACTTTCCTCAATACCGACATGTCTGGGTCTATCCTTATCCACAGCAAAGGAGAATCAGCACTGAAAGAAAATATAATTTTCTTTTTTATTTATTTTTTCAATTTCATATATTTATAAAAACACAGCATTTATTAACCAGATTCCCTTCTCCATGCAGTTTTACTGCGTTCATGTTTTTAAAGATCATTTTGACAATTTTCTCATTATGTTTAATATGAATTTCAAGTTTCTCACAATGTCTAATCTATCTATATGGATCCTTTTTTTTATAAATTTATTTATATATTTGTTTATTTATTTTTGGCTGTGTTGGGTCTTCGGTGCTGCACGCGGGCTTTCTCTAGTTGCAGCAAGCGGGGGCTACTCTTCGTTACGGTGTGCAGGCTTCTCTTATCACGGTGGCTTCTCTTGTTGCAGAGCGCGGGCTCTAGGCGCGGGCTTCAGTAGTTGTGGCTCGCGGGCTCTAGAGCTCAGGCTCAGTAGTTGTGGCGCACGGGCTTAGTTGCTCCACAGCATGTGGGATCTTCCTAGACCAGGGCTCGAACCCGTGTCCCTGCATTGGCAGGCGGATTCTTAACCACTGCGCTACCAGGGTAGCCCTATATTGATCTTGTTGAAACAAAAAAATCCATCTGAAAATATTAATTTGGGGATTTTGATTAGGGATTGTATGATGTGAAAAGGGGAAATTGGACCAAATTTCTTCATTTTATTTCCGAAAGTCTAATACTTGCCAATGGCTATAAATGCCACTCTTTATGAGACATCAATCTGTAACTAAAATAAACATTTCTTTTTTCTCTTAATTAACTAATTTATTTATTTGGCTGCATCCAGTCTTAGTTGTGGCACACGGGATCTTCATTGCGGCATGTGGGATCTTTACTTGCGGCATGCAAACTCTTAGTTGCAGCATGCGAACCCTTAGTTGTGGCATGTGGGATCTAGTTCTCTGACCAGGGATCGAACCCAGGCCTCCAGTGTTGGAAGTGCAGAGTCTTAGCCACTGGACCACCAGGGAAGTCCCAGATAAACTTATTTCTTATTAATTTATTAAATTAATTTGTTTAGCTGACTTATTATTAAAAAAATGCTAGACTCATGATCATTTTTATCAAACAGAAAGTTCTGAAATCATAGTTCAGAGGTATAGCATAAATTTATCCTCATGTACCTCTCAAAGTAACAAGAACAGTTTTAAAAATCTAGTCTAGAGACTTCCCTGGTGGTCCAGTGGTTAAGACTCCACACTTCCACTGCACAGGGCTCGGGTTTGATCCCTGGTTGGGGAACTAAGATTTCTCATGTCGCCTGGGGCGTGGCCAAAAAAGAGAAAAGCAACCAGCCGAAAAATCTAGTCTAACACTCTTATCAAAGAACACCACCTGAAATATAAACTCAATTCAACAAATACTACTGGGTACTTACTACAGGCAAGGACTTAATATGGAAAGATTATATAAACTGTATAATAAATAGAAGTGATATTTGGTAACCAAGTTAGTAAATAATTACAGATGTTTTATAAAAAATACACAGGCACAATATGGATGGGCGAAATAAACTCTGAGCTACATTATATTTAAAAATAAAATGCCTGTCAATCAATAAATATTACCACAAAATTTTTACAATGATATTTAAATTGTTTTTTGCAAACATAGCAAGTCTCAAAGTGCCCTGGGGCTTTGTCCAAAGACAAAGAAAGCCAATAACATCTGAGAACTCACTGGAAATGCAAACTATCACGACCCACTAGTGAAGAGCTGGGTCAGAAACTGAATTTTAAGATTCCCCAAGTGACTTACACGCACTTCAGTTTGAGAAGCAATGCTCTAGAGGCCACGAGGGAAGCAAGAAAACTAATTCAAGGCTACTTCCTCTGAATTTCACCTGGGCCAGGCTAGATTTACTTTTCTCTCTTTGATTAATTATAATTTTATGTTAAAATTTGTTTTCAACATAAGGTTTTTATTGCCTTCTAAAAGTATTAAATGCACTAATTTCAGGACATGTACATACTTTTAGATGTAAATATATTACAAGACAAATGAGAATGCAGAAAATGTTATATCCTTAAACTTAAGTAACTAACTTACTCCATTGCAGAAAGATCCATGTCAACTTCTTCTCCATTCATCAGTGGAATTTTTTTCTTCTTATTCCTACATTTAAGGAAAAGTAAGTCTGAAAATTGTGACATTTCCAATTCTGAAAACAGATAAAGAGCAGCTGAAGTTCAAATTAAGAATTTCACATAGTGTTGAAAGATATCCTAAGGAGGAAGAGATAGAAAATGTAATGGAATTTAAACACCACAAAACCTGTCTATTTTGAAACTGAAGGGAATGAAGTAAATGAAATTAAAATGTCTTCCTGATCAAAGTTTAACAAAAATCAGAAATATACAACTAAATGTTAACTTAAAACATATATATATTCCCAAAAACTGGTACCTGGAAGTTTTATACAGAAAGATAAGAGATCTACCAAATAAGGAAATCCTTTATAAAGAAACAAAAAAATAACCAGGCCTGAAATGAGACATGAATAATTCTGAACATGTTATGTACGTGCAAGGTGCTGTCCTATATGAAATAAAGCAAGTGGTAAACTACAAAACATCTTAACAGTACTAATTAATATGTATAAATAATTAATATGCACAAGATTTAAGATAAGCCAAAACAAAAGCAACTGCTTCCATGCAAATTACTCCTGAATCATAAAATCTACTGTACACTACACTAAATGCATGGTCACATGAGGACAAAATAGGAAAAGAGAGCACAGTCTTTTTATGTTCCTCACACCAAAGGATACATAAATGACGTGCTATTACTAGAGAAAACAAAACAAAGGAAATATTATGAAAAGGGTAGCAATCAGATGTTCTCGATTTCAAAGGTGCACAGGACAAAAAGAAGAAGAATTTCACTTTGAACTAAGAAAGAATTTTCACAGAGAATGATTACAGAGATTTCAGAATCAAGTTCTCTAAACGCCTTCAAAATCAACTGACATTCTTGTCTGTGTGAGATAACCTAAGTGTAGTCCTAAGTATAAGACTTCTGTCCCTGAAATTTTGATATTACTACACATTCCTTTCACTATTCAGAGCATATGCTGATAGCTGAATTAAAAAACAAAAAAAGTGGTAAAGAAAAAATATATTAAACAAAAGATGAACCATTGGACATTTTTTAAGTAAACTGGTAACGTGCCTTTGAAAGACATCAAGAATGTTCTTTCAGGGCATGGTGATACAGAGAAAAGGGAGAGTAAAGGAGACGTAGTAAAGAAGATGCAGGGGCTTTTCGTGACATATGTATTCAGCTATGCTCCTTATAGTCAATGACCATTTCCCCAATATTTTCTATAGATATTAATCAAATGAGACTAATAAGAATGAACCTAAGCGATTTGTCTTGAAGTTTTCCTGGCTCCAAAAACTCAAACTTCCATTCCACTTCCCCCTGTCCCTACAAAATAAGGATTCTCAAACCTAAATTTTAAAATTAATTATTTAATTCTAAGGATACGAATGTTGTCAAGAACAGAAAGCAAATAAAGAATGTTTGGGGACTTCCCTGGTGGCACAGCGGTTAAGAATCTGCCTGCCAATGCAGGGGACACGGGTTTAAGCCCTGGTCCGGGAAGATCCCACATGCCACAGAACAACTAAGCCCATGCGCCACAACTATTGAGCCTGTGCTCTAGAGCCCACAAGCCACAACTACTGAGCCCGTGTACTACAACTAATGAAGCCTGCACACCTAGAGTCCACGCTCCGCAACAAGAGAAGCCACCGCAATGAGAAGCCCGCGCACAGCAACAAAGACCCAACACAGCCAAAAATAAATAAATTAAAAAAAAAAAAAAAAGAACGTTTGGTAATACTAACTTGAAGTAAAAGGGGGGGAAAATACTAGACAACATGTTCTCTACTTAAAAATTAGGTATACATTAGGGTTTTTATTTTGGCATTTTAATCTGTGAGACTGAAGTTTATAGTTATTATCCAATGCCTACCTTCTGCTTTTGGAATGGCAGGGTATATCATGTTTAAGACTGTTTTCTTCAATTTGCAATGTATGATTGAAGGATCCATCTAACTCCTGTACTGTCACTTTAAGTGGTCCCTTTAAAAAGAAACATACTGTTCAAAGATAGTACTAGAAAAAAAACCAATGTGTGTTCTTATGTGTACAGGTATATATATCAAGATATAACACTATACAAGACCTCCATGTGGAGACACAGAAAGGCAGCTGGTACCAGAGGTGGGGATAATTGGGAGAATTTGTTTCCTCCAAGATCTGTATCAGCAACCCTCTTCTCCCTTCCCTGACACTTGGTGTTTTCTCAATTTCATTCTTTGCAAACAAAATCTCACTATGAAACTTCCAACCAGCTTCCCAACCATAAACCCTTCCTTTATTTAAACTGGCGAGAAAGCAGTGCAGGAGGCCATTTTGGAAAAAAAACTTACCACATATTTCTGAGTTCCAGGAGATGTATAATCTTGTTTTATTTCCAATTCCAAGACATTTCGTTTTCTATTAAAGGCAAAACTTCCATAAAATTTTACCACTCCGCTCTGGTCTCTGAAGAATTGTAAAGGAATTTTTGCATACTAAAATAAATACGTACTAAACAAAATAAATTATTCATTAGGGTAGTAATAATTTTCAAATGCATTCCCCCTGGTTCAAAGCTTAAGAGCGTACTCCACTCTAAACCAGGTGGCAAAGTATTCAAAATTCTTGTGAAAAATGTTTCCCCAGATTTAAAAAGAAATTCTGAAACATTAAGAAATTAGTTTTTTTGAAAGAAGCAAAACCACTCTACTGGGTTATTAATATAGTGCCTTGAAATGAAAAAAATGTAACAATTGATAAGTTCCAAGATACCACTCAAATTGTGCCAACCTCTAACCACATCTAGAAGTCACCAGACCACTGCATCTTACAAGTAATCCTACAGGCCTGTCTGGTGGATTATTTACCTCCCTCACCATCAAACCTATTGCTATACTCACACACTAAAAGGTACTTTATGCCAAATTTTACAAATACAGATGTGTATGTATGTGTGTCTCAATACCTAGTAGGCACCTTAGAGGAAATGATTTACAGTTCCTGGTTATTTCTACTATTACTTACCTCCTTTCATCCCGCAAAGCCCTTTTCTTCCTCCTTCCCCTTATACACATAACCTTCCCTTTGCTGAACTGCTATTGAAAAGGATACACCCACTGCTTTATTAAAGGCTGGATGTCTTTGCCAGAGACATTCGAGATGGATTTCAAAAATCCAGATGTGGAAACCAACATCTGACTCCACATATGTGACTGGAACTTCTGAGATGAAGCAGTACTAGCCAAACTTAGCAGTTTATTGAAAACCTGCAAGAATCAAAGTATCATTTAGTTTGTATAAGATAATATACATTGCTTGCAATTCTGTACTATTCCTACTTTGCATTATAACTTTATTATAGACAATTACAGAAGGCAATTTCACATCTTACTTCATTGATTGTTTTAGTTAAAGACTATTAGCACTGGAAGCATGAAAAGATTTAAACAGCCAGACTATAAAATCATTCTTCCTCTAAATATAATTGAATTTTAATGACATCCTGTCCAGACAATGAATACTGTGTTTTTAAGAGCTATAATACTATACAACACCTATAACATATTGTGCTACGAGCTTTACATAGGAACTATACGTTCTTTAAGAAGTTGAGAACACTCATTTGCATTTATACCACTCTAAGAAGTGAACCGGCTCTTTACAGACCACATCTCATTTAATATTTCTGCTCTTTAAAGGCAAGATAAAGGACAGAAGGATTCAAGAAACTTAACTTTAAGGCAAATTTAAAATGCTTTTTAAAAAAAGATGACTTAAAAGTTATTTTCCACTTACCTCTAAGAATATTATCAATGGAAAAAGAATAGCTGAACATTTATAATACAACTGGCTTTCTATTACCTCAACTAGTACATATCAACTATTTCCGCCAAAACTTGCTTAAAACATATGGCAGAATTTAGCGATAGCAAAAATAACCATCTTTTAGATAAATGTGCTTTTTTCTATTGAAAATATTTGTAAATGGCACTTCATCCTTAATATTCTAAATAATGCCAGACACAAAATCATAGCATAAACAGGTTTTACTTTTAACCTCACATTTTAGTTTTATCTTCATAAAAATCCTATATTAAGTGGGTCAAGTATTCATACCCACTCTACATCTGAGGAAACACAAACAAAAAGAACAGGTTACTTACTGGGCAAACAGCTAATTGGATGCCCTGACTCCTATTCTACAGAATAGTATTCAGATTATATACATATAGAACAGATCTTTCTTTACAATTGTTAAGTTCTTTAATACTTACTTGTAACATAAATTCCATACTGATCCTGTTTTCAATCAATCTCATCACAAGGTGAGCTTTACACTGAAACATAGTGTAGTATTCCCAGGAGAGCGTATGTGGATGCTTTATGGAAAAGTGTAGATGGGATGCTGGACTAAAAAAGTAAACAGATTTGTTTAATATAACAAATTTGAATTAAATAAACAATAAATTTCATAGCTACGTCAAGACAATAAATCAAAAACCTCATGGGAGTACCTTAGCAATTTCCTTAGTATGAGAGCAACGAAGACTAGGAAACATCTAAAAATAACTTAACTAGACATAAAGGAAAATTTGAATGAACAGAAACACATGCCAACCTCCTGGGAGGAAGACACAATAGTGTAAATATTTCAATGCTTTCCAAATTCATCCATACAATCAATGCAATTCCAATCAACATCCCCAGGTTAAAGCATATACAAAAAACATTCAAGATGGATTACATATCTTAAACAAAAACAATTATAAAAGTACTAGAAGAAAATAAAGGAAAAAATATCTTTTCATAATTTTGGGGTGGGAAAAATCTTCAGAAGGAAAAATATAAAATCCAGAGGACATAAAGACCAGACTATGTAAAAATTAAAAATTCTGACATGAGATCATCAGTAAATTAAAAGATAGGTACAGTCTGTAGAAAATATTTACAACATACATGAACATTTAAGGTGTTTATACTTTTTTATTATTTCAAATAATGCTACAGTGATTATCTTTTCATACATGTGCAGTATTTCTGTATGGCAAATATCTAGAAGAATAATTTCTATATGATAACATACTCAGAAGTTGAATTGCTGAATCTAAAAATTACCCATTTTAAAATTCTCATTGGTACTAACAAATTACCCTTCAAAATCAGTGTACCAAATTATACTCTCACAATCAATGTGTAAGAATAGTCATTACACTTCCTTAAAAAAGCATGGCATACTGAAATATAAAATTTTGTAATTTGATATTTGAAAAATTACTTTTATACTCCATTATTACTTCTGGGCTTATGGACAGCAATATGAAAAAGGTTAAATAAATTCCAAGGTATAATGGAATACTATATAGCATATAAATAGAACAAAGTAAATTCACGTACAGTCACATGGAATGCTTGCCAAAATACAGATATGGTTAATTTTTTAAAAAAAGAGAAGTACACAGTAACACGCATAACTAAATTGTATTTTGTAACTGTCATATACACATAAATAAAGACCAGAAAAAAAAGAGGTCTGGAAGACAATATACCAAATTTATAATCAGGTTATCTCCAAGAGAGGAAGTAATGGGAGTGAGAAGTGGTAAGAGGGCTAAAAAAGATCTTTTACTTTTTACTCCACATACTTCTGAACTGTCTTGTTTTGAATCTCTTCAAAGAGCATGCATTCATGTGTTGCTTTTATACATAAATTTTGAAAATCAAACATACAAAAGGAACTAAATAAATGGACAGAACAAAGGTAAAAGCATTTAGTGTAAATAATTATTTACACACAATGGGAATGCTCTAATTATATGCTCGGAAACTGCCATATAGCAGGCAGTCAAGAGAAGAAAGGGAAAGGAACTAACATTTTAATGAGTGCATACTATGCATAAAGCTTTACCTCAAGTAATCCTGGCAAGAAACATGGTTAAGATGGATAATCATTGTTGTTTTACACATTAAAACACACACTCACAAAGGTTATACAATTTTCTAGGCTCACAAAAATCAGTAACTACAAAAATCCAAGTCTGTCTAACTCCAAATTCCTATGCCTTGCCACTGACCTAATCTTGTCTCAGTGACCATACTTCCACCAAAGAAAAGACTACTGATTATACAAATTGCAGTTTCTTAACCTTTGTTGTACTTTTAGACACTTGGGTAGTCTGGTTAATCCTATGGACCACAGAAAAAACTGCTTTTAAATGTGCACAATAAAATACACAGGTTTACAAAGGAAACCAATTATAATGAAATACAGTTATCAAAATATTTTTTTTAAACTATGACATTACCAACATATGTGCTAGTTTATTAATGCATTAAATAACAAGACCTAGCAGTGGTCTACTGTACTAATTTTAAGGTAATGAGTGCAAAGAATATTTCAAGGTACTTGCTAACAATTAAAATGTGACAAGAAAACATCCATGATTTCTACTGTTGACAAAGTCACAGCACTGTCTGTTACCTACAGTCATAATTAAAAGAAATATAAAATTTCAGTTAATGGTGAGTAAAAAATACAGAAAAACTTTCCCATCCAATTCAATCCATATTCCCTTAGAGAATTCATGGACCCTAGAACAAATAAGAATCCCTGCTAGTACCATTATGTTGTTATAAGTGGTTGTCTCAGTGACTTGCTAAAAAATAGAAAGGGAAAGAAAAGAAGGAAAGTGAGAAAAAGGGAAATAAAAGGAAAGAGGGGGGGCTTCCCTGGTGGCGCAGTGGTTGAGAGTCCGCCTGCCGATGCAGGGGACACAGGTTCGTGCCCCGGTCCGGGAAGATCCCACATGCCGCGGAGCGGCTCGGCCCGTGAGCCATGGCTGCTGAGCCTGCGCGTCCGGAGCCTGTGCTCCGCAACGGGAGAGGCCACAACAGTGAGAGGCCCGTGTACCGCCAAAAAAAAAAAAAGGAAAGAGTAAATAAGTGTCTAGGTAGCTGACCATTCAGATAAATGTTGATGCTGAAATCATCTACTTAGCCTTTTCTATTATTTTTAAACATTTATGAGAATAGTACAATATATTAGCATTAGGAAATTAACATGAAAAAGAAAAAAGCTTTATTATTTTTAGTCTTTTTTTAACGTTTAAATCCATTTACAGTCATCACATGCAAAAGTAATGAAAGGAGTAATTAGAATACTACCAGTATCTATGGGCTCAGTATAATTACAGACCATTATTAACACTTCTTTGGCCTGTGTGGGCCTCGATACACATACAAGTGATCCTAAAAGACTAATCCCATAAAACAAGGTTTGTAGTATCTCTGAACAATAAACATACTTATCCTTCTCTTTTCCTCCACCAAATATGGGATGTAATAAAACTCCACCAGTTTTTAGTTCGTACGCCACTATTTTGTCCAGCTCCTTAAAAAGACATAAAAATAGGGGTCAGTGAAAATTATTTTACATATCAAATTTTAGAATTCAACTGTGGTTTCCAATTTCCCGGAATCAGAATGGAAATTTCTGAAAATAAATGAAATGTATTTGAAGGGTAGTTTATGTTATAAACAAAGCAGACTACACAACTGGCCGAATGATAGAGCCAAAAAGCCTTCTCTACTTTGTGACTTTAGGGCTGGCCAGTAGCCTGGCAAGTTTTCCTAATGGCTCTCCCCAACCTCTCTGACCTGTTCTCCAAGTTTATTTCTTCCTTCTCTGTATTTTGCTTCTGGTGGAGGATTTAAGCAAGTAAAAACAAATAGGGATAAAGTTATGACAGGATCTATAATTTTAAAACTTCTCTAGTTTTCTTTAATATGACAGATCAAAATGAAAAAATAAAAGTTTAAGTGGAAAAAGACAACACAACTGTGCTGGAAATTCATGACTAGTGTAGGTAACATACAAGCAGTACAGAGAAGTGGGAAAAATCATAATGAAATAGTTAAAAGCCAGGTTTGAATCCTGGCTCTACTACTTACTAGCTGTATAACTTTAGCCAAATAACTTAACCTCTCTGTGCCTCAGTTTCCTTATCTGTAAAATGCAAATAGTAAGAGTAGCTAGGAGGATTAAGATAGCTACTATTTATAAAATGTTTGTAACAGTGCCTGAAACACTTTAAGTTTTTGAAATTAAAAATGGACTCTTCAGTTCTAGATGTATGAATCTTTTATAGTTCTCGATATTTGAAATCTTTTGCAATTACTTTTTGGCTTACTTAAGTTTAGGTTTAGATGGTGAAGGTATATAAAATGAGAAAAGAAGGAGGATAGAGGGGGTCTATTTAATGAGGCTATTAAAGGCTGAAATTTTCCCCCCTGAGAGGTGAGAAGATAAACATGATATGATTAAAATGTATATGAACAGAATGGGCTAGGCAAAATACAACTGACTTTCTCTTTTTGGCCAAATCTTTAAATAATGGGAAAAGATGTGAAAATGAGAGAGAACATAAATACACTGAAGGACTAGCCAACATACAATAAGTACTTATTATGACCTAGGCACTATGCACATCACACGTATAACGTCTCACAATCCCTGTCCATACTAGTAGTAGCAGTAGATACTACTAGTAGTAGTAGATACTACTACTACTTACTCTCCTTATACAAAAGACACTTGGAAAGATTAAGCAAAATCATAAATAAAGCTTGTGAATGTATGAAGCAAAATGAAAAGCAAACTGACTCCAGAATCTAGGTTCTAAGCCTAAACAAATTTAGAAAGCACAAAATTACATTAAAAATGACTACTATGAGGAGCTGGAATATATCTAACAACTAACTTGATGTTTAAGGAGCTTAAATATTCTCGTTCTTAGCAAAAAAGTCTTTGGAGGCCAACACTGACAATGGAAAGCAGATAAAATAGACCATTAGTCTTTCTCTGTAAAATGATTCTCATTTTGCTGGAAAAACTCAAGGACTTTCAACTGACAATAAGTATTTTATAGTTACTAAAAAATAAAGGACACATGACTTGAAAATCTGGAGAACACTAACATGTCTTATTGACTTCTAAGTGGAAAATGGATCTAGTTGCTTTTACCTCTTTAATCCAATGGCGATATTCATTAACACCAAAAGTTTTTTTCATCCAGAGACCATAAATATAGCCTGAAATTCCCTTCAATACCCATTCATCAGACCTAAGCAAAAAGTCAAATAATAATATATCATTTTATATATTTTTAATATAAATAAAATATAATAAATTTTATTATTTTAATAATAAAAATTCTTCAGATATTTTTGGCAAAAGGCCAAAGAGGGTAACAGAACAAGCATTAGCATGTACTTCTCTGCCTTCTTAAAGAAAATGAAAGTTATCAAACCATTTGGTTTTCCCTCTTCCTCTGACTGAATTCTGCCTATCCATTCATTGTACCTTCTTCACATCTGGCATCAACTTAATTATAAGACCACTTTATACTCTTGGTTCAAGGTACCTATGTTTGTGCTTTGCTCTGGCAGTACTGCTTCCCTTATACCCAAGTCTGCCCATACTGTCTGCCTCTAAGGGAAGAGGTGCACATAGCCAGGACCATACTGCTCAATTCTTTCTCTTTTTTTTTTTGATTGATTGATTGATTGATTGATTGATTGATGGCTGCATTGGGTCTTCATTGCTGTGCGCGGGCTTTCTCTAGTTGCAGTGACCGAGGGCTACTCTTCATCGCGGTGCCCGGGCTTCTCACTGTGGTGGCTTCTCTTGCTGCAGAGCACGGGCTCTAGGCACACAGGCTTCAGCAGTTGTGGCTTGCGGGCTCTAGAGCACAGGCTCAGAAGTTGTTGCGCACGGGCTCAGCTTCTCCGCGGCATGTGGGATCTTCCCAGACCAGGGCTCAAACCCGGGTCCCCTGCATTGGCAGGCGGATCCTTAACCACTGTGCCACCAGGGAAGCCCCAATACTGCTCAATTCTTAAAAGTCCACATTCTTTTATTACCAATCCCATGCATAATTATCAATGAGATTCTAAGACCTCAAGTTTAATTACTTATTTTTTAGTTTCTTAAGTGGAAAGGCAATGACACCTTTCATTCATTTATTTATTCGTATGTTTATCCATTCATTCATTCGTTCATTAAAACATTTTGTCTATCATGTTCCAGATACTATCCTTTAATGAAACTATGTCTTAGGAAAATTACAAATCAAGAGGCCTTACCCTCCACCCTTTCCCCTCCAGAAAGAAAGAAAAAGACACCAAGACTTACATACTATATATTATAATCATAAGTTATAATCTTAAGGGAATTTTGTCTATTTCTTCAAATTCATCTCAAGTTTAAAAAAGAAAATAAAAAGTGTTGTATTTCTCACATCTTTCAAGTAAATTAGCACAAATCTAGGAACTAACAGGAAAATCCCTATAGCATCATCACTATTGTAGAGGACCATTATTTTACCTTAAGTATTACCAATTGCACTGAATACTGACATCAGAATTCTAACTATAGTTCTCTGTACACTGAAGTCCTTGTATCTACAGTATTTATTTAGTTCTTTAAGAACTGATGTTATCAAAATTCTTACCTTATTCTTATTGCATATTACAAAATTAACTCTATTGATATACTGAGGACACGGCCAAAAATTTAGGATGAAATTTATACTGATTACTTTTCTTTAAATATATATAATAGTGTCTGTTAATTATCTGCAGTTAGGACAAAGTTCAACTTACACTGCAGGAAAAGAAAATAAAAATAAACTTTCCTGATTTTTCTCAGTAGTTGTAAACTTTGAAATTACTCACCAAGACATTCTGGATATGAAACATCCAAAAAACTGCTGGGCCAAGGACTGGGCTAAACACCTTCTAGTCAAAGGTGTCTCATCTATAATCATGGCACTGTGTAACAGATTTGTACTGGAATTTAAAAGAAGAGACAGCTCATTATAACCAAGAAATAAATAATTATTCAATCAAAATAAAATAATCACACTTTTAAAATAACAGAATTTAATTAATACATAAAAGAGAAAAACCAGAATACTGTCCCCAACAGCTTTTACAATTTTAGTTGAAATTCATAATCTTAATAACTTTTGTTTAAAGCAAGGACTGTAATGTTTTCCACTGATTTCCATGAAAAATATAAATACCATTTTAGGAGGGTAGGGGGTTGCAGCATCAATCAGAAACTGGTATGTTAAGCAGAGACTGATCTTTTTATGAAGGGCTCTTCTAATTTCAAAAATCTTTTCCTAATAATACTTTAATGTTTTGTGCTATATTATTTACTTTCAAATGCACTGACCCATCAGATTGTCTAAACAACTCGGAAGAATGCAAGAACACTATTATTATATCCATTTTACAGAAGAGAAAATAGACCCCCCCAAAAAAATGACTGACCCTGAGACATATAACTTCTAAATTTGGCACTTTTCAAGGAATGAAAGAAGGGAGGGAGGTAAAGAGGGTAAAAGAAAAAAGAAATAAAACTTTCTTTTTTTTTTTTTTGCATACAAATTTCTGATGATATCAGTAAATTTTTAAATAGTGCTAGGACAAAAACCTCACTAGATACCCATATAGTAACTTGTATCATTTTTGTTTTTAATGCATAAGCCAAAAAGAGACTAAACACATATGTAAAAAATTAGTATCAGTTAATTCTGGATAAAGATACTATGAATCTTTTGGGTTATTTTGAAATGTTCTTCTTTATGCTTTTCTACATTTTTCAATTTTGAAAACTGGATTTTCTACAAAGCCAACCATAACTAAATTGAAGGGAAAAGGTTCAAACTGCATCTTAAAATTGATCACAGGGGCTTCCCTGGTGATGCAGTGGTTAAGGATCTGTCTGCCAATGCAGGGGACCCGGGTTCGAGCCCTGGTCTGGGAAGATCCTACATGTCACGGAGCAACTAAGCCCGTGTGCCACAACTACTGAGCCTACGCTCTAGAGCCCAGGAGCCACAACTACTGAAGCCCATGCACCTAGAGCCCGTGCTCTGCAACAAGAGAAGCCACCGCAATGAGAAGCCTGCACACCACAACGAAGAGTAGCCTCCGCTCACCACAACTAGAGAAAGCCCGCACACAGCAACAAAGACCCAATGCAACCAAAAATAAATAAATTAAATAAATAATTTTAAAAATTGATCACAAAATAAATAACCTATCTTCACATCATTAACCTAATTTAGGCCTTCTGAATTTGGATACAAACCTAAAAATGCTCATGGAAGCATAAGCAGCCACTTCAACATAAGCCTCATCGATGAATACAGTCTTAAAACAAGAATATGGGTATCGACATGTAAGAATTTCTTCATAAAACTCAAAAACTTCATGAAGATACGACGTGGTATGTTTAAGCAATGGAAGAAGCTGAGGTAAACAAAAATGAGTAACCTAAAAATAAAAAGCAGGGAAGAAGATCATTAAATAAAAGAGTTAACTGAAATCTTAAATTTCCTAAATATCTCAGTTATAAATGAAGCTGCATATAAATCCCTGCCCCCCACCTTTTTTTTTTTTAACAAATCCGTGGCACTGAGAGAAAATACTGGTATGAAATTAGTGACTATTTACTATGTTTACAAAATATTCATTACACTTAAGACTCAAATTCATGATGGATTATAAGTCTGAAATGCTTAGATCCAATGAAAATAATAACTTTGGTTCCAAATTAAAGTTTCTTTTGCATATGCATACAAAACAATCTAAATTTCCAAGGCTTATTGTAAACCTGCCTTTGATTCATAAATATCTAACCTAGTGAATACTGCACATCATAGTACTATCTTAAATAATTAACAGTCATTATACTATCTTCAGTACATATAAAAAACAATATGAAAACTGCAGGGAAGCTTACTGGTAGTGAGGAGATAAGAAATATCAGCAACAGAAATAATTACATCTTACATTACATCCCACTTTGGACACAGACACTCAAATATCACATACTGTCTCACTGTCTCTTATTATGATTCTGTGCCAAATGAACAACATCAATAACGACATATCAGTCTGACTAGAATGACTCAGCAAGGTTTCATGAAGACTACATTTATGCTAAACTTTATGAATTGAACAAAAGTTTCATAGGTAAGGAGAGGAGGAAAAGAGGACATCCCAAACAGTCAAAGACGGGAAAAAATATGGTTTGGTCAGAAAAAAATCTAAGTAAACTATATTGAATATAACAACCATAAATAGAAAACTAATGAGGAAAAAGCTAGAAA
This sequence comes from Monodon monoceros, assembly GCF_005190385.1. Classification (NCBI taxonomy): domain Eukaryota; kingdom Metazoa; phylum Chordata; class Mammalia; order Artiodactyla; family Monodontidae; genus Monodon; species Monodon monoceros. The sequence goes on along the minus strand of NW_021703770.1, from coordinate 17,381,102 downwards.
GGAATATTAGGGTCAAATTCTAGAAGCTCTTGAAAGCCATGCTAAAGAAATTTGATTACTGCAGGATATGGAGGCAAGGAAAGTTTTTAATATACAATAAAAAACTATTCTTCTGACAACATTATAAAAGAACAGATTTGAGACTACCATAAGTGAACGGTGAGCATTTATTTAACATTAGTGGTCAGGGCCCAAACTGCATGTCATTATATATTTCAGATAAAGAAACCTTTTCTCTCTAGTGATAGTTCTAACAGTTGAAAGAAGAATTAAGAAAAACTTAGTATTTAATTAATATTCTTCTGATTAGGCATGAAAGAGTGGGAGGGAAAGAAGCAAGAAGCTATGATTTACCTCATGCATATATGGATCTACAAGTATTTCAAAAGGTCCAATGGCCAAGGAGATATTCGACGCAGCTGTTGGAATGGTAAGCATGTAATGGAAGGTTTTCTTCCTCATATCATGGGTATACACTGTCTCCACCAAATCTCCATTGGAAACAGCCACCATTGCAGCATCCACTGTAAATTCTAATTTCCATGTACATAATTCAGAGTATGAATCAACACATGGGAACCAAAATCTAGAAAAAAGATCAACAGTGCAGAAAACATGTTGAAAGTATAACCTACATTGTTTCTGCCACATATAAGTTATTTTAACATTTACAGAATATGCACAAGAAGAAATTTTAGCTATTTGCCCACTGATGTTTTTTACTGAGCAACCTGAAAGAATGTGATTAAAGATAAAGTTCTGTCTCCAAATATTATTGGCAATATTGATAAAATATATCATGTAGTACCTCCAGTTTAAACCCTGAAAAGAGGTAAGCAATTCTTAGTTTCCAATTTTTTAATTAAAAATAATTTTTACTTGTATATTCATAGTCAGTTTTTATGTAGCATTCATTTTTGGAAACTAAAAATGCTTACAAGAAAGTTTTTAAAAGTACAATATTCAGAATCTATTCCATAACGTCAGGAAACTGCTTTTCTGGAGTATGTGATGCATTGCATAAATTCAAACAGTGCTGGTAAAGCCAGACATAAAATTTCTATTCAATGTTCTCTTCAGATCAGGTTTTACTATGTGCCAGGGTCTGTACTTGCTACTGAAACACAGAGAAACATAAGACATCATCCCTGGCTTGGAGGAGTTAATAATCTGAGGAGACTACACATAACATAATATTTCAATAACATGTTTAACTGCAGAGCTATGAGAATGAACTACAATTACATGCAACAATAAAGGTACATCTCACTACCACAATGTTACACAAGAAAGGCAGATATAAAGAGCATAAGGCGTATGCTTCCATTTACTAAAGTTCAAAGATAGGTGTAATCAATCTACAGTATTTTAGATATCAGGATGGTGGTTGCCCTAGGGCAGGAGGCTATCAGGTGGGCAAGAGTGAATGGAAGTGGGTAGAAGGGGTACTCTGCGATGCTGGTAATGTTAATGTTCTTTTTCTTGATGTGAGTGTGAATTACACGAGTTTGTTCACTTGTGAAAATGTATTGAGCTTTCTATTTACAATTTGTGTAATTTTCTGTATGTTTTACTTCAATACAAAAGTTTAAAACATGAAAGAATTGAGACAACTTTAGAACAGTAGACTTGAAAAGGAAAGGAGGGAAGACAGGATTGAAGAGGAATACGATTCAGAAGAGGTTCAAGTAGTTGGGGATCAAGCTCATACTTCTCATTTTACACTAAATACATGTATTGCATATTCATAGAAAAAAATGCAATTGAAAAAATGAAATCAACTGAAATACGTAAGAATTAGTAATCTACCTTGTGGAATTTTGATACCCACAAGAGAAAACATGAGCACCTCTCTCTGCCATACTTCCCTCTACACTGGGTACCACAAAATGAAGACCTCCTTTTGGCTGATCCAAAGAAAAATTGATGTGTATCTTTAGCACCTTTAATTCTGCAACAAATAAATACATACATACATTGATATATAAAAATATAATTAGGTAACAGTGGTCGATATAATAAGGGCAAAGACTTGCACTGAACATAAAGTGGGAATCAAAGGCTGAACTTTACATAAAAGATCACACTACTTAACCTAGTTTAGGCTTTTACCATCTCTTTGCCTATAAGGAACTCAACAGTCTGCTTCCACTGGTGTTCTTACCTCCACTCAATTCTAGTCACTGCTACTTGTGTTCTCCCAAAATACTGGTCAGACCATATCCCCCTCTCAACATTTCTGACAATGCTATACTGCCTAAAGAAAATAGTTTAAAACTACCACATAGCTAAGGGCTTCCAGATCCAATTCAAAACTTACTTTTCAAGTTTGTTCTCTTAGTACATTCTCACACAGATTGTTAACCCTACTTGTGACTTTAAGGAGTAGGGAGTGGGGTAGGAGGGAAGGACTACCCAAAAATTTACATTATGCAGCATTATTTACTGTGTTTGATTTCTAAGTAATAAATACGTGTTGCTTCCGTAAGATTAAAGAAAGATGTTCCTTTTAATTTCCCTCAAAACATTACAACCATATGGACTTTCTCCAACCCGTGAACATGTAGTGATGACCTTCCACGCCTGCACCCTAAACTAGGCAACCCCCCTGCAAGGTAAACCCCTCCCCCCACCATATACACATACAAACTATCCAAAAAGAGCAAAAACAAAACAAAGTCTTTTACTTCCTTATCTTGATTAATTTTATAAAGCAAAATAAAGGTAGGCAGAAGGTTATGTATGATAATTATAATGGCTGTAACTTTATACAAGGAAATAAAGAAGATTCAGAAATAATAAGACAAAGTAAAAGTATGCAGAGTGGGTGTTAGCAGCCCTACATTCTAGCCTTGGCTCTACTACTAATTAGTGACATCCAGCAGGTCACTTACTCTCTTTAAACCTCAGATTAATCTTCCGTAAAAGGAAAGAACTGAATCAGATGACTTTTTAGGATCCTTCCTTTTATAAAATGCTATAATTCTAAACTGAGTTAATACTGTGTGGGTTCTCAAATCTTGACAAATTGTTCCAACCATCTAATTTTTGTTTTATAACTTTCGCTTTAAAAGCAACAGTGAAATGAGTTGCTTTTTGTCATAGCCCTTGATTGCTATTTTCCTGTTAGCCAATTATCTTTAAGGAAAAAAAGAGCTTCCAACTCCTGTATATTTCAACTGATTAATTTATAATTTAGGTACCATTAGTTTTCATGAAAAGTTTCTAGTCACTGAATCCAACATGATTTTACTGTATACTCAACATGTTCTTGGTATTTTACCATCAACGTGTTTCCATAACTCTGATGGAACCTTAATGCAAAGTTCTCCATTTCCTGCATCAGGATCCACAGCACTAACCGCAGCTGCGTAAGCATTGGAAAAATAATTGAGATTTCTCCTGAGGAAAAAAAAAAAGAGAAAGCCAGCTTTAACAATAAGCCATATATTTCACCAAGCATTTTCTTAAATACTTGGCACCATTTGTTTGTAACCATTATATCATCTTACATAACTCATAGGAATGCTCTTTAGCCAAGTAACTGTTGCTCTATTTCCCAAGACTAAAACTATTAAACTATAAATGCAGGCTTCCCTGGTGGCGCAGTGGTTGAGAGTCCGCCTGCCAATGCAGGGGACACAGGTTCGTGCCCCGGTCCGGGAAGATCCCACATGCCGCAGAGCGGCTGGGCCCATGAGCCATGGCCGCTGAGCCTGCGTGCCCAGAGCCTGTGCTCTGCAACGGGAGAGGCCACAACAGTGAAATGCCCGCATACTGCAAAAAAAGAAAAGAAAAACAAAAAAAAAAACCAAAAAAATACTATAAATGCAATGGCATATATAGTCTACTCACCAATGCTATGTGATTATTATGACTATCACATACTTCATTAATTTTAGAATGCCAAAGCCACTACACTTTCCTAATACAAATGTAAAGAATATACATAGAATTGAAAAAATAATTATTCTTTATCAATCTGGCAAAAATTTGAATGGATTCAACAAGCTTTATAATCTGACAGAAATTAAGGTGTTTAAAACAAATCAGAATGGGAATTAATTCCTCAAAATTTAATACTGCTCCCCTCCACTCCCCAGTACATGACAATGTAACCTTAATGAAGGAGAGGAACTTTCGGATGGTTCACTGTTATAGCCCCTAAATACCAGGGGACACTCAAAAAATATTTGTTCAACAGGTACTTGGCCTTATTTCCTAGTGAATGAAAACAATACACAGAAACCTTATGAAAATATGAAAATACTGTTCTCATCTGATTTTCTAATTTTATTCCATAAAAATAACTCATATATATATATATATGTATATACATACACACACATATCGCATTTCCTCACTGAAATCAGTTAAAGTAATATGGAAGAAGTGGAAGAAAGAAAAAAGACAAGGAATGGCAAGAGCGAGAAAACAAGATTAGACACAATACTGTGAGCCATATTCTTGTTGTGCACCTTTATGTCTATCATCTTGCCATTAGATAACTCCATAAAGTCATGTCAGTGATATTTCACTAGCTTAATAAATTTTTAACCTAGTTAAAAGACAAGTTTCATATACTCTACAGAGTAATTATAGGGAAAATAAAAGAGGAAAAGCCATGAAAGAAAACATTAAACTTACACACTCTCAATATGATGGAGGCCATTCCTCCCCCATCTCCAACTCTCTCCTAACTAGTAAGGATGTAATACTAACTATGACTTTTAACAACTACAAAACACAAGGTTCTAAAAGTAGTTAAGCAGACTTCTCAATAATTTTAACACTTTCTTTCTCTTAAATATGTAAAATAAAGGTATTAAAAACTCCAGGACCACAATAAAAAAACAAATGACTGTTTTTTCACATACCATCTTTTTTTTTTTTTAATTATCATACAGTAAAAGTAACTTTTTTCCTTTGGTATATAATTCTATAAATTTTAACATGTGCAACCATCACCACAATCAGGATATAGAACAGCTCTGCCATCCACAAAAGCCCCTTGTGCAATGCCCTGTGTCAAATAGATGGAATCATACAGAATGCAACCTTTTGAGGCTGGCTTATCTCACTCAGTATGTCTTTGAAATTCATCTAAGGTGTTACATGTATCTATTGTTTGTCCCTTTTTATAATGAATAGTATTACATTGAATAGACTGTACCACAGATTGTTTATTCATTCGTCCACTGAAAGACATCTGGGTTGCTTCCAGCTTTTGGCTATCAGGAATAAAGCTGCTACAAATAACTGTGTAACAGTTTTTATGTGAATTTAATGTTCATTTCTGTAGTACAAACACCCAAGAGTGGGACTGCTGAGTCATATGGTAAACATAAGTTTAGCTTTATAAGAATCTGCTAAACTGTTTTCCAGAATAGCTATACCATTCTGCATTCTCATCAGCAATATATGAACATGCCAGTTGCTCTGCATCCTTACCAGTACTTAGTTAACATACTATCTAATTTAAAAAACTACTTTGTACATTTATAGGTTGCAATTTCTTTTCAGTAAGATTTCAAAAACATGAAATCTGAAAGGTAGCTGAAGAACTTGTAATATCCCCCAGTTATCTGTGAAATTCAAAAATAAAAAAATCTTTGTTACACAAAAGGCCAAATTTAAACATTACATATTAAAACCACTCATTTTTTTTTAATGGAAAATTATTCTCAGTCTCCTTATTTCCTGAGAAAAGGTAAAGTGGTCCAAATAAAATGGTGAGTCATTATAAATGGAATCTATTGGAAAGTCAGTTATGAGGAACAATCTTCTCATGGCTTGGATTTCAGTGTTTCCTTTCATAATAACCTAATAAAAGCCAAAAATTACAAGACAAGATTATAAGTGTTTTCAATTTTCAGAATAATAATGATTGCAAAATATTAATATGCCCCTGCCCTATAACCACCACCCATTCTTCCTTAAGGAAACAAAGCTTAAAGATGAGTAATGTTGTAGGGGATACTTAAAAACTAGTAAATTAAGGTAATCAAAAGAATTTTCTCCAAGAACCTATTATAAACACCTATATTAAATTAAAAGAATCTGTTAATTCTTTGTCAGATAAAGAACGTGTGCTTCTTAAAACTGTGTGTGCAGATTTTGCAAAACTTAAGATTTAATTATTTGTAAACTTTTTCTCCGTTTAAAAACATTTCATGGAAGCACAATATACGTCAGAAATATATATATACACTAAGTATACAGTTCGATGAATTTTCACAAAACCAAAGTAACCAGCATGCAGAGCAAGAACAGAACTTTACCAGCCTCCCAGAAGCCCTCTTGTAATCTCACTAACCTAGCCCTGCTTCCTACCACCAAGGGTAACCTATTATTCTGACATCTAATGAGATAGATTAACAACTTAATACACATTCTTTTGTGTCTGACTTGTTTTATTCAACATTAAGTTTGTGAAATCCATCCATATCATTGCATCTAGCTGTTGGTCATTCATTCTCATTACTTTTAGAATTCCAACAGTGTAAGAATATACCACAATCTACCATTCTACCATTGATGGGTTTTCAGGTAATTTACAGTTTTGACTGTTACAAATGCTGCCGTGAACAGTTCTGCACTTTTTTCTTGGTGAACATATTGGATATACACGTAGGAGTGAGACCACCAATCATAGACTATGTATACATTCGATCTCAATTTACATTTCTATTAGCTGTGTTTGAGAGTTCTGCTCTATATCCTTGTCACACTCAGTTTTTTCTTCTGTCTTATAATTCACATACAGAATAAAATAAATAAATAAGTAAAAGCCAACAGAAAAATCCATTTTCCAGAAATGGAACCAATATCAAAATTAATAAAAATGACTTTTCAAAAATAACTGAAACAACATTTGATAATGATGCCATGAAATAAGGTTGCTTAGAGAAAACTCTACCTTAACAAGTTTTTCTATGAAAAAGCCTATGGTATTTCACTGATAACAAGCTCAAACTTGAATCAATTACTTTAAAGTAGCTATTTTTGAAAAGCTAATGAATTTCAAGCCACTAGAAACAATGAGTATAGATAAGAACAAAATGGCTTTACTGCTATGCATGTGTGATTACAAGTCCAAATAAGAAGAACCCTATCTAGTTCTAGGGTTACCACATTTAAGAAAACACAATGCCAAACCAGAGAGTATTCAGAGCAGGGCAAAGAGAACGGTTAACAAATTTGGAAAGAGTTTTAAATGAGGAATGGTTGAAAGTATTGAGATACTACAGACTGGAAAAGAGAAAACTTACAGGAAAACAATTTTTAACTAGCATAAGTTTGTGAACATTATAGTAAAACAGACTGTGGTTCGATGTAATAAAGAACTTCCTAGCATTCAGAAATGAAAGGGGTGTTTTAAAATATAATAAACTCTCCTGAGCTGGACATATTCAAGCAGAAGGTAGAATAATATAGGAAAAATTCCTGCTGAAGTTTTGACTAAACAAACCCCAAAGTTCTTCCAATTATGACAACTCAATTCCAAGCAATACTACTAAAACAACTGCCAGTGAGGCACTGTGGGCTGAGTTAAAATATAAAACTAGTATCCATATTACTTAACCATAATCAAAAAAGGAATCAACCACTTCTACCATATGATATCAGTAAAATAACATTTAAAATCCCTTTGTAGACGTCTGTATTAAAATAAAGGACCTAGAAAATCTTTTTCTAAAAAAAGCAATTTAAAAAATCAATTCTAATCACTCTAAAAATTGCTCCAATCACTCAGTTACTTCATTTATATCTTAAGTTAGCTTCATTTCTACTGCCACTCCTTAATGGAAATGAAGACAGGAGACAGGAATTAAACTGATTCTTGAAACTCAGGAAAGTGGAGACTTTTCAAGTAAAATAAAAAAGGTCTTCTCAAAGCAGCAAAGCCTATCCAGGGAAGGAAAAGAAACAAGGAGGAAAGAGATGTCAGCCACTGTAGGCTACTCATGCACAGAAACAGTCTCTCTGGTAAAATCTACATTTACTTTATTCTAAGAAGAGAGAAATGTAGCAAAAAAAAAAACAAAAGAAAAAAGAAAAACAGAAAAACCACCAAAGAGACATAGCTTCTATGGAGGCAAACTATACCTACAATATGTAAGATTCAAACAGAAAATATATTTAGAGAAACTTCAAGTGTTTAAATTATTTTCCTGGCAGACAATAAGCTAGAGAGAGAGAGAGAGAGACAGAGACAGAGACACGGAGAGAAAGAGAAGCCTTATAGATGTTACATAACCAACAGGTATTTTATTTGCTAGTACAGGTAATTTAACAACTCAGCTAACGTTTACTTGGATCAAATAGGTAGAAATGCCTCTTAGTCTCTTATCTAAATGTTTCCCTTCCTTACATTCCCCCTGCAGTTTAAAGGTGCTGAATCTCAACCAAGGTAAGCACACTCTTGCCATTAAAAATAGGAGGGCCTGGCACCTTAACTTTAAAACAAATAAGGAGAAAATGTGATGAAGTAGCATATTACTTCTTTGAATGTTAGGACATTCTTGTACATATTCAAGACCAAATTTAACCACTGAGTTTTAAGTTTAACTTTCAAATCAAATCTGCTACATTTAATTTGTTTCAGCTTTAGCAGAAATTTTACTGCTTCATTAGAGAAAGAAAGTTACTTTAGAAACAAGAAAAGTAACAGAAGTATCTAGGGACATGCTAAAGACCTTAACTATCTGCCTTTGCCAAAGTTCTCTTTAAAAATAAATAACATCAAAAAATAAATAAATAAATAAATAACATCATTCACACGAGATAGCTTTCATATCTAACTGCTAAGCAGTATTTCTTCTGAATAACTGGTAGGTTTCTGTCTTTTGCCTTACAAATCTTATAAACAATAGTGTTTCCCTCTTTCGTATGGCAACCAGAAATATCAAAACCAAATCTACAGTTTTCCTCTAGTAACTTAACAGTGTGGTACCCACCATCCTATACTTTTTTACCCTTTGTGCTAATTTCATTAGCTACTTTAAAAAACTGTTGTCTAATAAAATTCTAAAACCACTCTCAAATCCTCTTTTGAACAAGTCAGAGAATAAACAAACACCGGTAAAAATAACTGTCATCTCTCTTAAAAAGTAATCGGGATTCTAGAGCCAGGCAGAAAATACTAAGTGACCATGGCTAAGAGAGCTCTGGTGCTACCTGAAAAGTTTAAATATATTCTATTGTTCCCAATTTCCTAACCTAACCTTCGACACTATTCTCCTTTATGACTTCCTTTTCTTTCTTTATAATACTAAAAGTGATGAGGTGTCTTCCCTGTCACTAGAGAAAAGTTTTAGGGGATATCATCACCTCAAAATTAACATAGCAAAGCTTGCTTTCTCAACAGATTTGAAGTCCACTGTTGCTGTCATTGCACTGTCACAGATCATCTTCTTTGAGACCTGAGCGGCAACAACTGGTAAAGCAGCTGTGCAAACACTGTTTTGTGACTGGCAGATGGAGAAGCTTCTTACCCTGTCATCAATGCAGAGTTCTAGGCTCGACAGGGTGGCTATTTTGGCCTCCGGCAAGGTAATGGCTCCCCTACCTGCTCTTTTACACATGACTTTTCCATCCATTAGTGGTACATACTTACTGCTCCAAAGGCAAATGATTGCTTTTTTCTGGGGGAAAGAGGATGCAGATGATTTTGTAATAAGTCTTTTCATGTCAGTCCCACAAGTGTGGCTGTAAAAGCATGTAATTTCAACCACTCACCTTCATAGAATGGGAAGTCACATGAGCAATTCAGAGACTCCCTGAATTTTCCCAACACCGTTTTCTCTTCTGAGTTTCAAAGATTTTAAACCAATGATTATTGGGATGATAAATAAGTCTATTGATAAGTGTCCTTTCTCAACCCTCCCAATCTCTTAAAGCAGTGGTTCCTGCTCAAGCTTTACCTTTTATCAGAATCACCTGGCAGGCTAGTTGAAACACAAATTGCAAGACCCTATCCCCAGTTTCTGAACCAGTAGGTGTGGGGTACTGCTTGGAAATCTGCATTTCTAACAAGTTCCCAGGTGATGTTGATGCTGCTTGTCTAGGTGTTACACTTTGAGAACTGCTGCCATAGTCAAATATTATACATACAGACTAGTTAAAATATCACCTTGACTAAACAGAGTTTACAGTTTGGGGCATTCTAACTCAAAATACTAAGAATCACAGAAATGATATAATGCAATGCTATCAAAACAGAAAAAACAAGTGCCTCCAAATGTAGTTGACAGTATTTAAATCAGTACAAATCTTCCCAGGGCACAATCAAGTGAAATGCTAAAAAGAGCCATAAAAGAATAATAAGTAATCCTATTTTCCTAAGGAAATAATTCAAAGTAAAAGAAAAAAAAAAAGATCTAGAAAATAATCATGTAATCCACAGTATACTGAATAAATGGAATATTACCTGACCATAAAAACAACAAAAAAACGCAGCCTATCATATTATACGTGGAAAGGTGAAAACAAAGTATTTAAATGAAAAATGCAGAACATAAAGCTGATCACAAAGATATAAGTTTACTGATAAAAATCAGAAGTAGCCTCAACAGATGCAATATTTAAGGTGAAGGAATGAGATATTTCAGACTATTTTTATATGATATTCGAAAGCTGTCAAATATTTTATAGAATATTTTAAAGTAGTTTCTGATCTACAGATTACAGTATCATCTAATTCACTGAAGACTACATTAATATCTATGAAACTAATATTTTTTTAAAACTTTAAAAGTAGAAAAATGGCTAAGAAAATGTATTTAAAGTTCTCTGATAGTACTTCTTTAAAACTGCAGTCTGAAGAAAGGAAACTTAATAACTTACTATGTTGGCCAGAGATAGTAAAATTTTTTGAACCAAATGTGTGTAGTGGTAGAAGCAAGAGAAATTATAATTAGAAAAAATAAATTGGGAACCAAAATCTAATAATAATCTAAGAAAAATCTGTTGAAAAAAATTAATCCAATCAATGAAAAAAAAAACCTGTTAGAAATATCGACTTTTAAAGTATGTAACTTACTGTTTTGATTCACTGTGACAAACTTCCAAGGTTGGATCATTATAAATAAAAGCTGCTTCTAAATCATTGATCCTTACTCGGTATATTCTACACTGTTTGCTGTTCAACTTGATTCTATTTAAGTTTGCAACTGTGGGAAATATAGTCAGTTCCACAAATCCCTGTAAAGATAAAGAATAATAATTTCATTAAAATGAACACAGGTATGTTTTAGAACATATTTCTTTGATTTCTACTACTTATACACATACTACAATCCAGAGACAGAATCCCAAATAGCTACACACATACAATCTCTCCAAGGATCCTCACTTCAAGTATGGCTGTCCTAGTGACTGAATGGGTCTGAATTATGTTACTTTATCATCCTGGTGGTTCACATTCACTATCAGTGAAAAGTAGACCATCTGCTAGAAAAGAAAATAAAAGGACTACACACAAATATAAGAATTTATAGACAGACTGGAATCCAAACAGAGAGGAAGGGGAAAAAAAAAAAACAACAGAGCAAAAAGAGAATCAAAACCACTTCAGTGAGTAAAAGAACAAGGCCCCTCAAAATAGGGTAAAAAACCATACCACCAAAGCTAACAAGTATGAGTCTCTGCTCATGGGAGGTAAATCAGGATGTGAGGTGGCAAGAGTTACAAGAAACATTTAGGCAAGTAGGGAAAAATCTACTGCCACCTCCAAGAGCAGCAGACACTTCAAAGCGCTGCATGATTTCCTACCAAGCAGTCCCAAGGCCATATACAGTTCTACCACCTTAGCTGTGTGGCGAGCCATCTGTCTGAAGCAGGTACATAAGACATGAGAGACAGCTATATATACCGACTGTCCACCACCCTTTTGCATTGAATCAAATGGGAAAGATGGACCATTGAAACAATGAATGTATGTCCAGTGAGTTTAATATTCTGGGTTGGAAACATAAAATATGGAGGACATGAAATAGTAACATTTCAGGGGCTGCAACAGGAATATCTAAGATGAAATTCAGGGAATAACCATACAGAAGTAGATTATAACAACTGCAATGGCTACTATTTAATGAGCCCTACTATATGCCAGACATTACACTACTTTCATATGTTCTAATCCCATTAACAACTTTAAGAGACAAGTACTACTTTATACTTTTTACAGATTAAGAGTTAAGAAAATCATACCAAAAAAAAAGAAAAAAAAATCATACCATTAATAAGTGGAGAACTGAGATTCAAACCCACATCTAAATGATCCCAACTGATTCCCATTATGCCATAATGTCTCTCAGTACAATGCTTTTAAATAACATGCAAGAACGTAAGAATATTTTTTAGAGAACATTCAGCCCAACTGCTCAAAAGCCTATTGATTCTACAGCCCTTTTTCCCCCAATTCCCAAATAAGAGAGTCATACATCCTTAAATTAGACCATCTGGACAGATTTATGCGGAAGCAAATAAGAACAGAAAAAAGCAGAAGCAAAAATACTGCTGATGAAGTCTCTGAGTTGAAAGGTGTTAAACTGTGAGCAATTGTATGAAGATCCAAATTCCCTTAATTAGCATACCAGCAATCCAATGCCCAATCTACATAAATGAGCTAGGATCAGCTGAAAGACAGCAAGGAGAACCAAGATAATGTCAAAAGTGAACTAGAAAAGATTATGTAAAGTGCTGTCATGAAGTGGTTACAGGAGTGAGACATAAGAATAGGCTTTTGCTTTCTAAACTAAGTTTAACAATAATAAAACAGTGAACGGAGTATACTTCATGAAGATAGGGAAAGCCCAGTCTCCTTGAATCATCAGGTCTCTGACATCACCTACAGCCCTAACCTACACCTGCCTGCAACATACAGACCCACTGACTGGCCTCCAATCCCTGTCAACCTTGGCTACTAGCATAACTGCAAGCCACCAGGTCACCTAACCTCTCACTTACTCTCTCTTCTTGCTCCTGCTCTCTCCCCACCACCTGACAGCGGACCATCCTCCTAGAGTCCCTACCCCATTTGAAGTAACTCCCCTGTGCTATTCAGCCCTTTCAAAAACTCCTCTACCTGTCAGCCTTAGATGAAACATCTCTTGAATCCCCTTTAAAAAGAAGCTACTTATTCTTTCACTCACTATAAATTAGAAGAAGGGAAAACAGGAAACCTCCTACTTTCCACTATTTCTAGATCATTTATAGGCTTTTATACAGCATATGCTATAAGAGCAAGGGCAGAATAGTGCCACTGTCTTCTTGAGGTAGACTGCCCGCATTCACATCCAGCTCCACTACTAAGTACATGATCTTGAGCTAAGTTACTCTAGCTCTCTGTACCTCAGTTTCCTCATCTGTAAAACAAGAATATTGACACTACCTACCTATTGGTGTTATTATAATTGAGCAATTTAATACAAGGAATGCACTTAAAATCATACCTGGCATCAGTAAATGTTTTTATTATTGTCCTTTTCTACTTCTTTTCCTATGTGTTCAAGCCATACAGGTACACCATCCTCTGTTCCTTTCATTAATGTTGCCCAAATTCCCCAATACTCATTGAAGGTTCATTCTTTACCTTTCTAACCCATCTCAGCCATCACTCTACATGACATGAATGCAGATATAGCTGATCCATGCAGTATCACTGCTTCAAAGTTCCTTGATTTCAATTCCTACAATCTTCACTGCCATTCCAGGATAGCAATCAAGACCACACTCTGAAAGACACCTCATCACTGCTCAGGACTGCTCCGACGTTGACATTTTAAACTGGAACGTCCACAATGCCTGTACTTCTCTGCCAGTCCTCCTGTTCAACCACATGAAATTCTCCTGTCCCTTGGCCTCCTCCAGTTTCTCACTACAATCCTCCCTGGTATTTTTAGTGCTACATTCTTCCTCATCCACCCAAGATCCTTAACTTGAACCACTCAACTGCCAACTATCAATTCTCTTGCCCTTCTGCTGCACATACCTATCTTTCCCTCCTGTTTAGAAATGATCCTTCCACTACTGCACTAGAGGCCATCCTCTGTAGTATTCTCAGAAATCCTGCTCTATTAATTACTCTCTCCTATAATTACAATCTCTCCTCTTTATAGGACTTTTTTCCATGCCTACAAACATGTTCGACTCTCACTTATCTTTCTTTTAAAATCTTGACATTTATGTCACCTCAAATAAATTAATTTTTGCCCTTTTCCTGGGGTTACTCTGTCTTGGTTCTGAACTGACACTAATCCCTGGAGTCCCAAAACATTACAGTAGTCCACTAGTCAGACTGGAAGTCTTTGGGGTCTTTTTTGTTTGTTTGTTTGTTTTTGGCTGTGCAGTGCGGCTTGTGGGATCTTAGTTCCCCGACCAGGTACTGAACCCAGGCCCTTGGCAGTGAAAGAGTGAAGTCCTAACCACTGGACTGCCAGGGTATTCCCCAGACTGGCGGCCTTTGGAGGTCAAGTAATAAAGGGGTTCCCACGTCTAACGCAGAGTAGGCTGGAGATTATCTCCCCAGTCCAGAACATACAGTATACATTTTAGTAATTGGCAAATCCCCATATTCATTCTCTGACCTCACTCTCTGAGTGAGGACTACAGTGGAAGGACTAAGTGGACACCACTGGAACACCCATCCCCCTTCTCCAGGGTAGTAAATCAATGCAACTAGACATCTTTGGGGAATTGCAGAGATTAGTGCCACCACAGAGACTTGAATGATGCCTACTACGTCTTCATTTAACTCAATTATTTGGCGAGTGCAAAAGTCAAGTAGGTTTTCGAGAATGATAGTGATTTATCGCAAACTTGCCAATCACAACCATGTTTGCAGATGCAGTACTTTGACCGCAGCAAATCAGCACAGTTCTTGGTAGCTAATATTGCGACTAATTATCAGGCAATTTTTTTTCCCCCCAATTCCTATCAGAAAAAAAAAAAAAAATCAATCAGAAGCAGGTTGTCTTCCAGACGTCAGAAACCCCTCACTGTCATCTAGTAACTAATAACTATATCAACTCTCCTGGTCAGTCAAAACATAGCCCAAAAGTCCTCTGATAGCCCAGAGGACAGGATAGCCCAGAGAATTACACTGGTATGTTATATTGACAACATTATGCTATCTGGACCTGGTAAGAAAGGAAGAGTAAGTGCTCCAAATGCCTTAATAGAAAACACGTGGATAGCAGAGGCTGCGAGTTAAATCCCATGAAAGTTCAGGGGCCTGTCACATCAATAAAGCTTCTAAGGTTCCAGTGGTCTGAGGCACATAAAAATAAACCTTCTAAAGTGAAAGACAAGTTGCTTCACTTTGCACTGCCCACCAAGAGGGGGGAAAAAAGGAGGCACAAAAATTGGTAGGCTTCTTTGCATTCTGAAAGCAATATACACATTTAGGCATACTACTTACTAAGCAACCTATAAGGCTATCAGCTTTGAGAGGGGTCCAGAGCAAGGAAGGGTTCTGCAGTAGGTCCAGGCTGTGGTTCAAGCTGCCCTGCCACTTGGGCATTATGACTCAGCATATCCAACGGTATTGGGAACGTCCACAGCAGACAAAGATACTTTACTGACTCTGGCTTTCTTCAGCAGAATGACAGTACACCATCATTCCTGGGGTTTCAGAGGAAACCCAAGACTTCTTCTGCCAACAACTGTTTTCCATTTGCAAAGCAACTACTGGTTTACTACAAGACCCTGCAGTAGAGACTGCACACATGATCACGGGACTCCCCAAAATTTCATGTAATTTTTGTTACCTAAAATGGCCATTACGAACTCAGTATGTGCAGTAGCTTTCCATTTTTAAATGGAAACAACACCTCTGGACCAGGCCCAAGCAAGTTCACAGGCACAAAGAGCAAACAGCATGAGCAGGTGACTCAGAATCCAACGGGACTTGTTCCCATTGCATCTCCACCGCTCCCTCAATCCACACCCATGGCCTCATGGAGAGGTCCCCATGCTCACTTAAAAGAATAGGACAAAGCACAAGCCTGAATTATGAATAAGTCTGCACAGCATGCCAGCGCAGTTGAAAGTGGATGGTAGCTGCCATCAGAACCCACTGAAGTGTGGTCCTGAAAGACAACGGAAGAAAAGCCTACTGTGGGCAGAACGTTGAATACAACTGACTGTACACTGTTTATAGAAGTAGAGATGACCTGAAGTATACATCTACACTGATGCTTGGCAACTGCTGGGTTGGCCAGCTGGTTAGGAATATGGAAAGAACAAGACAAGAAAACTGAAAATAAGAGGACGGTGGGAGAAGTAAATGTAAAAATGAATTTCTCAGAGTAGCTATAATATGAAAATATTTATGTCATCACATAAATGACCAACAGAGGCATCCTCAGAGACTGCAGAGGGAGCCCTCAAAAATCAACTGGCAAGATTATCTATCCAGTAGATGTCCAGACTCTTTCCCTAGCCACCCTGCTCAATATACAAAGTAGTCATTGGGTCAAGACTCCAAGGCTATGCATGAACCCAGCAACAAGGTCTTCCCCCAACGAAGCTTGATCTGGCTACCACCAGTGCTGAGTGCTCACCTCCCAACAGCAGAGGAGCAAAATGAGCTTCTAATACGGGACCTTCCCAGGAAGGATCAGTTAGTCACTCAGTAGTAAAATGACTACATTAGACAGCTGGTATCATGGAGGGAGACAGTAATTTGTCCTTATATAAAAATAGACACATATTCTAGATTTTCCTTCCCTAACTATAATATACGTGCAAAAAGCCATACATGTCGACATGCTATCCCATACATGCCTCCATGTGTATAGAAAAGTGTGGCAGTGGGCTCGTACACACAAAATTTACTCGTTTTACCTTTTGTCCTATCATCCAGAGCAGCTGACACGATCAACTACTGAAGGCTCAGTTACAGCACCAATTGAGACCTCCAACAGGATGCCATCTTAAACTAGTGGACAATATATCAGGTCATCTCTTCATAGCCAAAATAGATCTGGGAACCAAGGGACAAAAATTGGAGTGACTATGTTCACCATTCCTTCAAAAAGCCACTGAACAATTTTTGCTTCTTGTCTTCATGACCTCAGGGTCAGTGTGTTTGGAGGTCTTAGTAGCTAAGGGAGGAATGCATCCACCTGGGCACAGAGTCATGGTTCTATTAAACTGGAAGCTGAGACTTGACCACTTTGGGCTCCTCATGCCACTGAACTAACAGGCAGAGAAAGGGGTCACTGTACTGGCTGGAATGACTAGCAGCAGCTGAGATTCTACTACACAATAAAAGCAAGAATTCCATCTGCAATCCAGGGGATTCACTGGAATGCCTCTTAGGTCCACTTGACCAACAGTCCTAATCAATGGAAAACTGCAACAACTCAATGAAGTCAAAACAAGCAAGGATGTAGATCCTACAGGAATGAACGTCTAGGGCAGACCAAAAGAAATGCTGTCAAAAGGAAAGAGAAAAATGAATGGGTGGAGGAATAAGGAAGCTGTGTATATCAACCCTGACCTTGACACCAGCTAAAGAAAGCAGAGGCTGTAGCAATTAATTTTCACATCCTTTCAACCACTTTTCTTCTACTGTCTTATATGAAAGATATTGGTGATAGCTAATACCTTAGATGGGAATAATGCTGAACTGCCATTTCTTCACACCAATAGATTAGTCCAGGGATCAGCAAACTTTTTCTTAAAGGGCCAGATAGTAAACAGACATAACGGGCCACACAGTTTCTGTCGCAGCTATTCCACTTTGCCATTGTAGCTTCAAAGCAACCATAGACAGTGTATAAATAAGTGGCTGTGGCTGTGATCAAATAAAACTTGACTCACAAAAACGGGAAGTTAGCTAATGCCAACGCCTACAATAGCTGATAGGGCTTCGTTAAGTTGGGAACACTTTCGTCATAACAAAAGACAAGAGAGGATGATCTGGGGCAAAAGGGGTAGACTGTTCTAGATATTCTCCTTTTGCCCCTCCTAATCTGCCCTCTCTGCTTTACTCTGCACCCCAGGAGTAGCATTAACTAGGCACTAGCCCTCTGGCTGCCTGTTGGAGTGATCAACTGGGAGGCACAAAGAGAAAACTGAAAGCTGAAAATCGAGCTCCGTATATTTATTCCCCCAGGATCCTCCCTGCCAGGCTGAAGGAGGCAGTAGCCCCACTCTTCTATCAAAGACCATAGCTCCTGTAAGCTAAGTCTTTCCTACAGGTACAGTAGGTTCTTGTAACCTCTCCCTTCCTTTGTTCTTTCAGGTTTAGAAGTGATAACTATTTGTCGTTGCTAACCTAGGGTGCTCCTCCAACTTTTGTTGGTTTCTCTTAACCCTAAGTAGTCCCTTCATTACTTCCCTCAATTAATCTGTAGAATGCGCCTTCTGGGACCCTAGCCCATAGGCCATCTAACCAATCTTTCCAATGGGAGACGTAAAAATCATCTACAACTCCTTTCTAGCATTCCTAGTTAAGAGTCATCTGCAATTCCTTTCTGCCTATCATTGTGCCAGGGGTAGAGGATGTGGAAAGGGGAACGTCTGATTAAAAATGGCTCAATCACTTGCTATCTTCATGCCCTTAAGAAATTTACTTATCCTCCATTCTTTCAGCTGCTTTACTTATAAAAATAAGGATGAAAATAGTATCCATTTAAAAAAAAATAGCATCTACCTCATGGGGTTACTGTGAAGATTAACTGAGGTCATACACACAAAACCTTAGAAGATGGTCTTACATGTAGTATGTATATAATAAATGTTCACTATCAGTCAATCATGTCAACTCTATTTCTAGGCCATTTTACTAATGATACCTCCATTCAGGGATAAATCATTTCCACCCTAGATTATTACAGTAACCTTTTAACGAGACTCTTTAATCCTCATAACTTCCATACCCAATTCACACAACCCAACACACCTAAAGTATCCTTCCATGAAGTATAAGGTAAATAATCATATGTAAGGGATTTTGAAAGAGAAGTTCCTTAAATGAGGATATGGGACTTAATAAACCTTTAAGAATCCTTATAAATCTAAGATTCTGTGATTCTAATGAAAAGGTTACATTTTTAAACAGCTCATCTTAAGTAAACAAGTTTGAGAGGGAAGTTGATGTCCTCACTCAAAGAAAACCGGCTCTCACTGAGATTTTGATCTAGTTAATACAGATCTCCCTGAAAGAATAAATTATTTGGGTTATCAAGAACTTTTCCTAGAACAGATATATCAACAATCCATACATCTAAACTGGGGCTGGCGGGCAGTTTGCTAGGTTTTAAACACCTTATCTAGAGCTTCAGTGTAAAGCACTGCCACCTCAACAAGGTCAGCCGAGAATCAGAAAACACAAGTAGCCTCTTAACAGCCAAGTTAAAAAGTCAGTGCACGTACCAACCTTAACTTTTTTCATAGAAAAAAATCTCGCTGTGGACTTATTCTTCTTTCATACACGATTCTAAAATGTTTGGTAATACGGACTTTCATACTCCGCAACAGATTAAAAGAAATAAAACTTTAATCAGGAAACAGGAAAAAAAAAAAAAGAGAGAATTGAGGTGGCAGACAATACAGCACAGCCATGGCCCTTAGAGTCATATAGACTTTTGAGTTCTAATTATTACCTATTCTCGAAACACAGTTACCTGGACAGAAAAGTTTCTAAGTACTGTAAAGGATGGACTGTTATTGCTTATAACCGCTGAGGATATACTTACCACAACAGATTTTCTCTGGAAGTTTATGTTGTTGATGCAGACGACCTGATGAGTTGTACATTAAAGAATAAAGAAAATATTTCAGTTATTAAATAATGCATAACTCTATCCAAGTACAAACAAGAACTGTGTTCTAGGCAGCTCAGAATCACACTTATCTTTCATGCTAAAACCCTACAAATTAGGGTAACTTGCTCATTTTAAATTTAGCAACAGCCACGAAAATAAATTTCTTTGGGCAAAAATGCAACTTAGTACTTTAAGAAAAAGGTTTATTAACCTGCAAGAAGCAGTAGATCTGCTGAATTACACTGTCATTCAAACCATTTTCGCCCTACAAACACCATTCCCATCACCGTGAGTGGCTCCCAGTTTCCCACTAGGCCTCACAGGCCCACGAAATCAGTTTCAAGCAATCACAAAATATAATTAATGAAAACCAAACGTAAAAGAAAGGGAGATGAAAAAATACTTATAATTTATAGGGCCTTGGGCTTTCAAAGCCCTTGTCTCCTTTCTTCCTGTTCATTCTGGCGGGCTCTAAACCAGTCGGCGGCATGAAGGGACCCCGCGGAGCTCGGCTTCCCGGCTTCCCGGGGGTCGGCGGGGCATTACCGGTCTCCGGCACCTGACACTCCCCGCTCCCCCGCGCACCCAACAGTCACACCCCGCGGCCGGGGCTCCCTCGGCACCCACTCCCGGCCCTGCCCGATCTGCCGCCGCCAACGCCTCCAACTCGCTCCCGCGATTCGGCTCCGTCAGCTGTCTCCGCCGAGCTTGTCACGGAGATGCTCCTCACACCAAGCTCCGACGGCGCCAGGCAGCCGACATCTTGCCGGTCACCTCTGACCTGCGACGTCAGCGGAAGTGGGACAGCCGTGAGTGCAGGAGTCGGAAGTTACGTGTCAGTGGGCGGGGCTTGCCCGAGTGCCGGAGTTTTTGTTTTCGTGTATTCGTATACGGACGGTGGGTGAGAACTGTTAAAATTTCGGAAAGCGGCCAGAGATATTTTGTGGGTGAGGCGAACACAGCGAGAAGGAAAGAAGGAAACACTAAATTTTAGAGGACTAAAGATTTAGCGCAAACATATTGAACAGTATGGGGAAAAGGTTTTCGAAGAGCCAGGGGCTGGCGACTAGGAACCCGGGAAATAGGAAACTAGGAGAGGTGTGCCTCTGGTCCGCTGTGTGAAAAGACACCATAAATTCACTGGAGCTCAGTGATTTAGGCTGTAAAATACGTGATTAGACCTCAAGGAGTCTAAATCGAATTCCGGAGTCCTCACTAGGCACTGCTGCCTCAGTGTTTATTGAGAAAAACATAAAATTAGTGGATTATATAGATGCAGAATTTATTGAAAAACCGGACAAATATTTTAAAGCCATCGTATTTGCATTTTATGCATGAGAATAAAAGTTGTAAATTCCACTAAGTTAAATCTTGGTTAATTGTGGATTATGCAGTTAAAAAAAAAATTAACTTCGGACCAGATTTAACCTTGGCCTGCCCCTTCCAACTGTCTTGGTGACAAGTTCATTAGCTAAGTTAAAATTTGAACTTTGGTCTAAACGAAAACACACTAGGAAAGTAAAGATGTAAAGGAACTTTATCAAGCATTCCAAAACCAGCCAGAGATTACTTGTAGTTTTCAAGAATTACCTGTGTCAGTATCCTTTATTATAGGATTATAAACTACTGTTAGCATTCTTCATTTAGGATTAGTATTGAAATGGGTCTTCTTGAATTATAAACTTTAACACCATTTGGCATGGAAGATGGGGGGGGGATATTTAGGGAGGTAGATGCAATTGGTTTAAAGAGAGGTCACTGGATTAAGGAAAGAATGGGAGACAAAGAAGCAGACAGGGAGTACGCAAACTTTCATCCCAGAGTGCATATCTGAGGTGGGAAGTAGATGGGCCCCTGGGCTGGACACCTGGTGTCTGTCAAGTGAAGTAAAATTGAAGCTTTGTTTTCCCCCCTATACGCCAAGCATAAAGCTAGTGGCAGAAGCTGACCTCTGCTGATGTAAAGAGGTGAGGTGACCACTCCTGAGGTCAAGAAAATTCCCCTGACTGCACAGGCACAGGAAGGCTCCTTGGAGGTCAAAAAAGAGAGGGGTGCCACCCATGATATGTGTGGACACATCCCCACAAGCCTCTGCGGTGGAATCCACCTTAGCAAAAAGTTGGGCACGCGTGTTAGGGAGTGTCCTAGAACAGGTTAGATGTGGGAAAAGAAACAAGATAATTGGCCAAAGGTAAACAAAGACCCAGAAAAACTGTCTTATGTAAGTGATTTAAATCACCTCTTTCCTGCGCTCCTCAGTAGGGAGGACACCCACACCCTATCTCTCTGAGTGTGTATTTCTGCCTTGCTTCTGTCTTAAACAATCTGTTTCTCTGTGTGCTCTCCCACTTGTGCCATGTCTCTAATAATAAACTTTGTACCTGTTTTTACAGTTTTTGCCTTCTAGAAACATTCTTGCTTTCAAACCGCACAAGAGCCAGGGGAACTTTGCTTCTCACCTCTAGCCCCTGGTGGACTAGTGGCTAGGATCCCTGGTTTTCATCCAGGTACCCAGGTTCAATTCCTGGACAGGGAACTAAGATCTCTCTTTAGAACCGCTCACTGCTGTCTCTCTGAAATCATATCTACATCAGCCAGGTGAACAGGAGCAGCTGTCAAGCCAATTTCATCAATATAAACAACTAATTTAGATAAATGATACAGCATCATGTGACCTCCTGTTTGGGTAGAAAGTCAAAAGTAGAGGGGAACTGACTTGAGAAATGACATTTAAGTGAATAAATAATTCTCTTCTAGGAAACTATTTAGCTCTCTGAAAACTTTTAAATGTATTAATAATTAGAATGTCAAATCCTAATTAAAGAAATGCAATTTTAAATATAAAAAAAGCAAAACTGTTATTCTATAAATAAACCCACAAAGACTACTAAGAGACACTAAATATAGGAAATAACACTTTCTTTTGTCGTTGTTTTCACTGTGTACATAATACAAATATAACCTGAAAGATATAAAATACCCTATTACGTTTAAGGAAAAAAAGAGCAGTAGTTTTAAAATGCTTAAGATGAGAAAAATGCCTCAAAAGGGCTTCCCTGGTGGCGCAGTGGTTGAGAGTCCGCCTGCCAATGCAGGGGACACGGGTTCGTGCCCTGGTCCGGGAAGATCCCACATGCCGCGGAGCGGCTGGGCCCGTGAGCCATGGCCGCTGAGCCTGCGCGTCCAGAGCCTGTGCTCCGCAATGGGAGAGGCCACAACAGTGAGAGGCCCGCGTACTGCCAAAAAAAAAAATGCCTCAAAGAATTAGGTTTTTAAAAGTCTGGAATACAAATACATAAAAAGTCTTCTTATAACCAGCAACTTTACAAAGCAACTTTAGTCGCAAAGACAAGACTGTTGTTCTTTTTAAGAAATGGGTCTTCTTGAGTTATAAACTTTAACACCGTTTTGAATCGAAGATCGAGAATATTTAGTGAGTAGTGCACCAATGGTTTGCTTCTCTCCACACAAATCTCTGTGGGAACAGTAAAAAAATGAATCAACATCATAAGTATTCTAGGGAACATAACACAATTTTCACAGCACTAGCTATTTATATCTCTCTCCCCCAAATCCATCTTTCCAACAAACATAAGGGTGTGTATTTGTGGGAGAGATAGGGTAGGGAGAGATTACTAAGCCATAAGTGAACGAGGTACATCACATGCATGTATGATCTCCAACCTGCACGGTAAGAGTAATGTATTATTTAACCCCACGTTAGATATAAGGAAACTGAGGTTCAGGTGGTAAAGGATGGAGCCAAGTTTTGCAGCCGGCTCTGTAGGTCTCCAAAGTCTGGGTTTTTTCCATTATATCACACAGGCTTCCAAATCAGACATAAAAGCAATGTGATACAGTGGGGTCTAGACTCAGAGAACCTGGATACCCGGTTACCTGTGTAAGCTTATCTAGGTTACCTACCCTACCTGAGTTTTAGCTTCCTCTTCTGTACCTCAAAGGAGAGAAGACTTTGACTGGAACATCATGAGGGAAGGGAAGATATGGGAGGACCTGAGCTGGAAAAGGGATCAAGGGAAGATCACACAGGGCCTTGAAGAACATGAGAGGGAGTTGTAATTTAATTGTACATATAATGGGAAGCCAGTGGAGGGTTTTATTTCGTAGAAAAGCATAATGTGATCTAAGTTTTAAATAATGGAGGCAATGAGTTGATGATTATGGAAGCTAGGTAGTAAGTACATGGAGGGTTCCTTATATTTTACTGTTACTTTTGAATGTTTAAAATTTTCCAGAAGTTTAAAAGGGGGGAGAGGAGAAGGGAGCAAAAACTAAAATAGAGAGACCAATCAGAGGCAGGTATGAGATGATCCATCAGCATTTGCTCAAAGTTTGAAACAGGGGGCAAGAAAAAAAAAGACAAGGAAGATTTCTAGACATTTTGCTTGGGTAACTGGATTAATGGTAGTGCTGGTAGCTGAGATGAGGGTGATGGGGTTAGGACAGGGGGAATCAACAGTTCCATTATGAGCATGTTTGAAATTACTATTAGATATCCAAGCAGAAATTTAGATTAGGTAACTAGATGTAAGAATCTGGAGCTCAGGAAAAAGGTCAAGTACGAAGATAAAATTAAGAAGTCACTGGGCTTACATGAGGGCACCAAAAGAAAAAATACAAAATGAAAAGAAGATAGCCAATAATAGAATGCTAGAGCACTCCGACATTTAAAGATTGGGAAAACGAGGAGACATCAGCAAGAGATGGAAAAGGAGCTGCCTTGGGGGAGAAGGGAGAAGGCTGGTGTGTTTCAAGTAGGAAGTGGTCCACTGCGTCAAATAGTGTTAAGAGGCCAAGTAAACAAGGCCAGACAATTGACCACTGAATGTAAAAAAGATAGATGCCATCGGGTTAAGGAAAGAATGGGAGACAAAGCAGCAGAGTGAGTACACAAACTTTTAAAGGGAGCTTTCTTGTGAAGGAGAGCAGAGGACGTGGGGTACCGTAGACTGTTATTTTTTTTTTAAGATGAACAGTACTACAGAATACTGTTCATAGTGACACATGTGTTGCTGGCCATAATCCAGTTGGTGGGAGACGTTGATAACACAACACGGGAAGGGACAACTAGAGGATCCTTTTAACAAGGGGAGGGTCCGAGGGGATGGATCTAGTGCAGAAGGAGGGTTGGCCTTAGGAGCAAGGACAGTTCATGCATCACACAGGATGGACGGCAGAGCAAGTGTGTGCCCACACAGGAGGCTGGCAGGCTAGGCCATGGGAAAGGAGGTAGTTGTCTTGTCTTGTCTGCTTCTGTTTTCTCAAGAAATACGGTCGTGGGCTTCCCTGGTGGTAGAGTGGTTAAGAATCTGCCTGCCAATGCAGGGGACACAGGTTCGAGCTCTGGTCTAAGAAGATCCCACATGCCGCGGAGCAACTAAGCCGTGTGCCACAACTACTGAGCCTGCGTTCTAGAGCGCGAGCCACAACTACTGAGACCATGCGCCACAACTACTAAAGCCCACGCGCCTATAGCCCGTGCTCTGCAACTGCAACAAGGGAAGACACCGCAATGAGAAGCCCGCGCACTGCAATGAAGAGGAGACCCTGATCGCCTCAACTAGAGAAAGCCCATGCACGGCAATGAAGACCCAATGCAGCCAAAAAAGAACATACGGTCATAAGCTGAGGATGAAGAGGAAACGGGGTATTGCTGCTATGAAAAGAGAAAAAAAGATGTAAAGTAAGTTCCAATGGTTGAAAAGTTTCATGAGGAAATGGTGCCTTGTCAGGGGCCCTGCTAATTACCACTTAAGTTTTTAAGTGAGACTAGCAAGCCACACTGTGTCATTTCTCTCCAGGAAATTTCAGCTGCCCTAGTGCAGGTACAGAGTAAACAGAAAGTTGGGTTTAATCTTTGCAGATTTTTGCCAATGAGGTATGACAAGACACAGAGATAGGGTGCAAAGAGTAGAGCGGGTACAGTAAGAGTTAGAAAGACTGACCCTGGAAAGCAAGCCGGGGAAAGAGAAGAGAGAGGCCCTGAGAGGCGGGAGATGCAGTGAGGAAGTGGTAGTGTTTATTAGTGGCTTTGAGATTGGTTCTACAAGCAGTGGCTTCAGGGCTAACTTGTTCTTCCACAGTCTGGCTTCTACCAGAATGTTAAAGTAAGGGAGTGGGAAAGAAAGAAGGTGGCCATCAGAGAGGGGTGCTTGCCTTAGAGTCATAGGAGGGTATATAGTTGACTGTCCCTCTATGAGCTGCAGTTTGAAAGGAGAAGAGCAACGAAGTGATTCTAGAAGCAGTAGTAAGGAAGAGAGATGACACATACCCCACCCTCCCAGATCAGCAGTTGTGAAGAATGATAGAGAAGACAGCCACCACTGGAGAAAGTTTGGAAGGAAGCAGTGTCTTCCAGGAATACTCAAAAAAAAAAAAAAAAAAAAAAAAATTCTGATAATCTAAAACCCTATGCCACTCATCATAAGAACAGTCAAAATCCATCTGTGGGTTTCCCTGGTGGCGCAGTGGTTGAGAGTCCGCCTGCCGATGCAGGGGACACAGGTTCATGCCCCGGTCTGGGAGGATCCCACATGCTGCGGAGCGGCTGAGCCCGTGAGCCGTGGCCGCTGAGCCTGCGCGTCCGGAGTCTGTGCTCTGCAGCAGGAGGGGCCACAGCGGTGAGAGGCCCGCGTACCGTAAAAAAAAAAAAAAAAAAAAATCAATTTGTAAGAAATTACTTACTCAATATATGGAGCAATGTCTTCTTCTGTCCACTTCTCCCTCAGAGAGAAGAGACTGTTAAACCGTTCCTGATTATCCTCAGGCAAATCATCTACTTTCAGCAAAAATATGATTTCTGGTCTTGAGTGTCTATCCACCAAGGCTAAACCCTGTAAGAAATGAGAAAAAGGACAGTTCAAGTAATGGTCTGATGTTTAAAAATGACTCATTTACCTTACGTTTAGCTTAGCCCAAGGTATTTAAAACATCATCCACATGAAACTTACACAAACTACCCAGAAACTTACAATAGCCTTTTTCATAAAAGAGCTCCTCTAAGCAGTGACTTACTTGTAACCTGGCTTTTACTACCACCAATTTCTTGAGATGGCTCTAGTTCTAAAGGTCACTGATGACCTGTCGTTGCCAAATCCAGTGGGCCCTTTTCTTGGATTCATCTCACTAGACCCGTTTATTTTGTTAGTGTTGGTCACTCCTTCCTCTAAGCCTTTAAGCCTGCATCACGATCTCATTATTTTTCTCCTAACCTGATGTTGTAGTTCCCTGGCCCCCTACCCCATCCCGCTACTTGTTTCACCGTCACTGTCCTAGGTAACCTCTCTAAACCCGTGACTTCAGCCACCACTTACTTGCAAATATTACAGTCATCAGCAAGTATCTTCAACTCAAATCCCTCTTCCAAGCACCAGACCTCTATATCCAAACCTATATATGCACTCATTGTGTTTGTCATCCAAACCTGTTCTCATCCTGCTAATCCTAGGAAACCAAGGCATCATCCTAGATTCCATTATTCAAACCCCACATGTAAGTGGTCACTAAATCATATAGATTTTAAGGCCTTAACATTTCTCTATCCTTTCCCCACCACCTATTTCTTTGGCCAATACTCTCTTAGTTAGGAGTAAAGTGTTGGAAACCTAAATTTTTCATAATCTAGCCAACCTTCCATCAATCCATCCTCATTACTGTCATAGTGTTCTTTCCAAAAGGCAAAACTCATCAGGTAGCATTTCTAACTGATGCCACTCAATGGCCCCAAAGAGCTTTCTAGATAGAGTTGAAATTCCTTAGCACAGTCCATAGTGTCCTTCACCAACTCACCAGCACCCTTCTCTCCAGTCCTGCATCCCTACTGTGTGTCCCAATTTTTATCCCTCCATGCTCTCCTGGAACCTTGTCTCTCCTGGAACCTTGTCTCTGCCCTTCCGTCTAGAGTAACACATGATCCTTTCATACTCGGCAGCTAAAACATTCATTCCTCAGAAAATCATCCCTGATTGACCAGTCAGATGGATAAGCCCCTTCATTTGCTCCCATAACACCTTGTGCATGCTTTTCCCATGGCACAGATCACTCTACATTGTCAGAAGAGATATATACATGTAATGTGCACCCCCACTGCCGGACCCCAGGCTGAGGACCTAGATGGCACCTTGTGTGACGTTTTCTGCTCAGCATCTAGCAAGGTGTTTAGACATAAAAGGAACTCTGTAAATATTGAGCAAATACTCTCACTTATTTAATAAATTCTCTTTGAGCATATACTACATGCCAGGCAGTATGCTATATATTGGCAAGCAACAGTGAAAAAAATTCTATTAAAGTGGAGAGCAGGGAACCACATAATGAAACATTTTTCTGAAGCTAAGTGAGAGTACCATGAAGGAGAAATCCAGGGTGCCATGGAGAGTAAAACAGGAAGTATTTTTTTTTAGAGTAAAGGAAGGCCTCCTTGATGAAGTGACTCAAAGATGTGTAGGAGGTGGCCAGGTGAAACTGGGGAGAAGTTTATTCTAGAACAAAAAGCTTTGTGTAAAAGTCCTAAGGTAGGAAAGAGCTTGATGATCTTAAAAATCTGAAAGAAGGCTGGTATGCAGTAGACAGGAGAGAAAGTATCAAGAGATGAAGCTTACAGGGGATGGTATGAAGAGCCTTGTAGACCAAGATTTTACATATTTTATTGTAAAATATTATTTTATATTATAATACTCTGGATTTTATATCTTAAATGCAATGGGAAATCATTAAAGTGATTTAAGCAAGAAGTTCATCTAATCTGATGGACATTTTTGAAAGATCATTTTAGTAGCACCGCAGAGAATGGATTGGAGGTGGGCAGTTAAAAGTACAGAAGGCCCACTTCGGGATGCTATTGTGAGCCAAACATGATAGTTTCAGCTAAGACAATGCTGATGGAAATGGAGAGAAAAGGAACAAAATGAGATACACCAGGTGGGAACCAGGATAAACTGTAAATGGGCCTGAGTGATCTCACTGAGTTGACAAATGTTCTAAAACTAAACTGTGGTGGCTGGTAACTCATTAAATTTACTACAAATCACCCTTTTCAAAAGGGTGAACTGTGATATGTAAATTACACTTCAATAAAGTGGGATTTTGGGGGGTTTTTTAAGGATTTTTGTGATGTAGAATGCACTCCTAATGGGGGGCTAGGAAAATAAACAGGCTCCAAATTCAGTTCCAATACAGGCTTCATTTCACCTAGTAACCTGCTGAGTTATGGAGGTAATCACCATCACTACCTTACCTTAAGCTGATCGAGCCTAGTTATCACTCCTTCAGGAACACTCTGTTGCCACACTTCTTGAAACTCAGCGAGATTGAATTTCACTGCATTCTGAAGTAGCATTTCTGCTGTAGCTCTGCAGATTTTATCTGCACTCAATTCAAAATAAACTTCACCTAAGGAAAACGTATCAAAGAGAGTTTCATATGGTCCTCTGACAATTAATTATACTACTCATTTTTATACACAACTCATCTCCCATCACCCTATGGAGTTCTTATTTTTAACAGGAAGACACTTGAAAAAGGCATACCAATTTTAACACATAAGAGTTAAAATACCCATTAATATACTTTCCCAATCTTACCTTCCTCTGTATATCTCTTTCCATAACATTTAAGACAGTGTCTGATCATTTCCCTGAAAAATTTTAAACACTTATTTGAAAAGTTTTTCACATATTTATACATTATCTTTTAAACACCATTGCTAACTAGAAACTAAGATATAAATTTGAAATAACTAAAGGATTTTGGTTGCCAAGTATAAAACTTGACATTAGAAACTAACTAAAATACACTGGACAGTTACTATATACCAGGTCCCATGCTAAATATTTTTACACAAATTATATGAGCATACCTTTATTATAAAATAGCTTAAATTATTCCTTTATATTTTTTATGGCAGAGAAAAAAAAGATACACATTTATTCACCCCCAATGACCAAAATTCCCAAGTCCTTCTTGGTTGTATATTCTTTAGATTTCTATATGATATCAAAATATAAATAGTCTATGCCCTGGGTTTAGTCCTACCCTGAAAATAATTTTCTTCCCCTTAAGGAAATCTGGAAGGACAATGAATAACAACTTACTCTGTCTCTAATGGTCCAAGTTCCTGAAGGCATGTATTCAAGGGAACTTTACTAAAAGACCAAGATTCAGAATCCACAAGTTGAGTTATGTGATTCAGAAGTTTCATCTCATAGTCAAATTCAAGAATCCTCCAATAACCTACAAATTCCAGAAGTTATATTTACCAAAGGACATTTTAAACAAATGAATTGGCTGACAGACCGATAAAGCAGCAGTAAACTCTTGCCCACTGCAAAAAGGAGACATGAAAAGCCTTAGCTTTCTTTATAAATAATGCTCCTGTTTATGCTTGTCTCCTGATCATTACAAATTGTGTCTTACGGGAGATCAGATGGTTTTTAAAGAGTACTTTTCATATGACTAACATTTTGATTTTTTTTCAAGTGCTTTAATACTCAATTATCTCACAATAATCTTGTCGTTCTAAATGGAAATGTGGAAACATGTAGCTGGTACAGTCATTTCATTAGAACGTCATACAAATGAGGTGAAGGTCATAGGCTGGATATCCCACACAGTGATCTCTGCTATGGGGCACTGCCATGGTTACAACCCTCATCTCAGCGATCTTGGAGAGGTGTTCTCATGCTCCTAAAGAAGTCTAGGTCATTTAAGAGATAACAGACTCAGAAGTACAATGTGGACCAGCGGCAAAATGAAAGCTGAGCCTCAAGACACATTTCCCTATTCCTGTGAAAGACTATGAAATGCCATCTTATAACCAAAGGCACTACCACCACCCCTGGAGAAACAAATCACATACACACCCACCAATTCAAGGACACTCACACCAAGGGAGAATGTTCCTATTCTTACTCTGAAAAAATAAAGGCAATGTTAAAAAATGGAATGCGTGATGTAAAACTGAAAAAGAAAACTAGGAAAAAATAATCTTTGCATCCTCACACACACATACCCCCCAAAATGTTATCCATTCCCATGCAATAAGTGAATAATACAGAGGGCTGCATTAAGCCCATTGGTTCTTCTTTTTTTAACCTTAACATTCATGGTACCCCCTATACCACAGTAATTAGCAGCAGGCATCCACAATTAGAAACTTTATGCCCGATGATTAGGACCAAATGTGTCTCAAGGAACCACAACAAAGAGCTAAGTGTTTCCAGTTAGTTATAAAGTCATCTGCAGCTGCTTCACTCAGCAGAATTCACCACATTTGAGAGTTACAGTCTCACAAAAGCTAATCTTGCTTAAAAGATTTAGGAGTGCATCCACCAAACCATGCCAATTTCCTCCTTTCTAACACATGGGTGCAGAATTAAGCTGCGTCTCTGGGCAAGCTTAAGAGGGCTGAAAAAGGGCTTCCCTGGTGGCGCAGTGGTTGAGAGTCCACCTGCCGATGCAGGGGACACGGGTTCGTGCCCCGGTCCGGGAAGATCCCACATGCCGCGGAGCGGCTGGGCCCGTGAGCCATGGCCGCTGGGCCTGTGCATCCGGAGCCTGTGCTCCGCAACCGAAGAGGCCACAACAGTGAGAGGCCCGCGTACCACAAAAAAAAAAAAAGAGGGCTGATAAATGCACACAAACATCTACTCAAGTATTACTGCAGGCCCAGATGCCAGAAAAAAAAATAGCTCCTACTCTACCACTCCAGACCAGGAGATAATCAAAATACAAGATAGTACTGGGCTTCTCCATCAACCCCTGAGACCAACACATACCACTACAACTTTTATACAGGTTTCTTACATAAACTACTTAACACATTTAAAAGTATGTTGAGTTATCACAAGAAGAAACACATCTTCCAAGCAATTTGGAAATACAGTGAGTTAATTCTGAACCAGGAGTTCAAGTACCTGGGTTTTATGCCTTATCCTGTCACTAACTCAACATGGAACCCTGGACAGGTCCGTTTCCCTTCCTAGGCCTCAGTTTCCTCACCTATTGAAAACAATGAAGGGATTAGACTACCTGATATCTAAGACCTTTCCTGATCTAATATGGTTCTTCTATTACCACTCAGTCCAAAGAAAAAGGCCTGTAAGGAGTAGAAAAAGTCACTGGTCAGAGACTGTAAAGGTGATCACACGTAGTCTCTACCCCACACCCCAAAATACAAATATCATCTCTGAGCCCAAAAGAAGGTTAAATAAATAGCATGGAACAGCAATAAACAGGTGAAGATGTCCAAAAATGTCTCTCATATAATGCCCAATTCCATCATTATTAATAATAGTAAGTCATGCTACCTCCAATCTCACAGGCATTTAGAACTTGTAACTGGGCCATTATTTCTTCCTCACTTGCCTGAATTTGATCAAGCAAATCTTCAGTTGTATACTGAAACAAGAAAACAGGAAAAAAAAAAAAAAAAAAGCAAGCACATTTTAAGGCCAAAGAATTTTTTTTAGACTTATTGAATAAATACATAGAAGAGATTAAGGCAAGGTACCCTAGTTTAATTTCTTTTATTAATCTGTAATGATTACTACATAAAATCAGTGGATTCTTAGAAGAAAACAGAGGATAACTCTTTGTGATGTTGGATGTGGCAATGGTTTTAGATATGATGCCAAAAACACAAGCAACAAAAGACAGATAATGTGGACTTCATCAAAATGAAAACTTGTGTATTTCAAAACATCATCAACACAAAAGGACAAATACTGTATGATTCCACTTACATGGGAGATTTGGCATAGACAAATTCACAGAGACATGAAGTGGGATAGTGGTTGCCGGAGGTTGAGAGCCAGGGGAAACTGGGGAGTTAGTGTTTAATAGGTACAGAGTTTCAGGTTGGGAAGATGAAAATTTTCTGTAGATGGATACTGGTGATGGTTGCAGAGCAATGTGAGTGTATGTAATGCCACAGAGCTGTACAGGTCAAAATGGTTAAAGTGGTAAATTTTATGTTCTGTTTATTTACCTCAATTTTAAAAAATCAAGAAAAGGCGACTCATAAAATAGGAGAAAATATTTGCATATCATGTATCTGTCAAGGAGCTTGTATTTAGATTATATAAAGAACTCTCCTACAATTTAGTAATAAATAGATAAATAACCCAATTAAAAATTGGGCAAAGGGGTTTCTGTATAGGCATTCTCCAAAGATACAGAAATAGTCAACCAGCACATGAAAAGATGCTCAACATCATTAGTCATCAGGGAAGTGCACATCAAAACCACAGTGATACCACTTCAAACCCATTAGGATGGATACAGAAAAGACAGATAGAAACAATTGCTGTCTAGGACGTGGAGAAACTGGAACCCTCATACAATGGAAATGTCAAATAGTGCAGCCACTTTGGAAAACAGTCCGGGAGTTCCCCAAAAGGTTATACAGAGTAAGCACAGGGCCCATCAATTTCACCTTTAGGTATGTATGTATGTATGTATGTATGTATGTATGTATGTGTGTGTGTGTATATATCCAAGAATAATGAAAACATAGGTTCCCTAGAAACTTGTACATGAACGTTCACAACAGTGTTATCCATAATTATTAAATAATCAATAATATTCAAAAAGTAGAAACTACCCAAATGTCCATCAACTGATGAATGGATGAATAAACTATGGTATATCCATAAGATGGGGTACTATTCAGCAGTAAAAAGGAATGAACTACCGATGCATGCTACAACATGAATGAACCTTGAAAACAGCATGCTAAGCCAAAGAAGCCTGTCGGAAAAGGCCACTTACTGATTCTATTCATATGAAAGGTCCAGAAGAGGCAAATCAATAGAGACACAAAGTAGATTAGTGGCTGCCTAGGGTGGAGGTGGGAGAGAGAAGGAGGGAAAGGTAGGATTAGAAATTAACAGCTAAGGGGTACAGGGTTTCTTTTGGGGGTGGTGAAAATATTCTAAACTTCATTGTGATGACTACATAACTCTGTTAATGTACTAAAAACCGGTGGATTATATACTTTAAAATGAGTAAATTGCTTGGTATATGAATTATATCTCAATAAAGCTGTTACAAAGAAAAAAATTCAGTCAGTCAAACTTCTAATACAAATATGGTCTTCAGAATACCAGGAGAGTTCTATAACTTTGAATTATATTTAAAACTTAAATTTTTTTTTACCTGGTTTATAAATATTTTTCCATACTTCCAGGAATTAGTCCATTCTGACTTTCCATTTTCATAATGTCTTTTCTCAAGAGCCCCTAATTATAACTTTTAATTAAATAAATTATCTTAACCTCTAAAAAACTATTATTTCTTAGTTAGGAACATGAGAAGCTTTCAGCTACATAAATGTCACCATGATATCTAGGACTTGCTTTAAAATACTCCAGAAAAAGACAAAAAACAAAAAAGGTGGAAGGCAGCAGGTGGACAGAATAAATGAGATTGACAAAATATTGACAGATGTTCAAGAGGGTGATGAATATACGGAGATCTTTCTGTTTTGGGGTATGTTTGAAATTTTCATAATATGAACTTTAAAAAGAAGTCAGCATTAAGTGTCTCTACAGCTCTATTTTTTAAATTCCAAATTAAAAAATGAAAATACTAGTCTTACTTTTGAGTGATTTGAATCCTTTTCTTTTTGACTGTCAGGTCCTTCATAGGTATTTTCCATCAAAAGTTTCTTTAGCTTCTTTAATTTAGGTCTACATCTTCTTAATTCCCAGTAATTATTAGAGAAACCAAAGATCTAGAAATTACAAATACATCATAATATTTAGGGGCCATTCTAAAAGAAATCTTCATATAAAATTTCAACCAACCCATCTGCCCTCCACAAGAAGCAAGAAAAGGGAGCCAAAGTATTCTTTCTGTTGAGAAGGCCCCCATCCAGCCATCTCAAGCAGATGGATGGGTATCTTCAGGTAACATCTTTTCAATCCCCAGTTAAGAAGAGACTGCCAACATAGTGAGAATGGATAATTAAGCTCCATATCTCAAGTATACGCTGGAAATTAGAGTATGCCCAGAAAAGAATGACCAGGATGGTGAGAATTCTGCAAACCAGGTAGAAACACAGAAGAAGAATATCTTTAGGCTGACAAACAGAAAACAAAGAAAAAGCATTATCACTCTCTTCAAACAATTAATATATGATAAAGGGAAGGGGGGGAACCCTTGTTCTGTGTTGCTCATTATGTTAAGGAAGAAAGACTCCTATTCAATACAAGAACTTCCCACTAGTTAGAATTGCAACTAATTCCTTATGGACTTGTGAAACAGTGAGAGGCTTATCACTTAAAGAAATCCAGGTGACAGTGGCTAAATGATGGATAAATATTTATCTCTCTCTGTATCTCCAGGATTTGCCCAATGTCTAGCACTTAGTAGGTGCCCAATAACTGTTTCACATGAAAGAAGGGAAAAAGGCAGAAATGGATTGTCTCCTTCCAGCTCTAACATGCAAGGTCAGGGAATGCATCTACTCTAAAACTAGTAGAAGCCTTGATTGACAACACAAGGCCCAGAGCCTAATGGAGATGCTGCTGAATCTGAGAAAAGTTTAAGGACCAAAACACAAAGATTGATTTCATCCACAGTTCACAAATTGGCAGCCTGCTGGCTGTATCCAATGCACAGATGGTGTGTACTTTTGTGTTGGGGAAAAAGGGAGGTTTAGTATAGAGTTTTCATTAGCTGTCAACATCGAAAAATAAGATGTTGCCCCCCAAAATCTAAATTTTAAGCTTCACTTGGACAAAGGAAATCAGAAGATCTGGCAATGCTGGGCCTGCTTTCCCACAAGGCCAAGAAATGCCCATGCACTTACTTGGGGCTTGTGTGCTCCAATCTGCCAGAGATCCCCCATTCCCTATTACTCCTGAGACTGGGTATCCACTACCATTTATCAACACCAGTCTGCTTTGCTCACGTGCATTCCTTACCCAGCCTTTTTAGGCATCTAAAATGCAACCACAGATTTAAAAACTCTGGTTAGTAGAGCTTTGTTAAGTTTTATTCAGTCTCAGAACACAGAATTCCCATAAGAGCTCAAAGATACTCACAGGTGTTGTTATACCCTCCCAAAACAACTACAAAACCCTACAAAAAACAAAATACAATATTTACTGGCAGCTCTTCTGTTCTAGCAACATATATGAATCACTGAAATGTCCCAGTATTTTCCCTTATTTCTATTCCAATTCTGTTTTTAGGAAGTAGCTGGCCTAAAGTTTAATAGATTTAAGGGCTGTGCTTTGATTGTATATATGTAACAATTTAGCCAGCATGGAAACTTTGGTCTGGTATCTGCCAACAGATACCAAACTGTTGCCAACTGCCAACAGCAGTCTCCAAAATAATTAAAAATTTGTTATACATGGCTATGAATAGTAATGAACTAAACTAATTTCAAAGGTGAAAAACACACTTCCCTCAGAAACAAATTTCTTCATTTCTCTACCTCATCTAATGCACTAGTTATGGTTTGAGGGAGTCCTTTCAAAACCTATCCATGGTAAAACTTTTTTTTTTTTTTTTGCGGTACGCGGGCCTCTTACTGCTGTGGCCTCTCCCGTTGCGGAGCACAGGCTCTGGACGCGCAGGCTCAGCGGCCACGGCTCACGGGCCCAGCCGCTCCGCGGCATGTGGGATCCTCCCAGACCGGGGCACGAACCCGTGTCCCCTGCATCGGCAAGCGGACTCTCAACCACTGCGTCACCAGGGAAGCCCCATGGTAAAACTTTTAAAATGAGTCACCTAATAGCAGATTTTCTATATTACAGAAAATGGTCAGCTTATCTGGGACTTAAAAATCAGATTGGGATAAGAAAGACAACTTTACGTGACTCTGAACAAACAAAAATAATGCTGAGAAATTTCAAATTTCATTAGGGAACTTTTCAGATTCTCTATGATTGTACATTTCACAACTCAAGTTTGTTTGTTTGCTTTTTTTGGCCACGCTGTGTGGCATGCAGGATCTTAGTTCCCCCGACAAGGGATCCAACCCTTGCCCCCTGTATTGGGAGCACGGAATTTTAACCACTGGTCCGCCAGGGAAGTCCCACACCTCGAGTTTTTAATTAAACGCAAGATTGGCACATGTGTTGTCATTCTCACATAAATCAGGAGACAGAAGACAGTACCTCAGTGTGAATAATGTTACAGTGTGTCTCTTCCATCTTCATCTGGTCTGGAGTTTTACAACCAGGAATAAAAAGCAACATATTGGAAGTGTCTGCTATTTTCAAGTCATATGTTTTGTCTTTACTGCACAGAACGGCCTTCTCATCCTTATCACCACGAATCACAAGACTGCAGGAAAGTGGGAAAAGAAAATACTTGGTTTACTGAGACACCAATGGACATCTTCATTATAAACAGTTCCAAAATCCCCTAGGCTTCTAGAATTTAAAGCTAAGTCTTAAGGCTGTGTCTGGCCCCTGCTCTCACAGCCCTCCCATGAGCTCCACAGAGCAAGGCCTGGGCCAATTGAGACCCAGAGGGGCAGCCGGTGCCCTCACTAAGGAAAAATAATTCCACGTGGGCAAAAAAGATCCAAGGAGGCCAAGAGGCCAAATGTTACCACGTGGCATCTTTGTGCAAACTGCTGGGAAAAGCTTCCAAAAGCTTCAGTCAAGATTTCACAACTTTCTAAAATTACTGAAGCAATACTTCTCAAACTTATGTGTAGGCACGTTAGGGAACCCTGTTAAAAAGCAGACCAGGATGCAGTATGCCTGGCATGGGACCTAGGACTCTGCATTACTAATAAGCTCCCAGATGATGACCATGCTGCTGGTCCTGGTACCCACCCAAGAGTTGTCCTTGTTTTGGCCTGAGTATCCCCTAACAATCAAAGGAGCACAACCTGGCCTAATCGTCACCTATGCTGCAAAGAAATCGGGACCCTGAGAAAAGAAAGCTGCAATGTTGAATGAAAAATATGAAAATGGTATGTTTACAAACTAAACTAAATGATGTCTCTGACAAAGGGTCACAGGTGGAAAAAAGCAAGAAGAAGGAAGAGGGGAAGGACAAAAGTGAGGAGGTGGAAGAAGAAAAATGATAAAGATAATGGAGATGACAAAAAAGGAGCTGATTCTAGTAGTTTTCCTTGTCTATAAAGTATTTAAACCTCCTGTACACAATTCATTTCTTTTAAATAAATAATAAAAAACCTGACATAGAAGACTGAAAATATTTTTTTAAAACCAATCCTTTGAGGCTTCCCTGGTGGCACAGTGGTTGAGAGTCCGCCTGCCAATGCAGGGGACACGGGTTCGTGCCCTGGTCCGGGAAGATCCCACATGCCGCGGAGTGGCTGGGCCCGTGAGCCATGACCTCTGGGCCTGCGCGTCCGGAGCCTGTGCTCCTCAACGGGAGAGGCCGCAACAGTGAGAGGCCCGCGTACCGCAAAAAAAAAAAAAAAAAACAACAACTAATCCTTAAGTGAAAATAAAAGGTTTTTTAAAGCTTCTTGGTGCTAACAACATTTAATAGTCCCAAGTACCTACTCTTAACATTTATTTCCACGTGGCACTATCCCTGCTTTCAAATATTTCGTTTAAAACAACTACCCCTTCCCTCTACAAAAAAAAAAAAAAAAAAATTAAAACACACATTTTCATTCTGGTTTTTGTCAGCTAGATTAACTATAACTGGACAAAGAAGGTCCTCGCACCTGAAGTCTTTTCTCAAATTCCTGCCAACTCAGCTGGGATGAAAACCCATGAGTGACGTTCTCCTTCAGTTCCCTTAAAGATACGTTATTGCTAGCATCTGAAGACTGGCCAGTTAACTATAACACGGCTAGATGAGTAAAGTAGGCAAAGTGAAAGCCTGAAGGATTCAATTAAAAAAACATAAAAGAGAACAAACGATACCTAATAAAATACAGGTGCGAGAGGAACAACAGAGCAGAACAGAGTTAAACCAGAGTCCCTAACTCCTCATTTCCCTCATTTCCAGGGACTGCACAAAGTTGAGAGAACGGACTTCTCCTGTTTTTGCTTTGTTTTGTTTTGTTTTTGCGGTAAGCGGGCCTCTCACTGCCGTGGCCTCCCCCGTTGCAGAGCACAAGCTCCGGACGCGCAGGCCCAGCGGCCATGGCTCACGGGCCCAGCCGCTCCGTGGCATGTGGGATCCTCCCGGACGGGGAACGAACCCGCGTCCCCTGCATCGGCAGGCGGACTCTCAACCACTGCGCCACCAGGGAAGCCCTCCTCTGTTTTTCAACCCATGGTCTTGCAGCAAATGTGTAGCTGACCTAGAATTAGAAAACAGCTTCCGATCCCCACTGAGCGACCCCAAGCAAGTCTGTTTCTTGAGGGCCTTCCACAATTAGCAAGTCTGTAAAAACAGCTTTACACTCATTCCCCCCAAGTCCTATCTACTGAGTAAAATACATATAAGTAGCAGGCAAGAGGGACTCCATAAATACTGGATATTACCATTGGACTTTCAGAATGGCAAAGCGTTCTGTGCAGTGCCTGGTCTCACTGTTAACATCTCCAAAACTTCCCCGAGGTTCTATTTCCGGACTTGTTTCCGCTGACAGAGGCCTCCAAGACCAGCCGGACTAGTCCAGCTAACTGGACGGATTAAAAGTGGCGCGGACTCCTCGGGAAAAGGCAGCCAGCTGGGGATCAGGTCACCGACCTGCTGCGAGGGACCTGGTCAAATCAATGCACCTCTCTGGCCCAGTTTCCCCATCCTGTGTTTCCCCGCAGGAAAATCAGAAGGTGGATGGCACGAGGCTGGAGGCGGCAGGTCCCGGCCCCGGCTCACCTGTGTCCTGCCTCAAGCTGCTGGCACAGCGAGGGCTCCAACTCGAGCAGGCAGAAGTCGCCGGCGGCTGCGCTGGCCCCGGGGCCGAAGCCCAGGCAGTGCACGGTGGGCAGCAGCTCGGCCGCGTTCAGCTTGGCGATCTGCAGGGTCGCGTCCACTTCGTCGCGGGTCCTCCTCATCGCTGCGCGGGGTCGGGGGGGGGGGTCCCGCGGTGCGCGAGGGGCCGCAGGTTTAAGACACGAGAATGAAGCTCCCCGGGAGGCCGCGACCCGGCGAAACAAGAAATAGAACTGCGCCTGTTTTAAAAGCGCGCCTAGGCGGCTGGGGGCGTGTTTCCGGGGCGGAGCGTGCCGCGGGGGCGTCCCCGAGAGAGTCCGAAAGCTTCCCGGACTCGTGCCCCGCCGAGGCCTGCCGGGTCACCCGAGGCCGAGGAGCGGCTGCTGGAAAGAAACCCGGCCTCCTCGGGGAGCTCTCGGCGGAAGCTGGCGGGAGATGAGCTGCGACCCCGCGGGGCGCCACGTGGAACCTTCCTCCACCGCTTCCGCTGCCCTCCTCCCCGCCCTGTTTCCTGCCCATACCCCCATTTCCTCGCCATCAAAATAGTCGCGTTTTCCGCCAGTGGCGGGTCTTGCAATAAGCACTTTGCATGCATAATTTCATGAAATCTTCACCACAGCCCTGTGAAGTGGACCCTTTTAAATACCGTTCTGCAAATGAGGAAGCAAACTCCTTACCCCAGGTGGCACAGCCAGGAGGTAGTAAAGTCTGATTCCAGTCTCGTCTATTACGGCTCGAAAAATACCGCACCGAGTTTGTGCAAACACCTTGGACCGGGAGTGAGGTCCTGGTAGAATTGCACAGGACATCTCACTTCTTTGGGTCTGGGGACTACT
The DNA here is from genome assembly GCF_005190385.1 of Monodon monoceros. Taxonomy (NCBI): domain Eukaryota; kingdom Metazoa; phylum Chordata; class Mammalia; order Artiodactyla; family Monodontidae; genus Monodon; species Monodon monoceros. The sequence goes on along the minus strand of NW_021703770.1, from coordinate 17,340,634 downwards.
CATTATATCTGGGAATCTATGGCTCGGACTAGATCCATCCATTCGTTGAGTACCTAGTCTGGGCTGGGTGGCAGGTGAGGGGCTGAGACCCCGTGTCAAGAGGAAAGCACCTTCCTGAGGTGGGCAAGGCCCTGCAGTGTCCTGGGGAGACAAACTCACCACTACAGGATGTGTAAAGTGCTCCCTTGGCTTTCTCTAAGGTGTCTTCTAATACATCAAGATAAGATCTTCTACCAAACCTAGATCTTAGGCTGTGCTGAATGTAGCATTTTTCCCCGAGCAGATCTACACAGGCTCACATACACGGTATGCAAGTTTAGATGTAATATAAATATTTGACTACTTCTCTTTTTTTCTCTATTTATTGAACATTTTTGGTTTTGTTGCTTCTTATTTTTTCACTGTCCCTCATTAAACTGATTTTGTTTGATTTTTTTTCCCTCTGGCGATTTGGAAGGTCTATATCCCGCCTCATCTACTACTGCTTCCCTCTTCCTCTTCAAGGCTTCCTCCTAACATCAGGCACACAGGCTTACAATAAGATCTTTCGGTGCCTCCCACCATTTGGGCCTCTGTTTGTCTGGCATGTTCTTCTCTTGCTGAGCACGTGTCTTTTATTTATTTTACTTTTTTGCCATGTGGCTTGTGGGATGTTAGTTCCCTGACCAAGGACTGAACCCGGGCCCTCACAGTGAAAGCACAGAGTCCTTGCTGAGCACTGTCTGACAGAACTTCCTGAGATGTTGGAAATATTCTATATCTGCACAGTCCAATTTGGTAGCTACTAACCACAGGTGGCTTTTGACTGCTTGGAATGTGGATAATGTGAATGAGGAACTGCATTTTATTTTATTTTTAATACGTATTTATGTATTTATTTGGCTGCCCTGGGTCTTAGTTGTGACATGCAGGATCTTCGTTGCGGCATGCAGGATCTTTAGTTGCGGCATGCAGGCCCTTAGTTGCAGCATGCATGTGGGATCTAGTTCCCTGACCAGGGATCGAACCCAGGCCCCCTGCATTGGGAGCTCAGAGTGTTACCCACTGGACCACCAGGGAAGTCCCTGAATTTTAAATTCTACTTTAGTTAATTTAAATTTAAATAATCACAGGTGGCTAGTGGCTACTACACTGGATCATTCAACTCTGGGTCAATAGTCACTTCTCAGAAATCTTTCTCTGACCTCCCTGATCAGGTCAAGCCTGTCAAATATATATCTCATGCCAAAGGTACCTCTCATGCCTAGATTTTAAGTAAGTTGTAATTTTACATTTGTGTAATTACTTAATGTGGGGTTTTTTTTGTTTGATTGGTTGTTTTTTTTTTTCTCTAAGACTGTAAGCTATAAACTTCACTAGGATATGTTTTCAGTCATCATTAAGCAGAGTGCCCAGCACATAATGGATCTTCATATATATTTGCTGAACAGTTGAATGAGTGAATAAATGAATGAGTTGTGATAATGTTTACCTCTAAGGAGGGGCGTGCAGGGGGACATCAAAAAGGATTTCTGGTTTTTCTTTACTGTATAAATTTTAACACTGAGAGCATATACATGCATTAAACATGTGTAATAAAATATATTTAAAATATTTTTCCTCAGTATTACAAAACCTGACATATGGAGACTTTCTTGGCAGTCCAGTGGTTAAGACTCTGCACTTCCACTGCAGGGGGCATGGGTTCAATCCCTGGTCAGGGAACTGAGATACTGCATGCCTCATGGTGTGGCAAACAAACAAAAAAAAAAACCTGACATACAGACAAATAACTTCAACGGACAGGTAATAAATCATACATGAGTGAGGAGGGGAGGGAAAAGGGAGAAAAAGAGTTCCTGGCACAGATTGAAGGGAGACAAGTGTAGAAGGAGACTAGTAAGATCTTAAATGGTTGATGAGGGTGGCTGGGCTTGAGAAATAATTTTTGAGATTGAAACGACAACAGTGGCTACTTGATTAGACATGGAGAGTAGTAAGAGAGGGAAAAGAATGAAGGATGAATTCTAGATTCCTGCATGAGCAACTGCATCCCCTCATTTACAACATATTGTAGGAAGGGTAGGAATAGGTTTGGAGTCAGATGAGTTCTGGATTTGATACTTGGAGATTGAGTTGCTATGAGAATATACATGTGAGGATCTAGAACTTGGAGTTTGAAAAAAGGTTTGGCCAGGAGCTAAAAGATAAAGCTTTTAAATGCACATATATGGTAATTACAAGGGTGCCTGTGAATGAGATGGGAGCTGAGCAGGACCCTGTGGGACCTTTCCAAGGACAGACACACACCCCCCATCCCCTCTTCTCCTTTATAGATGAACTTTAGCCTCCTAGGCCTTTACCTAGTTCCAAAGAGCAAAGCTAATCAGAGAAGTGAGATAATACAGAAACAAAGGAAAACAGTCAAGCAAGACAAAATAACAATGGTTTAGCCATCAAACAAAATCAAGGACCTTTAGTTCCTCCTCAAGGGCTACAGATAATATCCTGAACCATATCCTTGAGTTGTTTTGCCGATACTAAAACCCCCATCAGGTTGAAGGAGCTAACTGCTGACCACCAGCACATAGACCCCAGACCAGTCGGAACAAGGTTGATGATGTTGACTCCTGAAATACCACCCAGTTACCCCACCACCACCCAATCAGAAGAGTTGTATGTGAGTTGATTACACATCCTATGACTCTCTTCCTCACACTGTCTTTAAAAACCATTTCCTGAAAAGCCGTCAGAGAGTTTGGTCATTTGAGCATGAGCTGCCTGTTCTTGTTTAGCCCCATGTTGAGCACCTTGCAATAAAGCTGTACTTTGGATGAAAACTCGGCCTCTGTGCGCTGGTGCCAAATAGAATCTCAGAGACAGAGTTTTGGGTGAGGTAGAAAAGAATAGCATTATTGCTTTGCCAGGCAAAGGGCGACACAGTGGGCTTGTGCCCTGAAAAACTGTATGCCCCAACCTGGGAGGATTTGGTGAGGAGTTTTATAGCAGTGGCTCGAGGGTGGAGTTGCTGATAAGGATCAGGGTGTGCGCTGGGCCTGCACTCCTTTAATCTGGCCTCAGTTGTTCTCCTGATGAGCTTCTCCAGGATATCAAACTGTGACCTTCTCTGGAATGAAGAATGCTAACATCTTCCATTTGTTGGGGGTTTTAGTTCTGTAAAAGAGCTCAAAGATATTGTTGTGTGTATTCCCTTGAAGGGGAGCCAGGACCCTGCCCCAAAGCTGCACTATTGTTTCTTGGCTCTCCTCCCTTGTCTCTGCATCCCTTCCCTTCCCTGATTAGCAACTGTTTGAAAGGCTTCTGTGCCCAGGAGTCCCACAGGGTCCTGCTTGGTTTCACTTTTCTTCACCACAACCTGGTGTCAGTAGATTGGCTTTGCTGCACATCAGGCAAGCAGACCCAAGTTTGGTGTGGTAACAAGATCACCCAGCAAGAGTGTTATGTTCAACTAACAACTGGACTAAAGATGAAATCTCACCAAACAGTGGAGGTGGAAGCCTTGAAAGAAATACCTCCCTGGAGGAAAGAATTGCACATGGTAGGAAAAACAGAATAGTGTCTTGGAAACCACATTACCTTGTATTTACTTAAAATCACTTCAGGTAAGGAAGTGCTGATTCACAGCAAGATTTATTTCATTCTGTGGGAAATACAGTAGTTTAGATTTTAACTTCATATCCTTTATTAATTAAACATTTTAGGCTTTGCTTGTAGAACAGGATTTTCCCCACTAGATGGTGGTAGTGTTTCACGTTTCACAGAGTAGCCTGCTTTGCCGTTTTGTTCTCCATTGCCTTAGAAAAGAGAAGACATATCTATTAAATATTTACTGAGTCAAGCACTCAGGTGTGTATCCTGTATACATTACCTCTGCAGTCCTTGCAATAACGTAAGTCAGATCACAGCATTCCTCTGTTCAAAATCCACCAAAGGATTCTGATCACTTTCAGAATAAATTCTGACAACTTAAAGAAAAATACACAATGAAAGAGTTGTGAATTTCAGTTTTATTCAGGATCTTAATGAGAACTAGAGCCTGGGAGACAACCACACAACTCTGAAGAGGTAGGGGAAAAACCAGTTTATACACTATTTTTGGCTAGGAAATATGTGCAGTCAATCATACATCTTGGTAAAAGATGACTGCTGATATCTCTAGTTAATGATTTTACTGCTTTTCTGTGTATGGGAAGATGCAATAATCTAGCATCATTGAAATTCTTACTGAGATATGCATCTATCTAAGGGCCTGCTCATCCAAAGCATAGAATGCCTCATCTTGTTTTTCATCCTGAATTCCTTTCAGGGTGCACTGGCGGTGGTCAATGGCAGTGGGTTATGACTTTACCCTTATAGAGCTGGGTGGTGAGCAATGCACTTTGTCTTATTGATCTTAATTTTTCTGTGTCCACAGCCTCAAAGTCCTTATCAAGGCCCATAAGATCTTATACAATCTTCATCCCCTCCCCACCCCCTCACCCAGGTGCCCCTGCTATTCCCTTAATTTACAGGAGGCACTGCTGCCTCAGGACTCCTTTGTTTTTAAATCAACTTTATTGAGTTACGATTTAAGTAAAATAAATTGCATGCATTTAAATTGTACAATTTAAGGATTTAACAAATTTATACACTGGTGACACCACCACCACAATCAAAATGCAGAACATTCTCTGTACCCCCAAAAGTTTCCTTATGCCCACTGGAAAAAGGAGAAGGAATATTTATGAAATATTAACTTCTATTTACTTGGGGTTTGCTTTACTCTTCTTTTTCTAGGTTCTTATCATTGATTTTAGACCTTTCTTTTTTCTAATATAAACAGTTAAAAATGTGTTTATAAATTTTTCTCAAAGCTCTGCTTTAGCTGTATCACACAAATTTTGAAAAGTTATCTTTCATTATCACACAGCTTGAAATATTTTCTAATTTTCTTTGTGATTACTTCTTTGACCCATGAATTGTTTAGGAGTAGACTGTACTTCCAGATATTTGTGATTTCCTAGATATTTATTAATTTTTAACTTAATGTCATTCATTAGGGTATGGCTTATACATGGAGAACATACTCTATATGATTTCAATTATTTTAATTTTATTGAGACTTGTTTTGTGGCCTAGCACCTGGTCTTTCCTAGTGAAATTGCCACTTTTTTATTTGGGGTTTTTCCCCACCTTTTTAAAATTCTTTCCTTCCTTTTCTGCCCTCCTGTGGATTACTTGAATTTTTAAAAAAGAATGTCATTATAATTTATCAATTGATCTTTTAGCCCTTTCTCTTTGCAATTTTTAAGTAATTATCATAGGGATTAAAATATACATCCTTGAAAACGGAACCCTCCTACACTGTTGGTGGGAATGTAAGTTGGTGCAGCCGCTGTGGAAATCAATATGGAGGTTCCTCAAAAAACTAAAAATAGACTTACCATATGATCCAGCAATCCCACTCTTGGGCATATATCTGGAGAAAAACATAATTCAAAAAGATAAATGCACCCCAATGTTCATAGCAGCATTATTTATAATTGCCAAGACTTGGAAGCAACCTAAGTGTCCATCAACAAAAGAAGATGTGGTATATATATACAATGAAATATTACTCCGCAATTTAAAAAGTTTACAAATGAGCTTATTTACAAAATAGAAACAGACTCATAGACATAGAAAACAAACCTATTATTACCAAAAGGGAAGCGGGGGGGAGGGATAAATTAGGGGTTTGGGATTAGCAGATACAAACTACAATATATATCCAGAGAAAACTCTAATTTGAAAAGATACATGCACCCAAATGTTCATAGCAGCACTGTTTACAATAGCCAAGACATGGAAGCAACCATGGATAAAGAAGACATGGTGTATATATATATATATATATATATATATATATATATATATACAATGGAATACTACTCAGCCATAAGAAAGAATGAAATAATGTCATTTGCAGCAACGCGGATGGATCTAGAGATTATCATACTGAATGAAGTAAGTCAGATAGAGAAAGACAAATATCATATGATATCACTTATATGTGGAATCTAAAAGGTGTTACAGGGAATTCCCTGGTGGTCCAGCGGTTAGGACTCTGTGCTCTCACTGCTGACGGCCCGGGTTAGATCCCTGGTTGGGGAACTGAGATCCCACAAGCTGCACGGCACAGCCAAAAAAACAGAAATGATACAAATGAATATGTTTACAAAACAGAAACAGATCACAGACAGAGAATAAGAATTTATGGTTACGAAAGGGGAATTGGGGGAGGGATAAATTAGGAGTTTGGGATTAGCAGACACAAACTATTGATACTATACACAAAATAGATAAACAACAAGGTCCTACTGTATAGCACAGGGAGCTATATTCAATATCTTGTAACAAACTATAATGGAAAAGAATAGGAAAAAGAATATACACATGTATAACTGAATCACTTTGCTGTACACCAGAAACTAACACAATATTGTAAATTAACAATACTTCAACAACAACAACAACAAAAAAGAAAGAAAGAAAAAGTGGCCAACTCACAAGGTTATTTTGAGGAATAATTGTTTAACACATGTATAACCCTTTGGGCATGGCCAGTCACAGAGAAAGAGCTCAATAAATATAACATTGTTATTCCATTAAAAAATTTTCAATCCCATCTAACTCAATGTCCCCTTTAAAAATAATAGATAGTATGTGATGCTCACTTTATTTTCTTGTCATTAAATTCATAGAGGACATAAGCTTTCTAGGTGCATTATTTAAAAGAAAATCAATATGATGCCCTTATGCTGAAATATAGGGAAGAAACAGAAAAGGAAAATCACATAACAAAATAATGTGTATTTTAATATTCAAATGACTCTAGTAGAAGGCCTAGAGTGGTCATCAGATATTTATAACTAATGAATAATTTTAGAATAACAGAACTAAGACAATATTTAACTGAATATTGCCATCACTTCTTTTTTATATTTGGTATTTTACAATTTGGCTTAATATATTCCTATGCAAATACACACACAGGCATGCAATATCTAACAAATGCACTGAAAAAGGTGTGTTGTTCTCACGGTACCACACAAATGGTGGGTGAAGCAATGTTATACAATGATAACCTTTTTTGGTAAAGTTCTGAACAGAACAAAGTGCAAATTTTTCTTGATGTACACAATAATTGCATCCATGGACAATTCAAGATTACATTTTTAAAATTTAAAAATATCTTGTGTTTCTATGTAAAACCAAATTAGGTTAAAGCTCAGTTAACTGCAAACAGGTTTTTCTTACACTTGAAGATCCCACAGGACATAGGAAAAACATTCAGGATTTAGGACAATTCATTTCTTCTTTGTGAGGTGTTGTCTCAAGAAAATGAGAATACCTAGTATCCCTAGTCCATGCTCACTAAAAGCCAGGAAAACGCCCAATAAGGAGACAAACTACACTCTCCTCCCCAACCCCATCCAAATTTCCCCGAAGCCTTCCTGAGCGTGGCCCTTTTCCTGCAGGAGACCCAGTATCATTTAGTGTCATTGCAAAATGGACCACTAGGTGGTAGCATATACCAAAGATTAAGTATTTTTGACACAACAGCATTAAGAACTTGGGAGTGAGCAGGGCTGGGACTGGAGGACCTCAAATTTATTTGTAATGTTTTATTTCTATCGCTACAAAAAGGTGACAAAAATGTTGAAAATGGGTGCAAGTAATGAACACATGAATACTTAATTTTTCTCTATCTTTACATTTAATTTTTAAAGACAAGTTCCCTTCTTAAATGATCAACAGAAATATCTGGACAGGATGTTGCTAAACCATCAATCTGCTTCCATTCACAAAAGGAGAATAAAAATTATGGCAGCTGGAGATTCCAGACTTCCATTAATGGTTAAGAATAACGTACGTCTTCGAATACTATGAGAATGTGTAGACAAGAGCAACACGCCACTTTGGGGAGTGCAAGGAGATAGCACAGAGAAGGTGGGGTTTGAGTTGTCTTTAAGATCAGGTGGGAATAATACAGGTATATACGAAGAGGCAATAACAGTGATGATAGCTAACATGCTATTAAGCTTCATAGTTGACAGTATTCTTTCACAGGTTTTAATCAAGTTCATCTTCTCACATTGCTGCTCACCCTTTTCCAGAACTATTCAAAGCGTGGTCGGCCAGCTGGTAACCATTACCTGTATTGAGAGACACTGAGACATACAGATATTGAGAGAAATCATTTATAAAGGTTTATAGAAATTTGACAATTTTCTGTCTGTTGACCACAACAATAAAAAATTGGGGCTTGTGCTTTATATGTTTTTTTAAATTTCTTTTTTACTGTATTTTACCAAAGTGTCAGTCTTCAGTGGATTGAAAACACACATAGGCACACACCTGTGCAAGCACACACGCACACACAACCTTCTCATCAAGCATGAAAAATAAATTCTGCACTATCTCTCACTGGAGTAGTGGTATCAGGTATGTTACTGACTTGATTTTTTCCCCCTTATGTTAAGGTGCTTTTTTTAATAGGCTTTTTTTAATCATAAACTTGTATGATAAAAGTTTTTGATCTTGAAATTTTTATCAGAAACTATTAAACAAGAAAGTATTTTACAAAAAATTTTTTTTCATTTTTATTTTTCAGGTAAAGGAATCTGTCTGAATTCAAACCACACATGACTAGATTTAAAGGGAGAAAAACCAGAAGACAATCATAATAGTGATACGATTTACAATATGTAGATAGAGCTTTTGGATAAAACTAAATGTTGCTTGAACAATGGATAATTAGGAATAGGTAAATTTTTTTTTCATTTTGCACTTTCAAAAAGCTTAAAACCATTAAATCAAAGAGAGATTTAGTGGGGCTAGGTCTGCACTTCTCTTTTCTTCATTCTGAAGGCCTATTAATAATAAAAAATTCATTAGAGATAACTCGAGGAAAAGTGTTTTGTCTAGCATCAAAAACTCATAATGGAAAGTATCTGGCAAGAATTTCTTTTTTTCTTCTTTCTCTTCTTCTTCGTATTAAAAGCAGTAATGATATTAAAGAGAACATCTATTGAATACATAGCATGTACTTGGAAATTTTACGTAATGTTATTTCATTTAAGCCACACAACATCCCTATAAAGTAGGAATTATTCCTGTTTTATCGATAGGAAATTGAGGCCCAGAAAAGTTAAGTAACTAGCATAAGTTTGCAAAGTTGGTAAAGGACAGAATCAGGATAGAAACTTCATTTTTGAGCTTGAAGCCCACGCAAACTTTTTTTTTTTGCGGTACGCGGGCCTCTCACTGCTGTGGCCTCTCCCGTTGCTGAGCACAGGCTCTGGACGCGCAGGCCCAGCGGCCATGGCTCACGGGCCCAGCCGCCCCGCGGCACGCGGGATCCTCCCGGACCGGGGCACGAACCTGCGTCCCCTGCATCGGCAGGCGGACCCTCAACCACTGCGCCACCAGGGAAGCCCCCCATGCAAACTTTTGATAGTCTATGTAATGATTACAGAATTAAAACATGAGCAACAACCAGTTAATCTCGTTATCTCCGGGACCTCTACTTCTGTTAAACGATTTTCGTACTTTATGCAGAATTTGGATCAAGTTACCCCATCTCTCCGGGCCTGCTTCCTGAGTAAAACGAGGACAATACTCATTTTATAATTTGTTGCAGTTAAAGACGGTAACAGCTACCTGAAGCGTCTTTAATGCAGCAGAATGTCAACAGATGATAGCCACAATTATTTTTATTTTGTAAAGGAAGAAACTGGGGATTAAGCACATTTAGTTACAAAATTATAGGTGTGGAGCTGGATCCCAGGTCTGTCTGATTCCCAGGCCAGCGTTCTTTATTGACTACACCGTAAGGTAAGTGAGCTGTCTTTGGTGAGGAGGTTGCTTTAATTTTTTTAAGCCCTGCGATGACATGTACAGCCTTCATTGTTCACTATTTAGCTAAATTATTATTTTCACTCTCTGGCAATTTGGGACATGGACAGTATCATAAAAACGCCTCCACACGTGTCTAGTAATCTCCCCGCCCGTCCCCAGGATCCCACAGCATGAGCTTTGTGGGTAATGGAAGAGGTCCACGACGAACTCGACCTCAAACAGCACAATTAGCGCAGAACCGCCCCCAGCCCAGATGTTGATATTTTCCTCTCTCGGCCCCGCCCCCGACCACGCGGGGCTCCAGCCACGCCCCCAAGCTGGAGTTACTGGGGCGGACTCGCCGAGCGCCTCAGCCTACCCACAAGGGATTCCCTCTCCAGCCAATCGCGTCTGAACTACGGGACGGCCCCTAACAAAGATGGCGGGGGAGGCCTCAGTGAGGGCAGGCTGATTTAATACCCGAACCCGCGGCGGACCGCGAAGACAGAGGTAGCGGCGCAGCCCCGACCATGGAGGAGGGCAACAGCGCTGGCAGCGGTGGCAGCGACAGCAGCACCAGCGGGAGTGGCGGGGCGCAGCAAAGGGAGCTGGAGCGCATGGCTGAGGTCCTGGTCACCGGAGAGCAGCTACGGTAAGATGAGGGGCAGTGCCGGGGGAGGCTAGCGGTGGCACTGCCAGCCAGTGTCCGTGGCAGTCGCGCGCGCGCGCCGTGGCTTGTGGCTAGCGACTCGCGCGGCGCTCCGGGACGCCTGCGGACGCGTCGACCGTCCGCGCCGCGGTTTAGCTGCTGCAGCCCGGCGCCCTGAGGACTCCGGACTGGCGCCGGGCTCCCGAGGCGGACGCGGGCGGGCGCGCGGTGCTTGCTGCGCCCTCGCCCAGCAGCTGCAGCCCTGCGCCCCGTAGACGCGTTGCTGCCGACCGCGCGCGCCCTCTTTGCCCGGGCACCCGGGAGCTGACAGGCCTCCTGGCTGACAGCTAGCTCCTCCTCCGCTCAGAGAGCAAGAGGAGCAGGTGAAGGGCCCCCCGCCGGGCCCCCCGCCGGCCCCAACCCCAGCCAGACCAAATCCCGTTCACTTAAGGTTTTACTTTTGGCTTGCAAGTCTGGCTTCACTCCCCTGAGCCTCAGTATTTTCATCTGTAAAATGGGGCTGATCACGGCAACTTCCTTGAATGGTTGTGGTGGGGGCTAAACTGAGAACATTTCTGAAACACTGTACCTATCACTTAATTGGCACATACTCACCCGTCATTATTTGGGTCCGCAAGGGGGCGTGGAGGCACCTTGTCCCGCTGCCCTGCTGCCAGCTCCCCCAGCGCGCACATTTTAGGCAGCAGGGTCCATTGGCCCCCGGCTGCTGCAAGAGTTGGGACTTGATGTGTGTCACTGCGTCCAGGACAGGCAGTTACCCCCAGATTCAGGACCCCCTCCCGCCCACTTTATCATTTCCATCCCATCCTGGTCCTTCTTGGATTCATGTTTGAGAATTCTCCTTATGGTATGACCGGTTCCGCAGCTGCCCGTCTTGTGGTCATTAATCAGTTTGCCAGGGGGAAAAACCCCTTGGCTTTACAGTGGTTGAGCCAAAACTTGCATGCCGGCCCCTGTCCCATCGGAACGGTGCGCTTGCCTCTTACTTCTAGTTCTTGGCCTGAATCTCCAGGCTTATTTTGGTTTCTAAAATGCTGTGTTTCAGGACCCAAAGGAGAGAGACTCTTGCAACGATCCCTAAAGGTTTGGTAACCACCCTGCTTGCTGCCCTTAGATTGAGAAAGTAAATATTGGAGGTCAGAATTAATTGAGTTTAAAGAGGCAAATTGCGCATTTCTATCCCTTGGTGATTTTTTAATGTATAGTCAGAATTAAAGGGAATAAAAGATTTTCCATCAAGAGATTTTCTAACTGAAAAAAATCAAAATAAAGCTTTTCTGATTCACCTTGAAACACTTTAATAATTTATCTGCTCTTCAATTGGGTACGTTTCACTTCCTTTAAAATGATAAACTGCAGGGTGCCTCTGTTTGTCCAGAAAGCACTTTCTCCTTCGAGATGCTTAAATACCCCTTCCTTGGTTGGGGAAGTCCCCAGAGCACTTCTCCTCTTCCCAGGCACCCCCTGCACGGCAGCAAGTTTGAGGACTAGGCTTAGTGTGTCGGTAAGAAGATAGAGGTCTGTCTCGCACTCGGGTTATATAGACCTGGGTTTGAATTTCTGCTCAGCCACTTTGTTGCCAAGAGTTAACATTAAGTTGTTTTGAGGAGGACTTTAAAACCAGAGTGAATCTGGGTTTGCTACTTACTAGTGTGGGACCTTGGGCAAGTTACTTAACTAAGAACGATGGGTAATAATGGAGCCTACCTCTGTATTGTATGAGGATTAATTAGATGAGTTAGTGCTTAGATCAGTGCCTGGGATATAGTATGCACCATGCCAGCCTTAGTTATTATAGTTCTGTGACTTTGGACAAGTTAATTCACTTCTCTGAGCCTGTTTCTTCATCTGTAGAAAGGCAATGAAGATAGCACTTCATACAGTTGTTGTGAGAGTTTTCCCCTGGGCTTCATGTATTGAAGAGCATTCAACAAATGGTTGTTGGAATTAACGAGTGTTATTGGTCTCTGTGTGTCACCACAGGTGACTTCCAGCTGAGCAAGATCTAGCAGAAAGGATTGGTTGGTGGTTAAGAACACGGGCTGCCTGGGTTCTTAGTCTGTCTCCACCATTTATTAGTCCTGTGACTTGCGGACAATTTACTTAACTTCTCTGTGCCTCCGTTTTACTTCTCTTGCAGGAATTTTGTGAGGATTAAATGAGGAGGTGCTACATGTAAAAGGCTTAGTAAATGTTAGTTACTTAATTTTACTTTGGGGAACTGTCATCATTGCTTTTTAAAAATCTCTACCATCTTTGCACTGTGCTGAGTACAGAGTACATAGTGATTACTCCAATATTTGAATAACTAGTGTATGTAATTAAATATACTGTTGTAAATACAGATGATGTAATATTCAGAATTTAGGGATTTAAGTGGCCATGCATGCCACTAGCTTCTTGGTTACTGGAAGAACCTCTCATAAAGGAGTAGGGATGCAGCCCTCCTGGCTGTCACTGTCACAACATGATTTCACATCCCTAACTGCTTTCTCACAGGTGGATTGTGGGGACTTTGTGATGTGCAGGCCTCCTGCCTCTAATTGCTATACACACAGACACACTCACTCACACACTCACAGACACACAGACAATTCCTCCTCTCTGCCTTCTCTTTCCTTTCCATTGCTTTCTGGGTCATCAAAGATGAGGTGAATGAAGGTGGTAAGGAAAGGAGATGCCAGGATTGGGATTTGAAATACAAAATTTGGCTTCCAGGTCCAGCTCTGTGAATTTTATTAATTTAATATTTATTTATGGATGTATATATGGATGTATGTATTTGTTTTGAACTACTTTTGCTTGGGCAAGTCAGTTAGCCACTCTGGGCCTCAGCGACTGTGCCTGCAGAATGGGAATAATAATATCCTCCCATGGAGGATCTGTGGTGTTGGAGCAAGTGGGGTATAACATGGGAAGGAACTTTGTAAAATAAATCAATAAATCAAGAGTAGTTGTTGCTATGATTATTATAAACTCCAGATGTGAAATCGGGGGTTGGCTCTGTAATCCTGACACTTTGGTAAGGGCAGCTGGTTGCATAAGGATATGAAATTGAGTAACATTTAAAAACATCTCCTGCTTTCTTCTCCAGCCTGACTGCAGGATCCTTTTCCTAATCTCTTTGTGCTTTCCCTTGTCGTAAAAGATTTTACTTCCTTGCTCAATGTATCTGAGTGTCTTTCTATCTTAAAACTGCATTTGGATACCACTTCACATCCCCAGGATGGCTATAATCAAAAAGACAGACAATGAGAACTGTTGGCAAGGATGCAGGGAAACTGGAACCCTTATACACTGCTGGTGGAAAGGTAAAATGATGCAGCCACTTTGGAAATCATTCTGGTATTTCCTCAAAGACTAAACATAGAATTACCATGCGACCCAGCAGTTTTACTCCTAGGTATGTATTCAAGAGAAACAAAAACATATGTCTACATAAAAATTCGTACACAAATTTTCACAGCAGCATTTTATATAATAGCCAAAACCAGAACCAACTCAAATGCCCACCAACTGATGAATGGGTAAATAATGTGTAGTCTATTCATACAAGGGAGTATTATTCAGCAATAAAAAGGAATAAAGTACTGATATATACTACAACATGGATGCACCTTGAAAACATGATACTAAGTGAAAGAAGGCAGACACAAAAAGACACATATTAGGAGGTTGGCCGAAAAGTTCGTTCAGGTTTTCCATGTTATGGAAAAACCCGAACAACTTTTTGGCCAACCCAATATGACTCCATTTATATGAAACGTCCAGAATAGGCAAATCTGTGGAGACAGAAAGTGGTTGCCAGTGGCAGTGGGGAGGGGGAATGGAGGGTGATTGCTGATGGGTGTAGAGTTTCTTTTGGGGATGATGAAAATGTTCTAAACTTGATTGTGGTGATGATTTCATAATTCTGTGGATATGCTTAAAAACCACTGAATTATATACAGCAAATGGGTGAATTATGTGGTGTGTGAATTATATCTCAGTAAAACTACTACAAAAATGCATTTGGATGACACATTAGAGTGATGAAAGACAAAATATTAAAACTTTTAAAATAAACTTTATGCTTTCTTTTTGGATTGGCCAAAGAATGTGATGAATTTTATCATTAACTTGATAACACATGACTACCACGCCAGATGGGACTGATATTTTATATATATCTTTTTATAGTATCATTCTTGATACAGCACAGAGAAAATATATCATAAATAGTCCAGAAAATTGTCTCAGAACATTCCTGATTTGAAGATAATTAACCATATAATAATCTTTCGTATTACTGAGGTTTCATACGATGACTTTTTAAATCATTATTTATTTTTATGTTTTATATATAAATCTTTTATCTTGAGATTTGTCATGCAATCATAACTGACATTCTAATTACAGCATCCAAAATCCACCTTCTGTTTCTTCTATAGATTAATCCCAGAGATACTTAGCAAGAAAGTGGTTTGTAATAGAGCATTTAAATAAAGAAGGCCAGTGAATATCACTGTTCTCTCTGTGGTAATGGTAGGCATGATAATAATAACAATAATACCTATATGGCATATATTACCTGCCAAAGACTCTTCCAAGTGCTTATATATATTATTAGAAATATATATATTAATATATATTATCAAAAGCATATATATGCCTTTAAGCTTTATAAGCTACTCTGTGTAGAAGACATACTTGTTATCCTCATTTTACAGATGGGAAAACTGAGGAACAAAGTATGTAAGCTAACTGGCCATAGATTTTTCAGCCAGAAAGTGCTAGGGCTGAGAGTTCTTGCTCTTAAGCAAAATGCTAGATTACAATTTAGAGGGTTAAGAAGTGTCAGGGTAAGACCAATGTAAAACAGAATCATATATATAAGACTGTGATATTCTGGTATGAGAACTTTTGCAAACAAGCAAGTAGACAAATGATTTTTCCCTTCTGTGGGAAAAAGCTAATTAATTTCTAGAGGTGTTTATGTTTTTACAAGATAGAATGGTCAGTTTCTCCGTTAACTTTTAAAGTGGGTCTCCCTTGCCATATGGTTTTGAAAACTTAATTTGAACTCCACTCATTCTGAATTTGTAATCATTTTAATGGGAAGATAAATTACAGTTCACTATTTTGCCAGCTGTGAGGATGGGAGTGGGGTAGGGGGAGAATTAAGAATGTAATGAGGAATGCTTAATTAAGAGAGAAAACACCTCAAGCTTTTCAGTTATGCTCATGTACCTAGACTAAATATGCTAATTACAACAGTCTTATCCAGTCATTAAAGGTGGGTCCCTAAAAGCAATTTACGAGGCAATGAGTTTTAGCTAAGTTGTAGGAAATTGCAGTTCTTTCAAATTGTTTGATGTATTGCCTTTTTGCTACACTAGACTGCCTTTCCAGACTCTTACAGCCTTGCTATTGCCTTTTTCATAAAAACATGTTAAATCAATATTGAGTTGCTTTTCTGAATTTGCTTTGCCAATGTTAATGCAGTATGCAGATAGAAGGTAAAAGTCAGCTTCTGGAACCAAAGGCCAATCTACAATAAAGTAAATATGAGATATGGAATTTAGAGATACAGAAAAGAACAAGGAGAAATACAGCTGACCCCTGAACAACACGCGGGTTACAGCACCCGCCCTCTGCACAGTTGAAGATCCGAGTATGACTTTATAGTCAGACGTTCTCTGTATCCCTGGTTCCCCATCCACAGATCCAACCAATCATGAAATATGTAGTACTGTAGTATTTATATTGAAAAAATCCAAGTATAAGTGGACCTGAGCAGTTCAAATCCCAGTTGTTCAAGGGTCAACTGTAGTTTGTTTTATTGCACTTTGAACTTAAGGAACTTCAAAATTGGCTTAGAGAATGTCTTAGGGGGTAGCCCCTACTGGTGTCCGTTAATATGGAAGTAACCATTGTAACCGAAGGGAATAGAGGGAAAGCTACTGCCCAGATGCTACTACTGAAATGTAGGGATCCAGGCAGGAGGAATATGCTTTTATTCTTCTAATAAGCAGAGAGGATATCCTGGCCTTGGGAAATTACCACCTGTTCAGATGAAAAAGGGAGAACTTTAGGAAATGGCAAATGACTGTATTTGGAGTCAGTGCAGACAAGCCTCGTGTAGAGTGATGAGCTGTCTTTACCCCAGAGGCTTTTCTCATATACAGACCCTGTTCCTACGAACATCTTTTCTGCTTCACACACTGGATGTGGGGACAGCAGGCACAGTCCTGGCACATAGCAAGCTCAGTAAAGACTCCTTTCTCCCCTGGAGAGAGAGCCTGGGAAAGTACTTTGTCACTTGCCAAAACCCTCATGCAATTGGAAGACACTGAGTAAGTGCTCAGTACACGATTGTGGAATTATTGTACACCTTCATGCACTTATCCTGACGTAAACCTGTTTTTGAAATGAGTGCAGTGTTAGTTGTTTCTGAGTAATATGTTTGCGGTTACTTTTCTAAAAGGCCAATCCTGATATTTAGGTTTTGGCTTCTGTCGACTTCGGAATCAATAAACCTGAAAATAAGTTATTAAATAAACACACCTCAAAAGAAGAGAATGAGAGGTGGTGGCTGATTGTTCTCCTCTCCTAGAATTTCTAGTATTTATTTGGATCAGGAACTCACGTCCCTTTATTAGGTGGCGGCTCTTAAATGGTTGGGGTCTATGAGTTTAGTGATTAGGAAAAGACAAAGGAAACAATGATCAACCCTCTTTCTACCTAGTAAGTCATCCCACTTTTCTCTCTTCCTCATTATCTACCAAGCAGAGATGGGTCCCAGATCTGGGATCCTTGTCCCCGTATTATCAGCTTTAACCAAACTTGGAAGCTTATGTCAGTGACTGTTTTTATGGGTTATTAGATGCTGGGGGAACACCAGTGGAGACGGAGTGCAGGGAGAGAGCTTAGCGGATCAGACAGCCTGCTTGTAAACAGCTGTTCCCGTGGCAGTGCCAGCAGGGCCAACAGGAGCTATTTTCATCAGGGCTGGGATGGCCCCAAACTGGAAGAGTTCAGAGAGAGCAGGAATTTACTCTCGTCTGCACAAAGAGTCACTTTTCTGTAGCTTTCCAAATATTTTTAAGGTTGAGTCGGAGAGGCGAGATGGAGAAAGAAAACACACCTGGGAGTGGGGGACAAAACTGCACTTTCGTCTGTGCAGTTTTCTGATAACAGCTGTTGCTAGGGTGTGGCAAGAGGGGACAGATGCCAGGGCCTCCAGCTGGGGGAAGCCCACGGCAGCTGCAGAGGAGGTAGATAGCAGCTAATGTCATCAGAGAAAGGCTCAGATCTTTCCACTTGGAACCTTTAGCTGCTTCTGGTGATTTTGTTGTTGGTGGTGGTATGTGTTTGTTATTTGTTTTAATCCTGATGACACTGTCTCCCTGCAACACTTGTACCTACAGGTTTCTGATTCTGATATTTACCCAGAGGTTCCTTTCATTGAAGTAAACTGTGGCTCAGCACCCACTTAGGTCTTGGCCTTATTTTGATCATCCAGCTCTGTGAGGCTCTCCTTTGGGTGGTGAAACTGTTACAGCCCCAGAGAACTGAACCTTGTGCTTTGTGGCAGATCAGGTAGGCTTCAGAAGGACCAGTCCTAGTACAGAGTGCTCAGTAGCGTCTCTGATCATGACTTAAAGTGTGAGAAACAAAAGAAGATCAGAATGAACATTCCCTCATTAAGAGAGAAAGCCTCATTTCATGCTATCCTATTTTCATTACAGTTAGGTTAGTCCCTGTGCTTTTATTATATGTGAAGTTGGCCATTTTCTAACAAGTTGTAAAATTCTGGAGGAATACACTATGAGTGGTGTGTCCACAAAACAAACAAACAAACAAAAAACAAGGGGGATTGGGAGGGGGTTAGTGTAGAGATATATAACGAGGTACTGGTTTAAGAACAACCAGTGTATAAATGTGCAGATTTACAAAAAGGATATGTTAAGAAAGGATTGTTTTTTTCCATCTTAGAAAAGGATTTAGCACATTTTCTGTTGAGGATCCTGCGTTAGTTTTCTATTTAAAATGCAATTCTTGGGCTTCCCTGGTGGCGCAGTGGCTGAGAGTCTGCCTGCCGATGTAGGGGACACAGGTTCGTGCCCCGGGGGTCCGGGAAGATCCCACATGCCGTGGAGCGGCTGCGCCCGTGAGCCATGGCCGCTGAGCCTGCGCTCCGGAGCCTGTGCTCCGCAACGGGAGAGGCCACAACAGTGAGAGGCCCGCGTACCACACACACAAAAAAAGGCAATTCTTTTTATACGGTTTGCACACTATTTTCAGGCACATATACTGAGTCCAGTAAAGCGTGAACTTTTGGATTGTAGAAGTACTGTTTTGCTTCCCGATTCCTTTCCTCTTCCCCAGGAGGAGAGGAGAATGGGGTAAACTTGCACCCTGTTTTCACTGAATATTTTTATAAAAGTTCTACTTACCTTTGGTCATTAACATTTCCATAAATGATAGTGACTTTCACAGAATGTATTCACTGCAGAAAGCAGTGGTGCTGTATGACTGTATTTTACATCTAGGTGCCAAGTGCCTCAGCATCTTTAGTTAAGCTATAGGAAGGTTGATAAAATAAGACTTCACCAAAGCTCCTGCTTGTACTGCTTTCTTCTTAAAAACAGACAACAAAAATCAGTTTAGAGGTGAGGTTTTAAGGCAGTTATATGATGCATAACCATGATTCATTTTCCTTCACATTTGTTAAAATTTACTTTCTAAGGAAACCGTAATTCAGAAGGACACATGTGCCCCAATGTTCATTGCAGCACTATTTACAATAGCCAGGTCATGGAAACAACCTAAATGTCCAAGGACAGATGAATGGATAAAGAAGGTGTGGTACATATATACAGTGGAATATTTCTCAGCCATAAAAAAGAATGAAACTGGGTCGTTTGTAGAGATGTGGATGGACCTGCAGTCTGTCATACAGAGTGAAGTAGGCCAGAAAGAGAAAAACAGATATCGTATATTAACGCA
Organism: Monodon monoceros; assembly: GCF_005190385.1. Classification (NCBI taxonomy): domain Eukaryota; kingdom Metazoa; phylum Chordata; class Mammalia; order Artiodactyla; family Monodontidae; genus Monodon; species Monodon monoceros. Next base: position 17,321,112 of record NW_021703770.1, on the reverse strand, counting down.
TATATGTGGAATCTAGAAAAATGGTACAGGTGAACCTATTAGCAGGGCAGGAATAGAGACGTAGACGTAGAGAATGGACATGTGGACACAGAGAGGGGAAGGGGAGGGTGGGACAAATTGGGAGATTAGGACTGACATATATACACTACCATGCGTAAGATAGATAGCTAGTGGGAACATGCTATAACGCACAGGAAGCTCAGCTCGGTGCTTTGTGACCACCTAGATGGTTGGGATGGCAGTGGGGTGAGAGGGAGGTCCAAGAGGGAGGGGGTATAGGTATACATAGAGCTGATTCACTTGGTTGTACAGCAGAAACTAACACAACATTGTAAAGCAATTATCCTCCAATAAAAAAAGTAAAATGACATTTTAAAAATAAAAAAAAAGAAAACTAAGGAAAAGTGACTACAGTATGAACTTTAGTAAATAATATTGTATCAGTATTAACCAGCTGTATCAAATTTGCCATATTAGTGGTGTGTGGTATATCTTTACGATTTTTCTCTAAATCCGACGCTGTTCTAAAATAAGTTTATTAAAGAGTAAAACAATAAATGAAGCACACACATACACAACACAGATACAAAAAATGAAGTGATAAAAAGATAACTACTAATACATTTTAAAAAATTTGCTCATTACTGGTCTGTACCAAATAGCATGACTTATTTGTGGTTTCTAAGGTTTTCTTGAAATAACCAGAGATCACAGATGAAGTTGCTGAAAAGGATCACATGTTGATTATATTGGATTGAAAGTACAGGGCTGAAAAGTGTATAGACTGGAATCAGAATGCCTCGGCTTAAACCCCGATTCTGTTATTTACCAGCTGGATGACCTTGGGTTACTTATTTCATGAATCTGTGTCTTAGTTTCTTAGTCTGTAAACTGGTGATGAAAATACACTTCAGTCAGTTGGTCTTAGAATGATACGTAGATATTTGTATAGCACTTATAACTATGCCAGGCAATTAGTGTTATGTTTATTAATAAATAAATATTGGGGAAAAAAGAATTTACTTTATTAATGACTGTTTTGCAGACTCTGATATAACCTGTCTTCATGAGAGAGGATGAATAGACCTTAGTTGCCATGATAAAGTACACTTATCCTGCTACCATACTACAAGAGCCAAAAGTTATCACAGAGTATTTAAGGACATTCAAATATAAGGAACAAGAGTGAACTAGAGCTTTTTCCTCCAACATTTTATTACGAAAAATTTCAAACATACAGAAAAGTGTAAAGCATTCTACAGTGAACGTCCTTTTCTCCACCGCTTGGATTCCACAATTAACATTCCACCATGCTTGCTTTAGCACGTGATACAAGATACTGATTATAGTTCCCTGTGCTATACAGTAGGTCCTTAACTATCTATTTTATATATAGTAGTGTGTATCGGTTAATCCCAAATTCCTAATTTATCGCTCTTCCCCACCTTCCCCTTTGGTAACCATGTTTTTTTCTACGTCTGAGTCTATTTCTGTTTTGTAAATACGTTTGTTTGTATCATGTTTTTAGATTCTATGTCTAAGTGAGATCATGTTATTTGTCTTTCTCTGTCTGACTGACTTCACTTACTATGATATTCTCTAGGACCATTCATGTTGCTACAAGTTTCTTTTTTTTTTTTTAAGAGATAAAACTTATGTGTAATGAAATGCACCATTTGATGAGTACTGACTAAGACATACATCTGTGAAACCCAAACCCCTATCTGGATATCTTTGAATGCTTTTGGCTGCAAGAAATAGAAAATCGACTCAAACAATGTATTCACCCCCGTAACTGGAAATCCAGGAGATGTGAATAACCAACTGATACCATGTGTATACGTAATTATATTTCTTCTGAAATAATACTGTATCCTTAGAATTATGATACTGTACTATAGAATTGTCATCTATGGAGTCCTTACCTCCCTTTCCTTTCCAGGACTCAGCAGAAGTGTTACAAAGCTGAAGGAAAGGTTGGATTTTACTTTTTGAAGCCAACACCTGTTTCAACAGCAGAATGAAGGGCTCTGCTGTCCTGCCATGTCCAGGCAGGAGTCCTCTCAGTGTCTCATCACTAGTTCTATGAATAATTTCCAAAATCCATCTAGATGCCAGACACTGGGTTAGGTGCTGGGGACAAGAGGAGGACCTTCATTTTCCAGACTTCCCTCTGTCATCATCACTTGTATCTCTCAGAGTTTCAAGCCTGCTTTTGGCCTATTGTGGATCAGAAACTTTATTTTCACTTTTATGGTTTAAGATTTCCAAATCGTGAAATAAACCAAGTGCAAAATAATAAAAAGAATATTAATCTTAAGATAACATTTCTGGACTTGCTTAAGGCAAGAGTCCTTTGTTCCATTTGTATTTGTCCTGAAGCAAAATTAATTTCATGAAGGGGTGGATACCTTAGGGGAGTGAAATCTGCAAGGATGACAGGGTGGGAAAGGGCAAGTAACGTATATTACATGAATTTCCTGTCTCGTATATCTTTGCATAATAAATTTGTTTTAAAATATGGATACATAATAAATATAATTTAATAAATTCATATGTTAATGATGCAGTATAATTCAGTAAGTATAAAAATGGAGAGAAATAGAAAAGAAATTATTGAAAATCTAAGGACGGGGGAGTGTCGAAGATGCATTTATGGCAGAGAAGGACACTTAGAAACGGAAGCCATGCTTCTAGCACAGGGGAGATCACTGACTCAGAAATTCCTGCAGGGCAAGAGGGATCAATGACAAAAGAAAGACATAGGCCAGAGACCTAGGACATGAGTCTGAGAGGTGATAAACAGCTTATATCATGGGAAACCTGGCCAGAAGTGGGTCTTCAGGTTCTGGGTTGCCCTGAATATCCTACTCTTCCCTAACAAGCATGGGGCAGTAGTTTGGTACAGTACAAAGATCTTCTCCTAACTTGTAGGGAAATTTGGTACAAAAGAGTTAGAGATGATGATAATCATTGTAGAGGAGGGTGATCAAGGTTTGTGTTTTTATATGTGGATTGTAAAGTGAGGGACAGTTGGACAGTTCAGGCATTTACTAAACAATAATAATAGCAAAATGTCAGGTCCTGTTCTGTGAGTTTGCATGTATATTGTTTTATTGAATTCTGATAATAATTCTGTCATCCCAATTTTTAACTGGAAGAAACTAAGGCATGAGCAGTTTGACCAAAGTCACATAAGTAGTAAGTATGGGAGCTTGATTTTGAAGCCAGGCCTCTCAGAATTCCTACTAGGTGCAGACAACTATGGAAATAACTCTGCAAACTAGCAAGCAGTAAGGCCCATCCTTCTTGCCTTCAGGTCACAGCCTAAGCCAGGTAGAGAGGGGAAAAATACATATGCATTTAAATAATATATGGGGGCAGTATATAAAGGGCAACATGTAGAGTGGTTTAAACAATAAAGGGGATTTCTTGGCTTATGTAATGTTAAATTTCAGAGATATGTAGACTTCACATGAGGTTTGATCAGGATTCCAGGTCTATTTCTCTTAAGTTCTCTTGATTCTACTTTTCTCTGTGCATTAACTTTGCCTTCATGAAGGCTTCTTTTGCAGTCATATGACAGCCACTAGCACCAGTCAGACTGAAAAGAGAGGACTGGCTGCCATCAACCATCTACAGCAGTCTTGAGCTTTCACGTTTTTGGAACATCTTGACTTACAGACTCACAAGATATTAAAGCAGAACAAAGTCCTTCGCTGGTTGTCCTAGGCTTACCCATCTGCAATATTGTGGCAAGAAGGATGGTATTACCCTGACTGCCTTAAGTCAAGCAGGAGCCCCCTGCCTCCTCCTTAAGGGCACAGGTAGGATCATAGCTGCTATACTCTGGTGAAGGGTTCATTGGGTGTTGCAGAGATAAGCCCAGTGTCCTCCACAAATGATAATTTGGGCTCAATGATGAGAAACCAGTGGAAAAAAAATTGTACAGGGTATGGTGTAATTAAGGCCAAATTTTAGGAGAAATAAAGTTGCAGGGGTGGGGAGCTTATACAGAGAAGAAGAAAGTGCTCACAGAAAAGCCACAAAGAAGATACAATTTGGGAGTGGTTAGGAGACATTGGCATACATCCTGGACCCTAGTGCTTTCAAAGTAATTTTCCCTGTAAACTTCCCCATCATGACGATCACCTGTTCACCATCCATATGCTCCCTCCCTCACCTTTCACCCCTCACTGCCCTCTGAAATGGAAGAGATGCCTCTGGTGTTCAGGGTTTGCTCAGTAATAGAAGTAAAATAGAACTCTCAACAGATGACTAAAATGGCAGGTGGCTCAGGTTCAAACTGCAAAGAATGATTTTTGCATCACTTGGGTTTTGATGTCTTTCCAAGTAACACCTCCACCCAGAAAGACTCCCAGCCAAAGCTGTATAAACGTTATCTCTTTGTTTAAGCAGGCTGCTTTAGGGATCATTAAGATGCAGACTTTCTGAGGAAGTTGCAAAATGTTACTTACATAACTAAGAAAGGTCTTTCAGGTCATGTGTTTTAATATATTTTGTCAATGTTTTCCCTCCCCTCTCCAGAAATTGGAAATAGGAGCTACCTTCGATTATCAAGAAGGCAGATTTTTCACCACTGTTAGTAAGATTTAAGCTGATATCTCATTGCACCATTGCATTGACTTTACAATAGCAACTTTGGCATTGATTTTGTACCGCATCTTACCATAAGGATAACTAATAGGAATAAATCCCAATTTATTCTTATGGTTTTATTCTTGGAGAACACTGCATGAGTTTAGCCTTTTATTCTTCAGAATGGGTGGTGTGTGTACAAATGCAATAAACCTTTTGTCCTCAAGTACTGACAAGAAACTGTGATTTAAAATCGTGATTTTTTTCTTATGCCTGTGTTGGCTACAAAAGAGAGAAGCTCCAGTTAAACCCATTGAGAAGCATCCATGAAAGCTAAGAAGCTGGGCTTGGAGCCAATGCATTTGTCTACACGGTCAACATTTGCTGACTTGGCAGTAATCGGGGCTTTAAGCCAAGAAGAGCAGAGTCTGATTATTCAGGACTTTATCATAATTTGCAATTATGATACCTCAAGTGGAGGTGTAGTGGTTAGGGCCAGGAATTCCTTAGAAACCACAATTCCAATGCATCAGGGTTTGTCAGGCCATTTTGTTTAACAAGGGACAAAACCATTTGATTGTTTAAAAGCTTAATGAACCAGAGGGCATCTCTTCAGTTGTCTTCCTGTAGCTCCACTTCGGGTGGTTATTTTGCTGCTAGATAATTTCATTTCTGAAAGGGGAACACGGAGGAGGAGAGGAAGTTGGTTTGGCTATTTGTCAGCAGTTCTGAAAGAATGTTTATTCAGGGAGGAGTTTGAACCCTGTGAGAATTGGGGGATTATCTGGACATTTTCAGTTCTTTGATGTTGTGCCTACCCAACTAACGCTCCTCAGCTGACCTTCTAGCCTCTGCCAGAGAAAACTTCTAGTGGCCAGGACTCAGTCACTTCTTTATGAGCGTCTACATGTATGGGTGGTGAGGGCATAGGCCACCCTTAGCACTGCAATCATAATTATGGAATCTAATATACATTTGGGGAAATCATTGTAGTCCTTATTGGTGGCTTATGCGAAAAAAAAATTTTACTGAAATGTAGCCTGGCATTCCTTAAAAGAACACCCATCTATAATAAAATATGACAGTTTGTTTTACTTCGTAGTCAAAAATGTTCTTCTTGATAGAGCATAGCAGTAGGTACTAAATTATATTGCTTGGGGAATTCTGGGAGATAGGCCTTCATGGAGATTATAGTACAATAAGTAACAAAGAAAAAACACTTATTTAAAACTATTTGGTAGTCTATTCAGAGACGTGTTCAGAGGTTAAATTTGAGATACTCAGTGTGTCACTTAAAACTGCATTTACTGGAATGCAGATATTTCAGTATTTCACCATAAGGCCTTGAGAATCGTATCTTATCTGTGTGACCTGCTCCGCCTCCCATAGGAGAAGGATTATTCAAGCGAAGTATGTGTTTTCACAGGGCAGATGTTTTCTTCTCTAAGAGCCCCTGCATCCAGCTTGATGATTCTCCTGGAAGAGGGTCAAGGTGATTGCAGGCCTGACCCCTTTTGCCCTTTAGACTTAGGAATGGGAGGTGTCAGCGAAAGGTAGCACCTTCTAAAAGGGACGTCCAGCTCTCATTGCTGAACTTATTCTAGTGACTTAAAAGAATGGGTGCTTCTCTGGTTTTGAGCCTTCCAGTACCTTGTACAGACGTACATCAGGGCATCTACAACCCTTTCATTTTTGTCCTTCTTGTGTAGTGAGGGAGGGTGAAGGTGAATACCATGGTTTATGGTGTGGATTAAAGAACATATTTACTGGGGGCCCATCAACACAAAGGGTCAGCAAGAGGGGATATGTGGTCCTCCATTCTCTCATTATTCCACAGAGTTGGGCATAAGCATGAAGCTGCCTAACATACAGTGTGTTTGTGTTCCACCGGAGGGACCCTGACCCCCGGCTACACAACCTTCCTATAATGCAAGCATGAGCATGGCCTTATCTCTGGGTTACAAATAATGTGAACTCAGGCGCCTAAGTGTCCTGGGAAATGCCAGATGCATCAGCACCTGGAGACCTCCGGGGCTTGTTCGAAGTCACAGCCCCTCCTGCTGGGGAAAGGCGGCCACCAATCCTAGGGGAAGCTGGGTTCGGGTGCAGCCCCTCCTGCTGGGGAAAGACCAGGCTCCCAGTCCCAGCCAGCGCGCTGCCTGTGAAGTCAAGCTGGGCCTCTAAGGTCACAAATCCTGCTGTGTCCCCCCCAGCAGCTGGCGGGTCTGTGCACTCTCCGAGGCAAGGTACGGCACCTTACTGATTCTTAGGTCCAGAACTTCTGTGTCTAAAATCCAGGAAGAGGCATACCGTGTTTCAACGCTACAAGTGCATTTTGACTTACTCTGAAGTTTTGAAACGAGGACTTTAAACTTTACCTTATTTTATAAATGAGGGTATTTACTTCAAAGGTCAAACTAGGTTATGTCTTTTAACCTCTGGCCTTGTTTTTAATACCTTAACACCAGGCTTCCTTCTGCCAAGATAGATGGATAAATCATCCCTTGGCTGTAGGTTCTAAGTTTTATAGCTATGTAATTTGTTGCGATATTCACTGGATTGGTGTTATTCTGATTTTCTTTTAGCCTTCTCAGTAAATAATAATAATTATAATAAACAGTATTTATTTATAATAAGCTTGGCACACTTACTGTATGCCAAGTAGCGTGATAAGTACTTTATGTGAATTATACCATTTAATCCTTGAGTGGGTATCATTAGTCCCATTTTAGAGATGGGCACACAAAGTCTTAGAGAAATTAAGAAACTTGTCCAGGGTCACAAGGCCAGCAAATAGGAGAGCTGGGCTTTGCAGCTTCACAGTGTCCTGCACAAGTCATGCTCTTAGCGTGTACACGTTGAGGATACAGCTGCGCTCAGCTCTAAGCCATTGGAGCCTGGAGGTCAGAAGCAAAGAACTCCCCAACTACTATGGACATGGAGCCTGGACTTTTAAAATTTGTCTTGTCTGTGAATATTTATTCTGTGTTGGGCAAAAATTAAACTTACATATATAATAATACTTATGTCTACATACATGAAAAAGATGAATAGCACCACTAATATATTTAAAAACTTATTAAGAGTTATTTAAAAGCTACAAAAACTTGGGTTAGTTGTGTGACTAATTGGCTATTTACACTGCTATGTATGGCTGATTACCAGGAAGCATACTGATGCGCGTGTATACATGCAGTGTGTCAGATTAACTTGTGTGTTTCACTTGAAGATAATAGTAAATACTCTTCACCTATGGATTAACTAAATTAGAAGTTCTGGAATGTGAGTCCAGTGGGTCATATTTTAGGTTCTAGAAGGAAACTTATTTATTGCCGCTTCTCAGCAACATGAAAGGTGCATATCCTCAGACTTACGTTTTGCATGTGAGGAATAGATTAGTCAGTAGAATCTCATGCAAGAAACATTAAAAAATGTTCCAAATATTATTTTGGAGCTTTTCAAGGTATTGCTCAGCTTCTGTTTAGAGCTAGAATAAAATTTTAACTTAGTTAACTGTAGATCCGTACAATAGACTCTAATATAGAGCTTCTGACTCATTGTTCTCAAAGAGTGTACATTGAAATATAGCCAAGTAAACACTGGGCATTTAGTTCAAGATCCTCTTGTTTCCTTTGTAAGAATGCGTAAGGCAATCATTTTATGATTATAATTGAATTTTTCACACCAAGCCTTTAGATTTGCAGGAAAATAGGTCCTGTAGTCTAGGTGCTGATTTTAGGATTAGAAGAATGCAGGGTCTCAGGGTTGGGGAATTTTGGATTCAAAACAGAATAAGTATAAAAATTTTCTAAGATATCAGGATATTTGGGCATAATGCTAGAATTTTCAAGTATCCTGAGAGAAAAAAGTAAAGACTTTACTTGTTTAGCCATATAGAATCTTAAACCGTTTGTTTTCTAATTATTTTTTCCCCAGCATGCATGCCTGATACCTGTTGCACTGATACAGAAGGTGACATTAATAATGTATACTTAACTATAGACTAATGTTCTCTGTGCGGTGTTGCCAAAAGCCCATATTCCTTTTGGTGAGAACCATGTCAAGACTACACGTTGCTGTTTTAACCAGATGTGAAATGCTGACTTTATTTTCTCCCATCTTTGTTTTTCCTTCACCCCAAACCCTCTGTCAGCCACTATAGATATCAAAATAGTGTTGTAGGTATAAGGTCACATTTATTCTTTAATTTTTCCTTTTCCTGTGATATAATGCTTTCTTCATTTTGTCCCACGTTGAGTAGCTGCTTGTGCGTGTGTATGTTTCCAGGCTTCTTCACATCACTAGACAAGAAATTACACTAGAAATTACAGTTATTACTTAGCTGGTTTGCACTTTAACCACTTACAACTCCTCTCACCCCTGTTAATTCTTACTCTTGGTCTCAGGACCTAATCTAGGAACTGAATAAAGAAGGAATTACCTGCTCTTTTCATTCATTTCCATATCTCCTGTTAGTGGGAATAGTTGTCTATCAGATGGGTAAGAAGGCATGCACACATTCATTTAGACACTCAACATAAGCTTGTAGAAGTTAACGCTTTAAATCTATGCAGAAATCTGTATATATTTAAATTGTTAGTCAAGAATCTCAGTTCAACAAAGTATCTGCTTTCAGAGACAAGTCTTTTGTCGTCAGCAATTGGAATGGCTTTTGCTTTGTAAAACCTTTAAAAAAAAATCACAACTCTGTTATGAAACAACAGCAGTTTGTACTCCCTGAATCACTATATAGCTCAGAGAAATTTGCTATCCTATTTCAAGATCTTGCAGTCTCCATCTTCTAGAAGGTCTTAAGACCTTCCCTGGAGGTCCAGTGGTTAAGACTCCGTGCTTCCACTGCAGGGGGTGCAGGTTCGATCCCTGGTCAGGGAACGGAGATCCGGCATGCTGGGCGACACGGCCAAAAAAAAAGTCACCAGGAAATTTCTTGCCTATCTAATTAGAAATCCTTCTAGCAGCCCCCCGTGCTTCCTTAGTGAGAGTCTTAAGCATATTCTCAGAGGAACACAGTTCCTGCGGTTTCTAAGCTTGCTTCTTCAGCCTTCTCTCAAATTTGTAAGAGCCTCTATATCCTTTCAGTAAAATCCCTTTTTGCTTAAACTAGCCAGAATTAGTTTCGGTTTCTCATGACCATCACTGACACAGAAATTAGTACCAGGAATGAGACATATGAATACTACGTGACAAAAATCACAGATACTTATTACACTCATATTTTTTTTAACCTTTTCTATTTTCTTTCTTTTTGTGTGTGTGTGTGCTGAAAGCAAAGAGTCAGGGATATTTATATAAAATATTGTCTGTTACAAAGTGTAAACAAAGACTAATTCTGCTTGGGATAGAATAATCATCTTACGATCCCTCACATTTGTATGAACTTTACTTACATAAAAGTGTTTGACTTGTAACCACATTTGTTATATAGAGGGCTGAATGTTGTTCTAGTTTTGTAACTCTCGTGGCATTTCCACTGTTCCAGGAATAGGGTAGAATATAAATAAATGCTTGTTGATTGATCCTTTATGGAAAGTGAAATTGCTTTTGGTTTTCAAGTCATGAAATTTCATTCTTCTTTTTCCTCCTTAACAAATAGGGACACTGAGGTTTTAGGAATTGAACTTATCTATGCTTTAGAGTTGACGTTGGGCCTAAGAAGCAGAGTGTCCATGGCCAAGGACACTTAGGCAGTTCTATCGTGAGCCAGTTAACATTTTTTGGTCTTTTTATATTTTTAGTCTGTCACTTCAGTGTGCTGTTAAAATTGCTAAATATTTAGGTACAGACATAAGATCCCACTTTAGAGTGAGCTGGTTATGCAATTGCAGGTAAGATGACACACAAACACATTAATATTTTTAGCTTTCACAGATACTATTAGAAAGACACGATAATTACAGCCTTGTAGATCCACAGAACCTATTAGTTGATGGCTCAGATACCTTCAGAAAAAATGGGTGGAGGCCATACTGTGAGCCTTTGGTCTGTAAAAATCACAGAGCACTTGCTGGGTGAGATGAATATATTCAAAAATTCCATTATAACAATTCTGTAACAGTTTTTCTTTATCTTTGTTTTGTGATGAGTATTTGTGATACCAGTTACAAACACCAACTAACGTTTAAACAGCATCTTTTATTTTCGAAAGAGATTTTATATGCATCATTCTGTTGATTCTTAACATTCTGTTGATCCTTAGCCTGTGAGCCAAGAGGAATCAGTGATTCTTTTTTTTATTTAATTGAAGTGTAGTTGATTTACAATGTTGTGTTAGTTTCAGGTGTGTAGGAACAGTGATTCAGATACACACACACACACACACACACATATGCATATCTATATTCCTTTTCAGATTCTTTTCCCTTACAGCTTGTTATAAACTATTGAGTATAGTTCCCTGTGCTATACAGCAGGCCCTTGTTGGTTATCCTGAGTGATTATTCTGATTCCAAGCTTAGAGGGGAAGTGCTTTCCTGAAGTTCTGTCATACTTGGGTACATGGAATAAAAATTTGCTAAGTGACAAAAATAAATGCAGCTCAGAGAGATTAAGTGACTTGGCCAAGGACACACGGTTACTAAGTGATGGGGGCAGAACTCAGATTTAAGATTTTTGATTCCAAATCCCACATTCAGCTTTGTAGTGCTGATGCCCCAGCAAGGGCAACTGAAGTTGTGTTCCGTGGTAAGAGGTAAGATAAAGAAATATGTTTGAAATCTTAGAATGCATATCTCTTAAATTGAACAGGGATTATTTTACAGCTAATAGTAAGTTCTGTGGTTCTGATGCGTGTGAATGGAATTTTAAAAAATCAATTGGAGAGGGAGTCTTGAGGGCCATGCTGCTTTGGAGTTCACACTGAATCATCACATTTCAGGGTTTTTAGACATGAAAGAAGCTTTATGTGTTGGAGACAGGGAAAGTGAAGTTTACAAAAATGCATGCTCCGTGAAGGTAGAGTCAATATATATCTTGTTTACTTGTTACTTACAGTTCCCGATGGATACTAGATGTTCAATTAATGTTTGTTGACTGGGCAAGGTCCAGAAAACTAACGTAGTTGCTCTAAGTCACACCTTAGTGAAGGTCTTCCCAAAGGATCGATCATAACATGGTTGATTGACATACCATCTCCATGTCATCAGCATAATCAAGTGGTTGAACTTTAGGCTGTCGGGACCTTAGTGATAATCTATCGAATCCAGCCTTTTAAATGACTCTTGCTTGGCCATCTGACTTGGTACCAGAGTAAGGATGGAACTGACCATCTTGGTTCCTCTCTACCCCTACTTTCATCATGTCAGCTCTGAAGTATTTATGAGGAATCAGGATGATCTCCTTCTCTGGAGACCAAGTGGCCCCAAGGCAGTTAGGTGGTTAGTGTATGTAGAGCTGAGGCAGAACATGAGCCTTGTGACACAGTCCTGAGTTCCTCTCCTCTCAGTCGCACAGGCATCTCCGCCAGACTGTTCCGTCTGAACTCAGCATCTCTCTGCGTTTCTGATTTGTTCTTCCCAGCTTTAGCAGTACTTAGTCTCTGCCTTTAATTCAGGATTGAAACTGGCCAGCCCTCACTGGTAAATTTTAAATGCATCACTTTCTCATAGCCCATCTCTAAATTTTCTACTTCACTGGGGAGTCAGGGGTTGTAGTCTAATACCGTGAGTATGAACACACTTCCTCACCTCCACACAATAAAAAGGAAAAAAAAAGTTTTCTTGTGTTTGTTGTTCGTGTTTTTTTTTTTTTTTTTTTTGGCTGTGCAGCATGTGGGATCTCAGTTCCCCAATCAGGGATAGAACCCACGCCCCCTGCAGTGGAAGCACAGAGCCCTAACCACCAGACCGCTGGGGAAGTCCCAAAAAAGAAAAAAAAAAGAATAAACTTCTCGTATGCATTGTGAGAGTCCCTTACGTGACAAGCACCAGGGCTAGCCTTTGAGAACAAAAGGTAAACCACAGGACCCCTGTCCTCAAGGAGCTCACAGACCAGAGATTCCAGCCAGTTAATGCCAGAGAGAAATGTGGACAATTACAATGCAGCATGATAATTTCTGTGGTAGAGGGATGTCCAAGGTACAACGGGAGCCGCGGATAGAATGGCTCGGCCTCTGAAGGCCTTCCCGAGCAGGTGACAGCTGAGCTGGGTTTTGCAGGAGTTTACTCAGGAAGGAGAACAGTAAGAGGAGGAGGTGCTTTTTAGACAGTGAAAATAGCAAGAAGAAAGACTTGAATATGTGAAATGTCATAGCATGTTCAGGAAAGTCCACATAGTCCTGCAGTCCATTGGTTTTCAAATGTCTTGCTTGCGCATCCATGTCTGTGCAAACATTCTGAGCATAGATTCCCCCAGTATAAGCATATTACCTGTTATACACAGGTACTACTGTACTGACGAATTATGTATATCATAAACACACCCACAAAATAGAAAGTTAAAAGATCCCTTTAGGGACTTCCCTGGAGGTCCAGTGGTTAGGACTCCATGCTTCCACTGCCGAGGGTGTGAATTAAGATCCAGCATGCCACCTGGTGCGGCCAAAACAAACAAAAAATCCCTTGAAAGGCGAGATAAAAGAAATATAGACATTCTGATATTTTCTAGCCACACCCCAAAGGATGGTCTTAGGTTCCTCCTTTGTAAGCCACTGTCTAGACCCTCAGCTCCATGAGGGAGGCCAGGTCTGTCAGATTCACTGCAGTTTCTCCCATGTCTAGCACTGTTTCTTGCATTACTAGGCATCCAGCAAGTATTTGTTGGATTGAGTTGATTTTTCAGTATTGCTGGAGGGTAAGCCTAAAGTGATGAGCTGATAGGACAAATGCTCCCCAGCTTTACTGAAGGAAGACCTTTGTGGATTTTCCCAAGACCCGAAGCAGAACACCAGAGCTTTGAGTTCAAGCTCTGACTCCCACTGCTTATCTTAGGGAGGGCAAGACCCTCACAGAATTTCTCTGTGTCTCCTGAGGGCATTTGCGCTGTTCAGCAGGGGGCAATAATGTTCCCGCATATCACGTGGCGCTTGTGGTGAGTGACTAATAAAAGTGATATTGTGAAGCACTTGGCACTGATGAAAGACCTATCAAAATGGTAAATAGCCCTTGTATAAGCAGGCAGAGAAAATGAGGGCCATTCTTCCTCCCACCATGGCTCTTATGGATAATGATAGCAACATCAAAAGCATACTTTTCTGTTTGACTTGTGAGAATAAGGGTCTATGATGTTCTAGCCACAGAACTGTCTTTTTCACATGGCAACAAACAAAACAGAAGGTCTGTCACAGGCCTTGCAATTGTTAGATGAATATAAACAAGACTTAAGGCAGTGTATGTGAACCTTTTAAAAAGCGCAATTAACATTTTAGTATAGATTAGTTAAGATTACAGGGTGGGGGAGGGATAAATTAGGAGTTTGGGATTAGCAGATACAAACTACTGTATATAAAATAGATGAACAACAAGGTCCTGCTGTATAGCACAGGCAACTATATTTAATATCTGTAATAAACCATAATGGAAAAGAATATGAAAAAGAATAGGTATATATATGTATAACTGAATCACTTCATTGTATACCAGAAACTCACACATTGTAAATCAACTATACTTCAATTAAAAGAAAAAAGATTATATACTTGTAGGTATATATAGAATATAGATTTCATCTGCATGTTTCAGAGAAACCTAGATATACCCTTTCTTATCTTTTCCTCCCAGAGAAATTTCTTATACACATGCCTGCTGATAATGTTTTATCTTTAGTTAATCAGCCTACAAATAGTTATCAAGAGCCTGTGGGGCAGCTTTTGTTTGTACTGGAAAAGATATCCAGAAATAAACAGCATGGTTCCTGCCCCCAAGAAGATGACTTTTTAGGTAGAGAAATAGAATAGGAATCCATGAATAAATGGAGGGTAATTGAACAAAATATTGTGAAGAACCCTGGAGAATTAAAGCAACAGTTTTAAAAAGGAGAACTCCCTGTGACCTAGAAAAGCAGGAGATGGCTTCATGGGACTTGAGGAAAGATGAGTAGGTTTCATAGAAGTGGAAGGGAAGAAGACGGAATTCCTGGCACTGGAAATGCCATGGCAAAGACACAGAAATGGGAGCTCTTCATCCAAGGTGCCTAAGAATATTGCCTGGGTGGCTGGAATATGTGGGGAATCATTCCTAGCAATCAGATGTTGGGGAAGAGGAACTAGTTTGGCAGGGAATGATGATGAGAGAGAATGTGTGTGTTTATGGGTAGAGGTGTGGAGGGAGGGAGGAAAGAAAAGTGGGAGCATTGAAATGATTGCAGATTTGTGTCTACCATGTTTTGTGTATGTTGAGTTTGGCGGGGGTCTGGATTTGATTTTTTCACTACATGTTTTTAACCCAGGATGTTCACCTTTCTTTTCATTCTAATGGTCACCTCCTGACCTTCAGCTCATGTATTCAAGAAATGCAGAATAAACATAATATTAAGTAAAAGTTCAATGGATCTACTACAAGATAGGACTCAAACGTAGTGATATATTACAAAAACAAGCAGAATTTATTCTCAGCTCTGATAGCCACACTGCAAGCACATGTAAAGAAGTAATTGTACATCCAATGTGATGCCTGGACGTTAGCCATTAGTGCAGATTCATTGTGGGAAGTTTCACTGGTTGAGTTTGGTTTGGGTAGGAGCTTCTCCTTTCTCTGTGTTAAATGTTCAGAGATTTAGAGAACTAGATAGTGTGGTCATTGCAGCCAATAAAAAAATAAAGAAAAACAGGAGAAAGACTAGAGGAAGAAAGAT
Source organism: Monodon monoceros (assembly GCF_005190385.1). Classification (NCBI taxonomy): domain Eukaryota; kingdom Metazoa; phylum Chordata; class Mammalia; order Artiodactyla; family Monodontidae; genus Monodon; species Monodon monoceros. Next base: position 17,305,707 of record NW_021703770.1, on the reverse strand, counting down.
TCATTTTTGTGGAAAAGAGTTTATTGAATCAAATAGCAATCCAATCAAATCGCATATTTGTCCCTTCATTATGTATTCAGTGGGAAAGTTACAAGTCTGATAAATGGAGACTGATTTGCAGGACATTGTAAGGTTTCTCAAGGAAAAAACCAGATAGTTTAACTTATCAGACACTCACAGGACAGATGTAACTATGATGTAAATCGGAGTCCCTGCGGAACAGACCCTACACTTAAACAGATGTGAGGGCCTCCTTTAAAAACCACCAATTCACAGAACATGAGTATCATTTGCTTCTTGGTACCTAGAGTGAGAGTTTATGTTGGCTTTGCTTCCTAGCACACAATAAGACAAGTACTGGGATGGAAAGATATTGGAAACAAATGCAGTAGCATGGTGACTTTAAATTAGGAAAGGCCTTTCCAAGCCCCTCTAGAATCTTAGTGATTTCCGAACAGTCTACTTTTGGTAGCTTTGCTACCATGCCTCGGGTAGTCTAATTAATAGTGTGACTTTTTAGTTGTGGAAATGCCACTGCAGTTCAAATGACAGCTGTCAGGAGAATGTGGCTGAGAGCCGACTAGATCTTTAGGTATCTAGCTATCTTTAGAAGGTACTGTCTTTGGTTTAATGAGTGCTGTAGTTCGTAAGTAGCCACAGGTGTTTGGAACCGTGTTAATATTTGAGCTTACCCTAGGGTTTGGTAAGTTTTCAGATTCCTTATATAATCATCAGTGGGGTTTAAATAACTGCCTATCCACCATAGCAAACTAGAGAGTTGTAGAGAAGATGGAGTCTTTGGGGTGCTTATAAAGTAATGGAGGACCCTTGAAAAGCATAAATATGCAAATAACACTGCAGATACATCCACTAACATAGCCAGCTACAGCCATGCAGAAATATTCTTATTAATGAATGAGATTGGATATATCCTTACAAGTGTGGAGTCTTGGTAGATGAGATATCTTAAGTTCTAGATTCAATATGTGGCTTCTCCACTTGTAAACTATTAGTGGCCAATTCCGACCACCAGAGTAAACCTTCTGCTCATCTGTAGATAGGGGTTAATCACCTCTCCCCTAACTACCTCACATGGCTGTTTGCAAAGTCAAATGAGGTGAAGAGTATGGAAGTCATTTATAAGCCATAATGTGCTCATAAGCACATGGCTTTATTAGTATGTAGAACCCCATGGCGACTCAGACTCAGAGAAAACTGCATATGCTAGAATTACCACCCAGAGCTTTTCTCTCACAGGCAGCGTAGCTCCTTCTTGGCTGTTGTTGATGGTTTTTGCTTCTGCTTTGGCCGCTCTTCTCTCTGATCCTCAAACAGTTTGAGTAACCTGGAATCCAGATAAGTGTGGGTCTAGGTACATAAAGGTTATATGTACTTAAGCCTCATTAAATACAAAGAAACAGACACCAGGTGTATTCAGCGACCACAGCGGTACACAAGTAGCCTGAAAATTTAACTGTAAGTGTATCGAGTACCTGCAAGGGTCACTATGTTAAGAAAGGGAAAATGTAAACCTATTGAATAAGCCAATACCTAGATATCCAGGAACTTTTCTCACTAGCTGTGTCTGACTGTTGAGTCTGTGAAGATTTTCCTGAAGGTGATATCAGGAATAGCATTTTGTTATGTAGCCCTGATAAACCTCTTTTGCTTTCTTCATAGTCATAAGTGAAATACAGATTTTCAGGCTTTTTGAGTTTCTCCCAGGGTTTCCTTTTACTTGCATTCTGTTAGTCATGAAAAAAAAAATCATAATAACAAGTGTATTAGGGGTCCCCACGGAGTGCAAAAGGTGACCTAAAGGTTTGGATGGAAGTGTATTGAGTATTTATAAGGGACAGTTAACCTCCCAAGATGCTTATTTTTGAGTGGTTGGATGTTTCTCAACAGCCCTGCATGACCTTTTTTTTTGTCATGAAAGTCCATGACCTTTTTTTGTCCCCTAATATTTGTGTGTGTGTGTTTGCATCACAGCACCTGTGACTCTCAGTATTCCCTTTTTTTATGTCTGTGCTTTGTCACCTTTTCCCCACAGCAGAGCTGCCTCTGGCCCTTGGCGTCACAGAACTTGAGTGAACGCAGGACCTTCAGATTTGCCTCCTTGTCCTTGGGGCTGCCAGGCACTGTGGCCGTCTCCCCACTTTCCTCCTCTCTGGAGGTCTAGCTCCTCCGCCGGGCTGCCTGTGGACTCCTGGAGGGCCCCAGCCACTGGCCTGAGCTGTACCTGCCCAGACCCGCCTGGATCCTGACAGTAGACAGACCCTGAGCTAAAGCCAGACCCCTGCTGTATACTCATTCTGTGGAGAATGGCGTGGGCTCTTCCTGAAGGAAGAATTACTTAACATTTCTTTTCCCGGGGGAACCAAACACCCACAGATGGTCCAAGTACTCCTTCATATTAATGGAAAGGCAATGGAGAAACACTTTGAAGTACTGCCCAGTAAGAGCAACCAGAGTAGGTCTACAGCCACCAAAGGGCCCAAGACTAGAGACTCAGTTTTATATTCTGTTCTGTGGTCAAATTTCTCTCTGTCCTGCTGAAAACAAAGATGAAAGCCCAGACTCTTATACTGAGTATCATTTACCATTAGCCTTGTCCTAGACACTTCGGGAAATACAAAAGAAGGAGATAGTTCTTTCCTCATACAATTTGTACCATAGTTGGAGAGAATTAATGCAAATAAGAGTAAAGTAATACAAAATAATATATGGGTAAACATGGGCATTTGTAGAAAATATATCATAGGGGGTCAGGAAACCACATCATATCTGGTTGGTTGTGAGAAGACATTATGGAAGAAGGTTGAGTTAAGCTAGACTTTAACAGATGGATAGGAAAAGAGGGGGAGCATATACTGAAAAGGGAAGAGCGTAAGTCTAGGGACAGAGGCAGAAAAGAAGGTGATGCAGTTGCTAAAACAGAGGAAAAGGAAAACAATGTTGGATAGATTCAGTTTTAACTGAATTTGGAGTATTATGGAGACTTTGGTGTGTGTGTGTGTGTGTGTGTGTGTGTGTCCTATACACAGAGGACACAGCATTTTCATTTTGAAGAAACAACACCTGTTTCAGTTATAGAAACTAGTCCACTATGAGCAGTTGTTTAAGCTATGCCTGGTATGCAGTTGGAGCTCAATAAATGCATATTGGTTGAGAAATCTTTCACAAGCCCCTTAGCCGAAAGCAGCCTCCACTATAGGCCACGGATGTCCCCGATAACACTTTTGAGGACTCGGAATATTTTTAACCCCGAAGAAACCTTTTCTATTCCCTGTGATAGACCCGCACACCCAAAGCCTGTAGCACTTGGGCAGCTTCAGCATCTGTCCTGTGAGCTGAAAATAGATGATGGTAACTCTAGACGGTGTTTGGACAGCATGCTTAGCACAGGATTTGCTCTGATATGTTCATCCTTGCTTGGAAGCCCGAAGGAAATGAAATTTGCTGTTTCGTGCTCCCTGGCCTGTGGTTTGTGGCTGATCTTTTCAGTACAAAATGTGCCCCAAATGGCCTGTTCTATTTTGATCTCGTAAGTGAGGATTTACCCTGGAGGCTCTTCAGAATGTCCATAAAAAACAGAGAAGTTAGAGCTGAAAGAGAGTTTAGATAAATGTGGTTGGCTTCCTCATATTCCGGATTAGGAAATTGAGGTCCTAAGTCGTAAGGGCCCTCCTCCAGGTCACGTTTCCTAGACAGAGACTGTGCGCTACGGTTCAGGTGGCCTGACTTCTCCCAGAGACAGCACAGCACCTGGCTTCTGTGGGCCCACCTGCGCTGGGACGAGGCTGAAGTCCGCTTTCTGAACCCAGCTTCTGCGTTGGGCATCCTTCCCCACCAGCGGGACCAGCTGTTTCCTCTTCTTCCCTCGAAATCGTGCACCTTCCTGTTTTAAAACTCCCTTCCAATCAAAATGGGAGCAGAGTCAATACTGTCATTTATACTTGCTGCTTAGCTGATTACATTTCATGTGAGTGAGCTTGTTCACTTGTTCCTCGGCCAAAGACCTGTCTTGAAAAAAAAAAAAAAGACTTTTGGGCTTCCCTGGTGGCGCCGTGGTTGAGAGTCCGCCTGCCGATGCAGGGGACGCGGGTTCATGCCCCGGTCCGGAAAGATTCCCACATGCCGCGGAGCGGCTGGGCCCGTGAGCCATGGCTGCTGGGCCTGCGCGTCCGGAGCCTGTGCTCTGCAACGGGAGAGGCCACAGCAGTGAGAGGCCCGTGTACCGCAAAAAAAAAAAAAAAACAACTACTTGAAATGTCTATTACAATCCTTTCACATAAAAGTATACATATATAACCATACATATGGACATAATAGATTTTTGCAAGAATACATAATCAGCTATTCATACTGGGTTCCTTTGAAAAGTGGGGGTCAAGGAAAATTTCAAACCTCTCCCAAAGTAATAAATACAATAGTGCAGCAACCTCCCATGCACCCATCTCCTAGCTTCAACAAGTATCAGTTCATCACCAGTTACCCAGCTTTGGATTATACTTATTTGAAGTTTTTTAATCTACCAGGAGCGTGCATTAGTTTGATAATTTGAAATTTTAATTATAAAATCCAAACATGAAAAGGAAATGCAGTGTGTTAGGTTTCATTTGTTCCTGTCTTTTTTCTCATCCTTTTAGATTCGGGGCCTTTCAAGGGTAGGTGATTTAGAGTGATTTTCTGTAAGTTCTCTGATCCCCAGGGACAGATATTGGCTGTTGCAGAACATCTGGAAGGGACAATAGCTTTGGTTTAAAGCACATCTATGTCAGTGCTGTTGCCCAAATCACAGGGCTCACACTGTCAGCCCCACTGTTCAGCATGCTGTGTTTTTTAATTAAACTGTTTACTTCAGCTGAGATTTATGACGCTGTTTTTAAATGAGAATGTGTGGTTTCTGTCCCCCTTTTGTTCCCTGAGTCCTGCAACCTGCTGCAGTTTTCTACCAGCTCTGTTTTCGAAAAGCAATTTCTGAGTTTCTTTTCCTATGGACAGTAATTTCTTAAGGATTATTAACACCCTGCACTCAGTAGTGTTTGTTCTCCTAGGGCTGGAAGAGGAAATTGTCAGATGCAATTTCAGCAGCTGGTTCGCTGGCCACGAATAGAATATTACAGAATCGCCTTGACTCTAAAGCCTGTGAACCAGCTGTCTGAAATGAATGATGGGAAGGTGGTTTTTGTACTTAAATTCCTTAGCCAGTGGTGTCAAAAATGTAGCTAAAACAGAGATGATTATTTTCCCCAGGGGTTCAATGTGGATCGATTTGCACTATGTTATTCAGAAGAGTCTTCTGCCGTATGCACCTCAAGGCTGAGGACATGGTATATGCACTAACTGATTTTTCACATCAGTGAGGATCTATCCCCTACTATGTGCTAGGCACTAGAATTGCAAAATCAGATAAGCACCTCTGCCTTAGCATCCTTCGCGTCGTCTAGTTGTAATACAGTGGGATGAATTCTTTACTAGTGTCTGTAAAATAGCCACTAGTATTTTAGAGAGCAGAGGAGTGAAGGTTGTTTTCTGCCTTTGGAAGGCTGAGAAAATATTCACGAGCAGGTACCTTTTAAGCTGAAGAGCAAGTAGAATTTGTTTTTAATTATTGCAGGCAGGAGGAGGGAGCATTCTAAGCAGAGGGCTCTCTGTCTTGAGCAGGGGCATGGAGGGTGATGGAGAAGAATCCAGACATCCAGACTATAAGACAGGCACGCTTGTGATTGGAGGTGAGAGAGGGCGAGGAAGCTTGGGAGGCGGCCGGGGGTCAAGGTGAAGGCCTCCCTAGAGCCTGGGTAGGTGAAGTTATTTTGGATCCAGGTAGTCAAGGCTTTTACAGCCACATGAAAGGATTGGTCCTGTTCTGATTATTATTAGAGTGTATGTAGCTTGGAAGAAGAACTGGAAAACTCTAATGAACCAAGGCGCTCCAGGGTCAGGTGTCTCTTGCTGTCTCTCATTTGTGGCTTCAGGGCTCTTTCTCCTGCCTGCCCTCTGGCTTCCTGGAGCTGGCCTGCCTCACCCCCGCTCCTTCCTGGTTGCCCAGTTTCCTCAGTGTCTTGTAATACTGAGGTTTTTTAACCTGTGTTCTAAAAACTCCATGTGGATGGTCTGGGGGATGTGGAGGGTATACATGGGAGAACCAAATGGGAAAACCAGGAAACATCCTGGACCTGGGAGCCCTACCCACTTTTAGCCAGGGCACTCCACATTACTCTGTTTTCTACATTGACTCCTAGGTAAGTTCCACTTGAAGAAAGTGTCCCAGCACAAATAGGGTTTGAAAACTTCAGCTCTAGTTTAAATCTTGGATGGAGCCATTCTGCTTGGCTTAGCTAATTACTGTCACTTGAATTGGGTAGAATCTTGTGGCCTTGGTGCCCTCATTGCACTGCTGGTGGGCGTGTACAGGGGCCTCTGTAAGTCAAGGGCTCTTCCAGGCAGGCGCCGCCCTGTGCAAAGAAAACAGGCACGGGGTGTTTGAACCCTGCCTGGTGTGGGGAAGGCTGTTTTGAATCGAAGGGGCTTGTTGAGCATGGCAGACAAGGTGACTGACTGACGTGTCCAGGCAACACACCATGTTTAAAAGTATGGCTTTCAGCCCCAGTTCAGTATCTTTCAGAGTCTTTCTAGAGAATGCTATTCCATGAGAGGCTCAACTACGCAAAATTTCTGTTTTTCCACAAGACTTATAAATATTGCCTATCCTTCTTGGTGATCTCCATGCATATTAGTGTATCAAGTGTTGTGGAAATTTGTAAGCAGTAACTTGAGTTCAAATAAACGGAAATGCTTTTTTTAAAAAAAAACACATATACATAGGAATTCCCTGGTGTTCCAGTGGTTAGGACTCCACGCTTCCACTGCTGAGTCCCTGGTCGGGAAACTAAGACCCCACAAGCCACACAGCGCAGCCAAAACAAACCAACAGACCAACAGACCACATTTACATCCACACAACAGGGATTAAAACTTTGGAAATTGATTGCCCTAGAAGTGAAAGCATACAACTAGTTATTTTACAAAAGATGAATTCCATGATATTAGATGTTTACTAAGTTGCGGGGTGGGAACTCCCACTTTTTTAGTGAGAAGCCTCCCTACCTTTTAGAAAGGGGTGTCATTTCTCTTAGTGCCCCTGTATATTTATTTGTTCAACAAATATTTATTAAGTACCCACAGTGCTAGGCAAAACACTTGGTTATTTAGAGTATGAAAATTCTTACCTCTTTATTGGGATAGCTTTTCTGGAATATATAATTTTTAATGTTCATTTTTAGAATTCTGTGTCTCTATCAAAGAAAAACAGATGGTATCACAGTTATTGAACATTTTTAACCCCTGGTAACATGTCTAAAAAGATCAAGTTCTATGCTATCTCCCAGATTCAAAGTTCTTTCCCCTCCATCATATTTCTGCTCAGTTTTCTAAACATGGAAATATACCAGGTCCTTGTGGGGCTGCAGGGGTAGTGACCGGTGCTGCTCCTTACCATGCAGGGTGGGAATCAGAGGGAATCAAGTATGCTTAAGAATTAGCACCAAGCTCAAGGTTGACAGGATAGTAACTGAAAGGTTCTATTCTGTAGTAATTAAAGTTAAACATTACCTAATACATTTTTTTTAAGTTGGAAAATTTACGGGAGCTGAAACTTGTCTCTTGGCTCATAACATATTCCTCCTCCACCAAATTATATGGTAGCTTATTCCACATTTCAATTTCTAAATAAATTGGTCTTCATTATTCTTAGATTCCTGACAGACATCCCGTCTAAAAATTAATGTTTTGCATTCTGCCACTTTGAGCATGTTAAACAAATTACTCAGTGTCTTTGTCACTGAATTAATTAGAGGGGTTCATGTGATGACTTTAGCACACCGATGTGAATGTGTTTTTTTTTTTTTTATTAGGGCTCATTTATTTTTTATTAATAATTACAACTCTACTTTGGTATCATCTGTGGCTGTAATATTACCAGCCTCGGGGAATTTTCATGGGGATTAATGCCAATAAAGCAGTCAAGGGCTTCCCTGGTGGCGCAGTGGTTGAGAGTCTGCCTGCCGATGCAAGGGACACGGGTTCGTGCCCCGGTCCGGGAAGATCCCACATTGCGCGGAGCGGCTGGGCTCGTGAGCCATGGCCGCTGAGCCTGCACGTCTGGAGCCTGTGCTCCACAGCGGGAGAGGCCACAGCAGTGAGAGGCCCGCGTACTGCCAATAAATAAATAAATAAATAAAGCAGTCAAAACTGTTCCTGGCACATAGCAAGGGCTCAAATGCTATCTTTATTCTTGTTAATGAGCTTTGTGACAGTGTGACGAGGTAAGCAGGGTAGCTGCCGTTATCCTCATTTTACCGATGGAGATGCTGATGCTCAGAAGTTTGGTCATCTGGAATTACTGGCAGTGTCAAGATGAGAGCCAAGCCCTGTGTTCCTGACTGCTCTTTTAGGGTTTAGTATTTCAACGTGTGAATTTGTGCAAACATTCAGGCTATAGCAGTTAAGTCAGCTCATGTGAAAATGCTTAGAACAATACTGAGCATACAGCAACAACTCCATTAAAATGGTTCTTTTCTTCCTATGCAGTTTATACCTGTAAGGACTCTCGTCTCTCTTCTCCTCTCCCTTCCCCCAGCTGGGCCCTTCATCCCCAGACCACTCAGGAGCCTCTTTGGCAATTGGTGGTTGTCTTAGCTCAGGCTCCCATAACCAAGTATCACTGACTGAGTGGCTTAAACAACAGAAATTTACTTTGTCACAGTTCTGGAGGCTACAAATCTGAGATCAAGGTGTTGGCAGGATTGGTTTTTCTGAGGCCTCTCTCCTTGCTTTGTAGACGGCGCTTTCCTCCTGTCTTCACATGATCTTCCCTCTGCATGTCTGTGTCCTAATCTCCAGTTCTTTTTTTTAAAGATGTTCATTGTTTTTATCTTTTTTAAAAGAGTTTATTTATTTTATTTTATTTTTGGCTGCGTTGGGTCTTCATTGCTGCACACAGGCTTTCTCTAGTTGTGGCGAGCGGCCTTCTCATTGTGGTGGCTTCTCTTGTTGCGGAGCACGGGCTCTAGGTGCACAGGCTTCAGTAGTTGTGGTGTGCGGGCTCAGTAGCTGTGGTGCACGGGCTTAGTTGCTCCGTGGCATGTGGGATCTTCCCGGACCAGGGCTCGAACCCGTGTCCCCTGTATTGGCAGGCAGATTCTCAACCACTGCGCCACCAGGGAAGCCCAATCTCCGCTTCTTATAAGGACACTACTCCTATTGGATGAGGGCCTACCCTAATGACCTCATTTTAATGTAATTACCTTTTAAAAGACCCTATCTCCAATACAGTCACATTCTGAAGTACCAGGGATTAGGGCCTCAACATATGAATTTCAGAGGAACCCACTTCAGCCTATAACAGTGGTCTAGAAAGGAAGAGCATCTAGGCCTCAGAGTTCCAGCCCAGTATGCTCCCAACTCATAATCACAACCCTTGGGCTATCAAAACCCATTAAATTCCATTCAGTGCACTCTGTTCAAAAAACGGGCAGGGGGCTTCCCTGGTGGCACAGTGGTTGAGAGTCTGCCTCCCTATGCAGGGGACGCGGGTTCGTGCCCCGATCCGGGAAGATCCCACGTGCCGCGGAGCGGCTGGGCCCGTGAGCCATGGCCCCTGGGCCTGCGCGTCCGGAGCCTGTGCTCCGCAACGGGAGAGGCCACAGCAGTGAGAGGCCCGCGTACCGCAAAAACAAAACAAAACAAAGCAAAACAAAAACAGGCAGGGATAGGACCTAGTTCCTTCCTTAGGAAATGGAAGAAAGGTGGATGGGACCTGTTATGTGTCAGGTACTGTACCATGTTGCTGGTACTTAACAGACATTATGCCCCAAATCTCAACATCGCCAAGGACAGGGTAGGCATAGTTGCCTCCATTTTACAGAGGAAAAAAGAGGCATTAAGTCACTTGCCCAGGTCACATGGTTACTGTGTGATTTACTCAGTCAATCCCATTTCTCAACAACATTGAGATGACGAGGTAAGAAGCATAGGAGTCACGTGGGTTGAATAGGAAGAAAACTTACCTCCTGTTTCACCCAACTCAATCCTTCCCTTGAGAATTAAAAAGTAAACATAGGGCTGATAAAAGAAAGGAAGACAAATGGAAGAAACTTTATTTTTTTAAGGCAGGTTTAAGACTCTTTTGGAAAAAAAGTCACTGGGCTCTGAAGAGAGCCAGGGAAGACTCTGTGTCACTTACTTTTCTCCAGGATAATCCGGCAGCCTGTAAATAAGTTGTATTTGTCCAACAGCTTTTATCCATCTCTCCTGGATTCTTCAGTTATCCCTACTTAGCGAGAGGCAACATGATGTGGCAGTTGGAAAGCCAGGCTCTAAAGTGAGACCATCAGGGTTCAAATCTCACTTTCACTATTTGTTAGCTGTGGGACAAGTCACCTAATCTCTCTGAGGCCTCAGTTCTCTTTGCTGTTAAAAAAAAAAAAAAAATGGAGATAGTAATAATGACTTCTGATGAGGTTGTTTTGAGCATTAGGTGATTTAATCTATGTAAAGAGCCCCACAAAAGGATTAGCTGTTGCCCCTAGGAAAACAAGGCCAGCAAGGGCAAGGATCTTGCCCATTTTCCGATGTATGTCTCTAATGCTTGCAAGTGCCTGATGGGCAGGTGGTAGACACTCATTCATATTTGTTATGTGACTGAATGAATTCAAATATGGTGGATCCTGAGCAATCTGTGATAAAGAGGAAGTACCTCGTTTCAGCAAGTTTCCAGAGTCTTGTTTGTTAGTTGGTTGAAACCATAAGCCCACTGGTGGAGAGAGAGAAGGGAGTGAGCCAGAGTAGGGGTGAGAAAGCTTTTCTCAGTCTCCTGAGTGACAGGAGAGGTCTAGGTTGTCCGTGGTTGGGCTTCCCTCCCCTTTACCTGTATCATCTCTAGGTCTGTGGGTGGAATCACTTCCTGGGGCCTCTGGGCTCTGACAGTATGGAAATCACCCACTGACATAAAGGTGTTTGGATGGCACTCTGATGCATCTCAGGCTTCCATTTTGTACTGTTCTCTGGGATTGGCTTAATGATCATGTGTTATCAGAATTCCTCAACTGATTGCCAAATTTTCTTTCCAGGCTCAGGCTGCATGAAGAAAAGGTTATTAAAGATAGGCGACATCATCTCAAAACCTACCCAAACTGTTTTGTTGCGAAAGAACTGATTGACTGGTTGATTGAACACAAAGAGGCTTCTGACAGAGAGACGGCAATTAAACTCATGCAGAAATTAGCAGACCGGGGCATTATTCATCACGGTGAGTGAGGTGGCGACAGTCAAGGTAACTCGAGACGAAACAAAGGACTATATCTTCTGTTTCAGATATGAACCCACCCATTTAAGAAATAGACATTTTACTTTGTCTCTTGTATACCTCTCCCCAATTACATTCCTTTCCTTCTTCCAAGACACATTTGGCTTTATTTCCTTGGACTTCTTTATATTTTTTCCTTTCTGTAGATACGTCTCTTAGCAATGTAACATATCGTTTTAAATGTTTTAAGTCATCATAGAGAGGCATGTTTATTCTTTTGCAACTTGATCAATTCGCTGTTTGTGGGATTCACTCATGTTGATAGTGTATCTTGTTTGCTCATTTTCGCTGCAGTGTATGCCATCACACCTTTATGCATTCTACTCACAGACATTTAAGTTGTTTCCAAGTTCTTGCTGTTACTCTCAGTGGTTCAGTGAACATTCATGAACGTGTCTCCTTGAAATCTCTAATCCTGGCCAAGACCTTCGCATGCTGTTATTCTCTTGGGCTGGAATGCCCTCCGTCTGCATTTCTGCTTGTTTTCTACTCATTCTTCAGGTCTCCACTTACATTCAGACTCTTCAGAGACGTGTACATTCCCCAAAGCTGGGGTACTGGGTGCTCCTTTGGGCTCCCACTGAATATCTCCTCAGCTCTTTCATAGTCTGATCACGCCATATTTTAATGACATGTCGACGTTTCTTTTAATCTCGCTAGATTTCATATTCTTTGAGGCTGATGCCTACCCCAACATCATGCTCGAGAAGAGTTTGTAGAAAGAGTGATGAATTGAATTTTGTGACTCTTTTAACAGATGACGATGATGGTGATGGTAGCTAATAAAACTGAGCACTTTCCTGTGCCAGGTGCTGTGCTAAACGGTTTACTGTGTATTAACTCATAGAGTAGTGTGCTTGAGAAAGTAGGTAATAAAACAGATCTTAATTAGCATCCTCCTTCATTTGAGTAATTAAATAAGAGGTGTTTTTTTTTCTTATTTGCCTCTCTGTGTATATTGCCTTTCAGTGTGTGATGAGCATAAGGAATTCAAGGACGTCAAACTCTTCTATCGCTTTAGAAAGGATGATGGCACCTTCCCATTGGACAACGAAGTGAAGGCCTTCGTGAGAGGACAGAGGCTGTATGAGAAGTATGTTCTGTAATCTTGTAGTGAGAAGCAGGGCTATTTCAGTCTTTTATCATTTTGACTTCAGCCTGGCTCTTCCATGTGGAATGGTTACATAACCATTCCTATTTTTTTTTTTTTTTTTGTGGTACGCGGGCCTCTCACTGCTGTGGCCTCTCCCGTTGCGGAGCACAGGCTCCGGATGCGCAGGCTCAGCGGCCATGGCTCACGGGCCCAGCCGCTCCGCGGCACGTGGGATCTTCCCGGACCAGGGCACGAACCCGCGTCCCCTGCATCAGCAGGCGGACTCTCCACCACTGCGCCACCAGGGAAGCCCATAGCTGTTCCTTTTAATATGATAAAACTCTATCACTCACTTGCTTTTCTCTTTACCAGAAATTAAGTTGATTTCATAAGATTCTTAATAAAGAATTTATTTAAATAGTATTTTCTACATTTAAGTCGATTTAACAAAACTCCAGAAGTGAAAACAGAAGGTCGGCACTTAATGTTTGCCATCAAGTGATGCAGTTGCCAGTTCTCTTAAGTATTTTAAGTATCTTCTAGTATATAACTTAGAAGTTTAGTCTTTTAAATGGCTAGAGAAGCAGTGTCAAGTACAGGGGAAGTTCAAGTTCAGGTCAAGAGACGAATAGTGAGAGAACTTCAGATAGCAGGGTGGTCGAAGAGGAATAATCTCTCAGCTCTTTGTAACAGATGAATATACTGTGGCCCAGGAGTATTTGGTTGGTGGACATGGAATCTCCCAGTTGGTTTGTCTCTGAGCTGGTCTGCTGTTTCCGTGGTCCCTTTCTCACCCTGCCTTCCTTGTTTTTTTCAGGGCAACCATTCGAGAAAGGAGTGCAGGGGCAGTGGCACCCTTTCCTTAACTCTGACTGCCTTTCAAAACATGTATTTATAACATAAAAGAGCCTACTCTATAAGTGGGATGGTGCGTGAGGGAGCTGCACCTGGGTGGTCAGATTAAGTAGCGGATGGTTAAGAGCCAGACAGGGTTTGAGTTCTAGCCCCATTACCTTACCTTTGTAAACCTCAGTGTCCTCTTTTATGACATGGGAGTGGGTGATAGCACCTCCCTCCTAGGTGTTGAGTGCTGTCCTGGGAATTAAAAGAATACATTGTGTCAAGTACTTAAATAGTTGGTTCAGTAACTCTGCTATGTTGTCAGACCCCATGGAGGATAGTCATTTCAGATATTAACACGACACTGAGGATGATCCTTGATTCTGTCTGTCCTGTGTTCTACCTCTGTCCCAGTTCTGTTCACTTCGGTTTCTGGAGCTGGCATTAGCCAACCAATTAATGCCCAATATGTACCAGTTCTCCCAGTTCTCCCAGTTCTCTTATTCCTTGCTTTCTATATCAAAGTACAGAAAATCCTTCATCTCCCTGACTCACATGAATTTGAATAGAAGGGGTCCATCAACACCTCCATTTGTTTGCTTGAGTGTGTATATATTTTTTGTTGCTGCTTTCATTTACTTTCTTAGTTCCTTTTGGAAAATTCTAGCAGATGTTAAGTATTTAGATTTCCCTGATGGTCTCTTCAAACTATAAGAATTTATGTTGTCAAAAACATACATGTCATTTCCATGGAAGGAAGCCAGGGGATTCTGTAATACTCTTCCCTAGCTACAGATTATCTCTTGGGATCTGGGTAACCACTTTATGGGAGCAGGGATTAGCAATAATTGAAACGTCTGATAGAGAACTATTCTTTTTTTTTTTTTTAAAGATTTTTTGATGTGGACCATTTTTAAAGTCTTTATTGAATTTGTTACAATATTGCTTCTGTTTTGGTTTTTGGGCCCCGGGGCAGGTGGGATCTTAGCTCCCCGACCAGGGATCGAACCCACACCCCCTTGCATTGCAAGGCGAAGTCTTAACCACTAGACCGCCAGGGAAGTCCCTAGAGAACTGTTCTTACTAATGGGATGGATATGATAAGAAAAGTTGAAAAAAAGTTGTTCATACCCTCTAGAAAATACTTACTCCAGCCCTACCTTCTGTATCTTCTCCCCTTACATCCTATGTGCCATTCACACTAAACTGTGTCTCTAGACCATCCAAGTCTCCTTTCTGCCTTCAGGGCATTTATTAATTCATTAATTATTCAACAAATATTTATTGAGCCCTCACCACCTGCCAGACACAGTTATAGTTATATACTGGAAATGTGCCCTGGACCAAAGATAGACAAAGCTTCTACCCTCATGGACCTTGCATTCTAGTATGTTTTTGTTGTTTGCTGCGCTGGGTCTTCGTTGCTGTGCGTGGGCTTTCTCTAGTTGCCATGAGCAGGGGCTACTCTTTGTTGTGGCACATGGGCTTCTCTTCACTGTGGCATGCGGGCTTCTCTTCATTGCGGTGGCTTCTCTTGTTGCTGAGCGTGGGCTCTAGGCACCCAGGCTTCAGTAGTTGCAGCATGTGGCCTCCGTAGTTGTGGCACACGGGCTTAGTTGCTCTGCGGCATGTGGGATCTTCCCAGACCAGGGATGGAACCCATGTCCCCTGCATTGGCAGGCGGATTCTTTTTTTTTTTTTTTTGCGGTACGCGGGCCTCTCACTGCTGTGGCCTCTCCCGCTGCGGAGCACAGCCTCCGGACGCGCAGGCTCAGCGGCCATGGCTCACGGGCCCAGCCGCTCCGCGGCATGTGGTATCCTCCCAGACCAGGGCACGAACCCATGTCCCGTGCATCGGCAGGCAGACTCTCAACCACTGCGCCACCAGGGAAGCCCGGCAGGCGGATTCTTAACCACTGTGCCACCAGGGAAGTCCTTGCATTCTAGTTGAAGAGGCAGACATTAAGAGGAATGTAGTTTAGTATGGGTGATTTTCAGTATAGAAGGAGAAATACACTCACTGAGGGTGACGAGGTGTTTTAGACGGGGGGACAGGGAAGACGTCCCTGAAGAGGTGGCATTTGAATAAAGTAAGCCTTGTATGTATCTGGTGGAACAGCATCCAGGGCAGAGGACACAGCAAGGGTAAAAGCTTCGGGTGGGAACATGCTCTACGTAGTTTAGGACAGCAAGGAGGCCAGTGTGTCCAGAGGGCCAGAAGTAAGGGGGAGAGCAGGAGATGAGTTGGGACCAAATCGTGAAGGGCCCTTACCCCCATGATATCGAAAATGTTATTTTAAGTGTGATGGGAGGCCATCAGACAGTAAGGAGTGGTAAAGTGGTGATCTGATGTACATTTTGCATATGCTGTTCCCTCTGTCTAGAAGACTCTTCCTGCCACACTCAGCCCTTTCTCTAGCTCGCTCTGACTCTTCCTGGCTTCGTGTTCAATCTCACCTTTTCTGAGAATCCTTCAGCGTCCCCTTAAGACTGAGTTAGGTGCTGCTACTGTGTGTTTACCCCGTGAAAGAACTGTGTTAAACTTTCATCTCGTTTTGTTTACGGCATTAGACTAAGAAACTTAAGGGGAGGGACTGCTTTATCCTCCTTTGTATTTCTTATGGTTTCACATGTTCCCGGCCAATCGTATATGGTAAATATTTGCTGAAAAGGATGACGAAACTTTCTGATCCCTGGACGAGTTGATCAATATTGCTGTACTTTTTCTGTGTGCAGTTGGCTTTCTAGTCATTAATGTTCAGTGTCTCAATTCCAAGTAAATTTATTTCTTCAAACTGCTTGTAAAATTAGCACTAGGAGAAGTAATTTCGTAAGTACTGAACTTGCGTGACCTAACTGCCACCTCACAAATCTTGGCCCCTACCTTTGGTTGCTAGAACATGCGTGGAACAAACTTCAGGGCCTTTGGAATTGATAGTTCAGCTTACCTGTTTGATCAATTTTGTTTGGTATATACACTTATCTATATTTTTAATGCATTTTCCTTGTTTCTCTGGCCATTTTTTCCATGAATCTCAGCATGTACTATTATTTTGTAAGTCTTGGATACTTAAAAAAAATAACATTAAGAAATGAATAGCTGATTTTGTTCATAGCTCATCTTTTCAAGGACTTTATTTTATAACTGACTTTTTTCCCCTCTATTATTTTAGCTGGAACCCTTGTTTAGGATATTTCTAATATTAGTGAAAGAAAGTCTTACAAAAGATATATTATTCCTTTAGTTGTTTTCCTTTTAAGATAATAACAATAGATAATATTTGTCGATTGCTAGCTATATATCAGACATCCTGACTAATCTATTTTATTTAATCATCATAACAACCCCTAGATAGATGCTTTCATTGTTCCCATTTTATGGATGAGAAAAAAGTTGCAAGGAGAGGTTCAATGTCTTACCCAAGGTCACCTCATTCGTTTAAAAAAAAAAAAAAAACAGCTGGGATTTGAACCTAGAGCCCAAACTTATTGTTACTAGGCTGTTAATACATCTCTTCTGTTGCCTTCAATGGAGATTAAATGAATGAAACCAGTGTTTACTTCAAAAATGTAACATGGAGTTTGTGAATATCTGGGTATGAGATTTGCTATGAAAATTTACTGAAAATATCCCAGGATTATAAAGTAGACTTTGGAAAAGGGGAGTAAAATGATTCTCCTTCATAGTAAATCTATGTGGTGTTCTGTAAATATGATAAAAAACAACAGGGACTTTTATTTGTACATTAAGCTTCTCAAAGCACTGCCATTAGATTATTTTATCTGAACCTCCTGAACAGAGTAATAATAGAGTAGTAAATAATAACAGTAATGATAATAGTGATAACGTAGTAAATAATTATATAATATAGATGGGGCATTACGTTATTGTCCCAGAAGGAGGGGAATCTGGGATCCAGAGCAGTTAAGTCACTTCTGCGTCCTGGTGCTACAGCTTGAGGGGGGCAGGAGATGCCTGAACCCAGGGTGACAGGTGTGCAGGCTGTGCTTTCCCCAGCCTCCCATCCAGCCCTAAGGGCCTGGTTCTGTTGTCAGTATTTCCTTTTTGCTCTCCTCTGGCTTGTTTGTTCTGTGTTATTTATAGGCCTTTGTGAAACTTGGTGGTTTCTGGCTGGGGTTTTGCTGAGACGTACTAATTTGGGGGCACCTTGGCTTTCTAACCCCTGGTGGTGTTTCTCAGTCGGCTATTTTGTAGGACAAATCTGCGTCTCAGGACTAAAAGTCAGTGACTCTGTGTGTTGCCTTTTAGTGTCTACGTCACTTCCGTTACCTTAACTCAGAGGTACTCCAGCGAATGCTAGTTAAGGAGCAGAAGCTGACTTTTTCAAGTTGTCCCAATGCGAGGAACATTATAGGGGAGCTGGTGACATGAGGCCTCTCTCTCACAGTAAGTGGCAGAGGGTGTGGGTTTTGGAGTTGCACGGTCCTGGTCTTCAATCCCAGCCTCACAACTTGCTCACTCCGTGACCTTGAGTAGGCTTTGAACCTCTCTGACCTGTAGTCTTAAATGGAGATAAGTGGGGGACCCTCTTGGAAAGGCTGTTGGAAGGATTAAATGAAATCCAGTCTGTACAGTGCTTGGCATAGAGTTGAGAGCCCACGAAATCTGAGCTGCTATTAGACTAGTAAATCATAATATAAATAAATGACATTTGTTTTTCTTGTTTTATGATAGTATTTTAAGATACAGCCTTTATCAGGAGTTTCTCTCTCCAGCCACCAGCAGTCTGTTTCTGTTTCTGGAGTGTATACCTGGTTGAAGAATTAAAGTGCCTGTATGCCATTAGATCTCTTTGAGTTCCCACTGCTTCCTTTATATTCTGTATTTCATAGAACTGAAGAGAAATATTAGGGGAGAACTATATACAAAGGGGAAAAGCCCTTTTGTGTGTTTTATCTTATCAGAGGTTTCTCTACCATATACCCCTGGGATCTTTTTCCTGTTCCCTCCCAGAGGCTGGCACAATAAATATTTGTTGAATAAACAAAGGATTCTACATGCTGTGATTGCTACAAGCTGCTGAGCTGGTACCATGAAAAAGCTAAAGAGAGCTTGCTTTTCATGGTAAGCGACAGGAGTCAGAGGTGTACCTTGTCTTGCCTTTTTAGAGTTTACAAAGCATCTTGTCCATTAACCTGCTTGATGCTCTGTACAGCTCTGAGTTACACCCAGTAGGCACAATTAATCCCATTGCAGAGATGGGGCACCTGAGCTAGAAAGAGGCTTAATGGCTGGCGTAACCTGAGAACATGGAGCTGGAGTTTAAAAAAAAAAAAAAAAAGCCTTCAAGTTTTTGTCTCTGTCTTATTGCATTTGCAGTATAGAAGTGCGTTCCAAACCGGGATCCTGAGTTCTGCAAATTGATTCAAGTTTTATGTTCAAACTATATCTTAATTATTTTGCAAACTGTAATAAAAATACTTTCTAATATGTTATATACAGCTTTTCACAGTTTGCTTGTGCTTCCCAGTTAATTAGTGGTTTTACAGGAATCTTGGAGTAAATATTTCCTTCTTGGATGATTTGAAGGGCGTGCTAAAATTGCAGTGTAAGTAGAATAAAAGTTGTTACCTTTTGCACCTATTTAGCCTGGGTGACAAGGCATGAGTTTTGATACTGTGTTAACTCACGTTGAGAACCGTCAAGAGTCTTGAGATTTTATCTTACTTGCAAGCTAACGGGTTTGCCTGCCACCATTTCATGGACGCAGGTAGGAGACCCCTGGGTTGGGAGACGAAGAACAATTTGTTGCTCTCGGCAGTAGCGGTAGGCAGAGCATCATCATTTTCTTGACAGGTCCTCCAAGGCTTAGCTCCCAAAGAACAGCACAGTGAGGTGCAGATGACACCTGCCAGGGTTGGGTTACGGAAGAGGAACCCCAGGCTCGAGGAACCTTTTGAAATGGTCTTCAAGCAAACCTGCTTTCTGACCCAGAAGGAGAAATTACCTTTATCTTCCCGGTCTGTTCATTATGCAGACATTCTTGAAAAGGTGGTGAGAGGAGCTGAAGGGACAGTGGAGGAGGCCTGAAGATGCTGATGATATTGGTGAAAGGAGCAACCACAGGACATTATTGATGCTTATTAGATACCACACCCTTTACATGTGTTTTCTTATTCAAGCCTCATTCTACACCAGTGAGATAAAAAATGTGATTCTCCCTTTGGCAAATAAGGAAATCGAGGCTAGAGTGGTAAATGAACTTGCCTACCTTCACATAGCCAGAAATCAGCGGTGGGGTGTTGGGGGAGCATTTCAAACCCTGGTCTCCAGCTCCAGAGCACGTGAGCCCACATGTAACTCCTTTTCAGTCTGCAGCTTCTAATTCACAAAGTTTCTGCAGCTTCTATCCAAGGAGGCTGTAGCAGGAATGAATACCACTAAACAATATTAAACAATATGCAGCTTGTAGATTTTTAAATGGGCCTGAAAGGGACTTTGTGCTCCCAGTGCAGGGGGCACGGGTTCGATCCCTGTTCAGGGAACCAAGATCCCGCATGCCGCATGGTGTGGCCAAAAAATAAATAAATGGACCTGAAAAAAGTGTTCATCTCCTGGTTTCTACTAAGTCCTTGAGTCTGGTTTTGGAAATCACATCATTCTTTACTGCTTCTTGGCAATGCCACGCTTTCCCTCCGTATAATAAATATATGGCGATAATATTAGAGCTTTGTTAACATACAGCACAGGCAGCAGGCCAGCTGTGCTTGTCAGAAGTCGTCAGCCCTAGATTGTCATGTACAGATTTCTAGCTCTGGTTGATTTTTCAGAAATGACTTGATTTAGAGGTAGACACATGTTGTTGCTTCAACAGTAGACGTGATTCCTCGACAGGGATTGGTTGCCGGTCATTTCTTCCAAGTTTTCCTGATCTTGTGTAATTGCAGGGCGACGAACCAAGTCTCTGTAACATCGATTTTGCCGATCAATCTCTGTAGTTACTTTTCAACTTGGTAGAATGGAAAAACCATTTAAGATTTCTGCGGGTGGAGAAGTGTGTGTCAGAGTTCTTCTCCTGCCACTTATCGAGACATTCAACCTGTCCGAGTCTTGTTTTCATCCGTAAAATTGGAAGAACAGACATAGCTCACAAACTTGTCATGAAGACTAAATGAGATAAAGTTCAGCAGAGTCTCACCTCATACAGGACGTGTTGTGTTTCCAATATGTGAGGAAAAATGCACATCGTCCAAAGTATCCTTGTGTGACCCAGGTTGCATTAAAAAAAAAAAAAAAACACATGCCTTTATATGCAAGAATTAGATTCTGCATGGTCAGATGCCCAGCCTGTATGCAGGACATTTCTGTTTGTCCTCCAGATCATTCTCTACCCTTTTCCCACCTTTCGTGTGCCCCAGGAGGCTGACTTACATGGCCTGAGTCAACAGGCTCCATTGCCATTGGCTGGGTCAGTGGGAGGCACTAGCAGGAAGTAGGTAGAAGGGAGGAGAGTAAGGTCAGAGTACTTATTTCTCTGCTTGCTCCCTGCTCTTGAAGGCCACAGGTCCCATCAGGCAGCCCTCTTCTTAACATCTATCCCCTTTAGGCTCTGGAAACTGCCCTCTCTCCATAATCCTGAGGCCTGGAGTTGTTAATGATCACAGACCGCTAGTCTGGACCTTTGCCATCTCTTTTAGTTTCCCTTAACCCTGCCCATAGCTTTAGTAGTTCTTTTATGCTAGACTACCTCTTATTAGCCCATTTGTACATTTTTGTATCTTCCTGCTAGGGGACCCTGATTGACAGAGCCTGTGAGACCCACCTGGGATCTGAAATGAGTTGTCTCCTATCTCCGTGAATGGACAGGCATGAGGAATTGCCCACATTCTGTCAATGGAAAAGTCACTTGCTCTTTCTGTTTTTTTCTGAGTCTGTACCATGCATGATGTGATGGTTGGAATTAGCACAGGGTACTCTCACTGTTTATGAGTATGGAGTATGGTTGGATTATAATGAATTTCTTTGGCTCCCTTTCTGACCCTCATCAACCTGAGTTCTAGCCCGGCAACCACATTTCTCCAAGGTGATTGTGCTTGATGTTTCAGTCTCTCTAGCTTGACTAGAAGCTCTTTGAGGTTATGGACCTTGAGGTCGCACACAACTTTAGAGCCTCAATGTCCAGTACATAGCATATACTGAATAAATGTTTGTTGAAGAGATGAATAGATAAATGAACGCATGGTCATCCTTACTTAGGAAAGAAGTCAGTGGACAGCCCCTTTCTTTCCTAACCTTGGCATGTTCAAATTGGACTAAAACCAGGAGTAGATATTTGCTATTCTAAGATCACTCTATTCGTATTTACTCATTGTAGGTTCTGACCACAGACATTCAAAGAGTAAGAATAATAATCATAGCCATCATTTCCTGAGGACTTCTATGCATTAGCATCATTCTAAATATTTTCCACATATTATTTTATTTAATTCTTCCTGTACTTCTAAGAGGGAGAGATTTCCCCCATCAATTTACAGGGAAGGAAAGCAAATTTGAGGTGGGCTAAGTAACATGCTTTAAGCCTCCAGTTGAGTGAACCTGTAGAAATGGCATAATGTCTCTCTCCAGTATGCTTTGAATCCAACAACTCTAGTTCACATCAAGTGTCAGTTTATTCCATCTGGAAGAGATGAAGAACTCAGAGTCTTTCCTAGAGGGAATGGCTCTTGTGTGTTTTTAAGTGTTGAGATTCTAGAGTGAATGGATCTAAGGTGGGTGGGGCAGGGTGAGGCGATGCCAAACATTCTGCAACAAAGGGGAAGAAGAACACACGGGGAGTAGGAGAGAAGGAAGGACCTCCTGGGAGGAGAGACACTTATCGGAGCAAAATAAAAGTAGACCTAGGAGCGATACCAGGGGAAGGCTTGACTCGTTGGGGTTTTTTAAGCTGGAGGTTATTCCTCCATTATTAGAAGCTTTGTGTGGAGGCTACTTGGGTAGGTGGCTTTGTCTTTTAATGCAGAGATGATTCCAAGAGGTATACAATTAGTCCCCCACATATACAAACGAGTTCTGTCCCAAGAGCACGTTCGTAAGTCCAACAAAGTTAGCCTAGGTACCCAACTAACACAATCGGCTATATAGTACTGTACTGTAATAGGTTTATAATACTTTCACACTAGTAATACTTAAAAAACAAACACACACACAAAATAAAGAAAACATTTTTAATCTTATAGTACAGTACCTTGAAAAGTACTGTAGTACGGTAGAACAGCTGGCATCCAGGGGCTGGCATCTAGTGAACAGGCAGGAAGAGTTACTGACTGGAGGAGGGAGAGGAGGTGGGAGATGGTAGAGCTGAAGGATCCTCAGCAATAGGAGACGGAGGGCGAGCTGCAACGTCACTCACGCCTGATGTTGATGGAACACACGTTCATGTCTTTGAAAGTTCGCAGCTTGAAGGTTCGTATGCAGGGGACTTGCTGTAGTTGCTATGTTGTTTTTCTTGCTTTGTTTGCTCAATGAAAACATCCTTGCTGAACCACAGTCTCTTCACACAGAGCTGGGGAGTGTAAACAATGGCCTTGTTCTACCAAATCTACAGAAAGCATTTATTAATTTTAGAGCCCCTAACAAAAGAGTCTTTCAGACCAGAAGGAAAGAAAATCAGATAACATTTTAAACTTTATTAAAGTTAAATATGTAGTCAAACTTTAACTATAAAGTTAAATGTACTGAAGTATAGTATATCATTATATACAGCACACATATCATAAGTGTGCAGCTCTCTCAGTGTTCACAAACTGAACACACTTATGGAACAACCACCCAAATGATATTTTTTATAAAGTTGTATTCTACCATGATTCAATCTCCTAAATAAAATTAACTTTTTCCTCAGTGTTAGCATTCTCTAGAGTATAAAATTTCCTTTTAAGTAATTAAACTTTGGTTTTTCTATGTTTCACCTGTCACCTCCTCTCCCCAGGTGCTTGGAATTGGTTCTTCTGGCTGGTTTGGACTATCGTCCAACCTGACAAGGATTGATAAGAGTTGATAAGGGTCAGTTCTCAGGGGTGTGCGTGTGTGTGTGTGTGTGTGTGTGTGTATATCATTTGTTCACTGCTGCTTTGTGCCAGACAGTACGCTAGATGCTTTACACAGATTGCCTCTAATTTTCACAACCCCACTGAGGTAAGCATTATTACCTTCATTACATAAGAGAAGAAACTCAGAGGATCATAGAGCCCAACCCCAGCTTGGAAATCACAGTTCACAGATTGAAAGCTAGGACTCCCTCCCCTTGCCACTGTCACCCTGGAACTGTTTGTACTGATGGGAAAGAGCAGAGGAGAAGAAAATCATCCAGATCAGTCCCAGATTGCTTTTGCATGGCACGGGGATATTGTTTTGTATTCATTATATCAATATTTCCTACCTGCGCTAGGACAGATAGATTCAAAAAGACTGTGAAGTCTCTCCTTGCCATCACATTTCACTCTTCAGGCCATGCCCTTCCCTCTAGTGCATGCTAAGAGGTGGCTGAGAGGCTGTTAGCATCTCCATGAGCACCAGTGGCTCCAGCTTGCTGAGTGTTTCTTTATCCCATTACTCCTAGACTGAGGTTAGTGATTGGTCCTTTGCCACCGATGACTCCCTGCCGGTTTCTAGCAGGTGGGTGAAACCAGAGTGTACGAGAGCAGTTTCAAGCTTTCAAGAAGTTTGGTAACTTTGCTTTCTCCTGGTCTTCCAGAGAGTAGGAACTTTGACTTATTCTTTGTATTCTAGTGACCAGTGCAGGGTGGGGTATCCAGTAAGTGCTGATACATTTGTTGAGCTGAAAGCACAATTGTCATAATGGAAAGTGAAAAGGTGACCATCACACGAAAGGATCACTATGCTGTCATCTTTGTTACCTTCATTGACAATCCTGAGCTCAGAATTCATCCACTCTATTACCTATAGGATCAGAACCTTTCTGGCCTAATGGCGTCCCATTGCCCATGCTTATCTCCTCCTGCTTTGCCACCTACTCCCACCACCACCTCCATCGTGCTGCTACTTAACATTGAACTGCTTGTCCTGATCTCTCCTCATACTGTGCATCTGTACTTGCTTCTCCTTGATCCTGTATCCTCTCACTGTCTCTTTTTTTAAAAATTTATTTTTATTTATTTGTTTTTGGCTGCGTTGGGTCTTCGTTGCTGCACACGGGCTTTCTCTATTAGCATCGAGCAGGGGCGTCTCTTTGTTGTGGTGCCCGGGCTTCTCCTTGCGGTGGCTTCTCTTGTTGTGGAGCACAGGCTCTAGGCGCACGGGATTCAGTAGTTGTGGCTTGCAGGCTCAGTAGTTGTGGCACACGGGCTTATTTGCTCCACGGCATGTGAGATCTTCCCAGACCAGGGCTTAAACCTGTGTCCCCTGCATTGGCAGGCAGATTCTTAACCACTTCGCGACCAGGGAAGTCCCCCTCTTACTGTCTGTTAAGGTCAACTCCTGTTTCGTCAAACAGGAGTTGACCTTAAGAGACTCAGGTAGACTTGTATATTTTCTTCCTTACTTTCCTTTCATTCTATATATACTTATAACTCTATCGTAGCATTTATCTACCTTGCCCATAGGTTTTTTTTTTTTTAATTAATATTTTATTTATTTATTTATTTGGCTGCGCCAGGTCTTGGTTGTGGCAGGTGGGATCTTCACTGCAGCATGCGGGCTCTTAGTTGCAGCATGCATGCGGGCTCTAGTTCCCTGACCAGGGATCTAACCCGGGCCCCCTGCATTGGTAGCACGGAGTCTTAACCACTGGACCACCAGGGAAATCCCACCCATAGGTTTTTGGTTTTTGGGTTTTGGGGTTTTTTTGGCAGTATGCGGGCCTCTCACTGTTGTGGCCTCTCCCGCTGCGGAGCACAGGCTCCGGACGCGCAGGCTCAGCGACCATGGCTCACGGGCCCAGCCGCTCCGCGGCATGTGGGATCTTCCCGGACCGGGGCACGAACCCGTGTCCCCTGCATCGGCAGGCGGACTCTCAACCACTGCGCCACCGGGGAAGCCCCTCGGTGTGGTTTTGATTTGCAGTTGCTTGACGACTGATGATGCTTAGCATCTTTCCATGTGCTTATTGGCCGTTTGTATATCTTCTTTGATCTATTGAGATCATTTGTCCACTTCTAAACTGGGTTGTCTTCTTATTTAAGTGTTCTTTATATATTCCAGATGCAAATCCATTATCAGACATATGATTTGCCTTTTCTCCCATTCATTGTCTTTTCACTTTCTTGCTGGTGTCTTTGAAGCATAAAAGTTTTACATTTTAATGTAGTTTAATTTATCTATTTTTCCTTTTTTTTCTTGTGCTTTTGGTGTCATATCTAGGAATCCTTTGCCAAATTCAAGGTCACAAAGATTTATCCTTATGTTTTCTTGTCAAAGTTTTATGGTTTTAGTTCTTACATTTAGGTCTTTAATATATTATGAGTTATTTTTTTGTATAGGGTTTGAGGTAAGGGCCCAACTTCATTCTTTTACATGTGGTTCTCTAATTATCCCAGAACCATTTGTTGAAAAGACTATTATCTCCCCCATTAGATGGCCTTGGCACCCTTGTTAAAATCAGTTGGCCATAGATGTATCAAAGCAGTGGTTTTTAAATCTGTTTTAAGAGAGGGAGTCTTAGGATTGTACAATGTAAGACCTTGGTTGAAAAAAAAGAGGAAAGACTGTTTCCCATTCTTTTTCATGTAACTTCCACAAATACGCAGGATAAAGTGGTCCTTCTGTCACCTAGCCTGTTAACCTGCAGAAAAGTAGTCCCTACTTGTCACTGTGTTCAGTTTTTTATCATTTTTTCTTACCTCTTTAAAATATGTTCATTTTATTTTCCCTTGTTGGTATTATCTTTAATTTTTCTTAATTACTTCATCTTACCCCTCCTAACCTTCTTTCTTTACCTCCTTTTTTTTCCCTTTGTTTTTGGCAGCAAATCCTTCTATTTTCTAATAATTATGGAAGCATCCAAAATAAATAATAACCATTCCCTTAAAAGGAGCCTTTATAATATGTTTGAGAACCCAGCTTCCCTTGACAGTTGTTTGAAAGGGTTCACAGAGGTTTGAATTGTTTTGAATTCAGTGCAGAAGTGCTTGGTTTCTCTCCTTCTTGTGTAATTTTATGGTTATGAAACCGTAGCTGAATGTAGCCTTTTAGGACAACCATGGCCTTGGAATCCACACTCAGCTTCTATCTAAAGCTGATTCAAGTTCAGTAACAACAGCTGAAATGTTTAATACAACCACACTAAAAAGCTGAAAATGTTTAGCACAACACTAAAAACTGTGGGCAATGTGAAAATTACAACTTAGGTTCCAGCATATCCATCTCTTCAGAGCATAAAACCAGCACTAAAAAAGTTCTTGCTTTTTTCCCAGCAAATCTAAAATAGCAAGCAAAGAGGAAGGGATTTTTAACTTCAAAGACAAATAACACTCTCCATTACTGTTGTTTGGTGTTCTTAGTTTCCAGTCAGTTGATTAACAAATATTTGTTAAGCACCTAATTTATACTGCCTCCCGGGGCTGGGTTTTCACCAGCATTGAAGGCATGGTGTCTATCCTTCAGAAGCTTCTAGTTTAGCTGAAGGGGTAAAGATAGTATGTTAAAAATTGAGAGAATATATACAAAACTATGGTACTGGCTCAGAGTTCAAAAAAAAAGGAGAGATCTGTATGAATTGCTTTTTAGTTGGGATATTTTCAAAGAGAGGTTAGTACTTTAGCCCTTCAAAGCAGAACCCCACTATCTCACTTAGCACCTTTGTGCGAATGAGAAACAGACGCCCTTTTGCCCTTCCCTTCAAGCTCCTACAGTACCTCTCCTCCACAGGGACTGCTCTTGAGGAGTGGGCACTGGATTTTAGACTTCATTTGTCGCTGAAGCGAGGTTCCCTTGTGCAGTGAACAACCTGCACCAGTGTACAAGGAGCGCCTTTTTTTTTTTTTTTGAAGAATAGTTTGGATTTCTCCAGGGACGGGGAGGAGGGAGGATATGAGGGAAGAAAATCAGTAAGGAAAAAAGATGAGAAAGAGTATGTTGTGTTCAGTGTATGATATGAAGACAACTGAAGGAAGGTGAAAGGTATTTGTTGGCAAAGGGTGTAAAATGCTGTTTTTCTTCCCTTTCCCTCACCTTTTTAAATATGTAATAGTTTTACTGACAAATATTAACCAAACAGCTCTCTGTTTACTAGTTCCTAACCAAATTATTATGAAAATTGTATCAATTTATGCCTGTCACACCTATTCTATAGATAATAGCATAGTATTATAATAGCATAGTATTCAAAAATATCAATGCTCATATAAGCATTTCGCCATAATTCATACTTTCTTCCTAATCACACAAGTCAGTGTTACACATTCAAACTGTATTTTGGAAGCATACATCTATATGTATAATTTATACATTGGGAGCAACTTTATTATATTGGGCATTAATATAAGCATTTTGTCAGGGACAAGTCATCTGGTGAAATATAAACTTAACCTTAATATAACTTCTTTATTGATAACGTTTTTCCCAGTTATAAACATAGTATGCTCTCTCTGGGGAATAATTTGAGTAATAGAGAATTCTATTAAGGTGAAAAGAAAAATCATTCAGAAACTGCCCCCAGGGGTAAGTAACTCTTTTAATATTTGGATGAATGAATTTTTAATTTTTAATGGTTATCATGTATATAATTTTATGTTTTGCTTTTCAAAATAATTTATCATTACACTAACACTTTTTATTTTTTTAAAGCTCTTTAATTTCTAAAGCATCTTTCCGGCCTAATAGCCCATGGGTCATTTTGGCTTCCTCCCTAGCTTGTGCCCTTGTATACCATTCACATATGTTCCCACGTTATATAGGGCCTTCTCAGTTCCTTTGAATGTTTTTTTCAATGCACAAGGAGATTGCTATCAGCTTATTTCTATTCCTGTACTGGCTCCTAAATGTAGCAGTTCCTTCTATTGTGATGCTGCCTTTCCCCTGGGTTAGAGTGAGTCTGGGAAATATGACTCAGATATATATCCAGGAAAGGTTGAACTCAGTCACATGTACAATCAAAATCTGGTGAGTACTTCCAGGAGACGAATATTGTTAATGCCTAACACCTTATAAGGTGTGTGGCTTTATATCATGGTTATAGGCCCACACAGGACCATTTTGACTGAAGATGAATTTGTTCTATAAAAATAAGACTTTCTGAGCATCATCCCCATTTCTCATTACTAATTAAAATGGAATTGTTATTCTTGTCTATAGAAATATGCACAGAATCTTAGTTCATTTTGCCATAAAGAAAGGGGTTTGATCTTATGGCTCCATCTAGAAAATTTTTATCATCATAATCGTTATCATCATCATTATGGCTAAAATGTATTCAGTGTTTAAGGTGTATTCAACACCACGATTGAAGCATTTCGTGCATTATCACACTTAAACTGCACAGCAGCTCCCCGAGTAGGCACTGTCGTTATCTGCAGTTTACACTTGGGGAAGGAGAGTCATGTAGCTAACAGGTATGCAGAGTTAGGAATTGAAGCTACATTCGTCTTTAATTTCA
The DNA here is from genome assembly GCF_005190385.1 of Monodon monoceros. NCBI lineage: Eukaryota > Metazoa > Chordata > Mammalia > Artiodactyla > Monodontidae > Monodon > Monodon monoceros. The sequence continues at coordinate 17,276,831 of NW_021703770.1, read as the reverse complement.
TGCTTTTAAACAAGTATAATTCAGGGCAATTGACATTCTGTGACTTCTGAGCCTAAGCAGTTTAAGAAGGCCTGGCGTGGTTGATCGGTTTTGCTAAGAGTCAAAAAGATAATTCAATGGAGGATGAATAGTCTTTTCAACAAATGATGCTGGGATAACTGGATAGCTGCATACAAGCAAACAGAGTTTGACCCTTGCCTCATGCCTTCTAGAAAATATAACTCAAAGTGGATTACAGAGCTAAATGTGAGAACTAAAACTTTGAAACTCTTAGAAGACAACATAAGAGTAAATTTTCATGGGCTTGTGTCAGGCAATGTTTCTGACATGTGACACCGAAACCACAAGCAGCAAAAGAGAAAAATGGATAAATTGAGTTACATAAAAATTAGAAAGTTTGGGGCTAGAAGCAGTACCGTCAAGAAAGTGAGAAAACAGCCCATAGAATGGGAAAAAGTATCTGCAAATCATATGTCTGATTAAGGACTTGCATCAAAGAATATATACAGAACACTTAAAGTTCAATAGTAAAAAGACAAGTAATCTAGTTTTACAATGCGCAAAAGATCAGAATAGACATTTCTCCAAAGAAGGTACATAAATGGACAATAAACACATAAAAACATGCTCAGTATCATTAATCATCAGGGAAATGCAAATCAAAAACACACTCACATACCTCTTCACACCCACCAGGAGGATCCTAATAACAAAGAACAGATGACAAATGCTGGCAAGGATGTGGGGAAATTAGAACTCTCATACTGTACTGGTAGGAATGTAAAGTGGCACAGCCACTTTAGAAAACAGTCTGGCATTTTCGCAAAAGGTTAAAAAGAGTTACCATATGACCCAACAATTCTACTTCTTGGTGTATATCCAAGAGTAAAAAAACATATGTCCACATAAAAAATTTGTATATAAATTTTCAAAGTAACATTACTCATAATAACCTAAAGGAAACAACGCAAATGCCCATCAGCTGATGAATGGATAAACCCAATGTGGAATATTCATACAGTGGAATATTATTTGACAATGAAAAGGAATGAAGTACCAATACATGCTGCAACATGATGAATGTTGAAAACATTATACTAAATGAAAGAAACCAGTCACACAGGACCGCATATTGTATGACTCTATTTATATGAACCGTCTGTAAGAGGCAGATTCATAGATGTAGGAGGTAGATTAGTGTTTGCCTAGGGCAGGGGGAATGGGGAAGTGGGGGATGATTATTAATGGTACAGCATTTCCTTTGGGGTGATAAAGTATTTTAACATGGATGGTAGTGATGGTTGTACAACTCGATATATATACCAAAAACCATTGCATTTTGCATGTTAAATGGGTTAGTTGTCTGGTAAGTGGATATATATTAATAATATTATATTATTATTATTATTAATATCTTAATATATGCTAATAAAAGTGTAAAAAGAATTCTGGCAGCGTCTGCTTCATTCCTCTTGAGCTCTGTATCTCAGTGTCCAGGCTGTCTCATGGGAAGGAAAGGCTGTACTGACTTAGGAGCACCGCAGGGCCGGACATCCAGCCCTGGCCCACTGTCTGCCTGCAATTGCATGAGTGATCCCAAGCAAAGGTGATGGAGGAACTGCCCAGTTGAGCCCCAGGCAACCCACAGAATACTAAGATATGATTAAATGGTGGTTGGGCTTTTTTAAAAAAATTTTTTATTAAAGTATAGTTGATTTACAGCGTTGTATTAGTTTCTGATGTAAAGCAAAGTGATTCAGTTATACCAACATATAATAGTTTGCATCTGCTCGTCCCAAACTCCCAATCCATCCCTTCCACACCGCCTCCCCTACCCTTGGCAACCACAAGTCTGTTCTCTATGTTTGTGAAGTCTGTTTCTGTTTTGTAAATAAGTTCATTTGTATCATATTTTAGATTCCACATATAAGTGATATCATAAGGTATTTGTCTTTCTCTTTCTGACTTACTTCACTTAGTATAATGATCTCTAGGTCCATCCATGTTGCTGCAAATGTTATTTCATTATTTTTTTTTTTGCGGTACACGGGGCTTTCACTGCTGTGGCCTCCCCCGTTGCGGAGCACAGGCTCCGGACACGCAGGCTCAGCACCATGGCTCACGGGCCCAGCCGCTCCGCGGCATGTGGGATCTTCCTGGACTGGGGCATGAACCCATGTCCCCTGCATCAGCAGGCGGACTCTCAACCACTGCACCACCAGGGAAGCCCCTATTTCATTCTTTTTTATGGCTGAGTAGTATTCCATTGCATATATATGTACCACATCTTCTTTATCCATTCATCTGTCACTGGACATTTAGATTGTTTCCTTGTCTTGGCTATTGTAAATAGTGCTGCTAAGAACATAGGGGTGGGACTTCCCTGGTGGTTTAGTGGTTAGGACTCTGTGCTTCCACTGCAGGGCGCCAGGTTCGATCCGTGGTTGGGGAACTAGGATCCCACATGCTGCGCAGTGTGGCAAAAAAAGAAAAAAAAAATTAAAGAACATAAGGGTGCATGTATCTTTTTCAATTATACTTTTGTCTGAATATATGCCCAGGAGTTGGATTTCTGGATCTTATAGCAACTCTCTTTTTAGTCTTTTGAGGGACCTCCGTACTGTTTTCCATACTGGCTGCACCAATTTAAATACATTCCCATAAATGGTGGTTGTTTTAAGCCACCAAGTTTTGGGGCAACTTGTTACATAGCAAGAGATCATTGGACCGAGTAGTGAGTCAAATTATTGTTTTAACACTGTGACTACATATTGATACTAAAATCAATCCCAGGCAAGCCTTTGTCCTAAGGAGAAGAATCTGGATAGGAGTAGTATTATGCTTGATTTTAAGGGAAAATGAAATAAGGAAGAGCTAAGGGTTGTGGAGCATGTTTTAAATAACTAGCTGAGCCGATCCAGGCAGGCCTGCCAACTGGTCTCTTGTCTAAAGCTCACATTGGCAGCAGCAGCTAACCAGCCATTTGTCCAGAGGCCAGGAGTTACTTAGCAGGAGCTCTAGAGGGCTGGCAGGTCATTTTTCTGGTTTCAAGAAGTGACACAAATAAACCGCTATCCACTTGTCCTCCCCACACCCTGAAAGGAAAATTGCTAAGCTGGAAGGGACAGAGTGGTTTGACAACAGAAGTGAAGGCCAGGCGTTTGTGTCTGTATCTTAAATGGAGTATCAGTAGGGCAGAAACTCTTTTTTTTTTTTTTTGCGGTTCGCGGGCCTCTCACTGTTGTGGCCTCTCCCGTTGCTGAGCACAGGCTCCGGACGCACAGGCTCAGCGGCCATGGCTCCCGGGCCCAGCCACTCTGCGGCATGTGATCCTCCCGGACCGGGACACGAACCCGCGTCCCCTCCATCGGCAGGCGGACTCTCAACCACTGCACCACCAGGGAAGCCCCAGGGCAGAAACTCTTGATTCATCTCGTCTCCACACAGGGTCATTCTAAGGGGGCCTTTTTTTGTTTTTGGCCACTCTGCAGCATGTAGGATCTTAGTTCCCTGACCAGGGATCGAACTCATGCCTCCTGCAGTGGAAACATGGAGTCCTAATCACTGGACCACCAGGGAATTCTAAGGGGGTCATTTTTTATATACTCTTGGATAATGATGTGTAGCAGGGGAATGCAGAGAAATGAGCTTCATTTATCATTCAGAAAATACTTTTCTCGGACCTCCTGTACTAGGAAGCAGCTGTCAACCACATAGACAGGGATCCTGGTCTCAAAAAGCTTATAGTTAAGTGAGCAGGCCATTTCCCCAGGGCTCTGAGAAGGCCTTTCAGGGACTCTGGGAGCTCTTAGAAGTGGCACGTGGTCTAGATTTGTGGGTTGGGAGATTTCTTAGAGAAATAACAACTAAAACTGGAAAACTGAGGAAGCTCGTCTTCACTCTAAAATACCTTATTTGGGGGCTTCCCTGGCAGTCCAGTGGTTAAGACTCTGCGCTTCCAATGCAGGGAGCATGGGTTCCATCCTTGGTCGGGGAACTAAGATCTCACATGCTGCTCGGAGCGACCAAAAAAAAAAAAATAAATAAATAAATAAAAGAAAAGAAAATACCTTATTTGAGGGTGAAAAGAAATGAGGAAATGGTAGTATTCCTTATTTAGGCATATTGTTTTCTAGATTCCTATCACTGATGCAGGCTCCCAGGTCTAACTCCATGTGGCTTTATTTTATACAGTTTATTTCCAGGACCTTCCAGTATTCATTCACTGTTCTTTCAGTACTTTCCAACTGATGTGACATGTTCCTCTTTGTGGGTTTCACATCTTTTTTGCCATTTCTCATTGATATGAATATATTCTAGTTATCTGTTCCTACAAAACAAATCGCCAAATCGCCTTAAAACTGACTAGTTTAAAACAACAGTGATATATTATTTCTCCTGATTCTGTGGCTTGCAAGGCGATTCCTGTACTGGTTTCACCTGGGCTCATTCATACGGTTGCCGGAGGGTCAGCTGAGCTGGAACGTCCAAGATGGCCTCATTCTCATGTCTGAGAGTTGGTGCTGGCTATCGCCTGGGCCTGTGGCCTCTTCACCTCCAACAGGCTGCACTTGCTTCCTTACACCGCGGTCTCAGTATGGCATTCCAAGGGGGCAATGGTGGAAGTTGCAAGGCCTCCTAAAGCCTTGCTTTGGGAGTCAAATAATGTTGCTTCTGTTGCATTTGGTTGGGTAGTGGAATTCACAAAGGCAGCCCAGGTTCAAGGGAAGGGGAAATAGACTCAACCTCTTGATGGGAGAAGCAGTGAAGTCAGTTGGAAAGAAGCCTCGGGAGCTGTTGCGGCCATCATGGCGCATAGTCTCCTATGGGACGTCAGGGTTCTGCCCCTTGTGTTGAGAGGTATATGCGGCAGTTGTCCCTTCCATCTTCTAAGAAGGGCCTGGTCATTATTACATTAAGTCTAATTCTTATGGCTCATACCAACTCAGCTGCTACTAAGCCTCTGAAAGCAGCCTAGTAGCTATTTCTAAGGATGGATTAAAGTACAGAAGAGGGTTTACTTAGGAAGAGGTCTAAATAATATTTTTTTTGCAGATTTAATTTGTTTAATTGAAGTATAGTTAATTTACAGTGCTATGTTGGTTTCAAGTGTACAGCAAAGTGATTCAGTCATACATGTGTATATATGTGTGTGTGTGTATATATATATATACATATATGTGTATATATATATATATACACATATTCTTTTTCAGATTCTTTTCCATTATAGGGTATTACAAGATATTGAGTAGAGTTCCCTGTGCTATACAATAGGTCCTTGTTTTTTACCTATTTTATATATAATAGAGTGTATATGTTAATCCCAAATTCTAATTTATCACTCCCCTGCCAATAAGATTTTAAAGTGAGTTCTGTTACAAGCTGAATAAGGTTTTTTAATAAGTTCAGTTATACGCTAAAAGCTTTTATAACTACTCTTAATTACTTCTTGGACTTTTGACTAAGATCAAGTATGGTATCTGTTCTTATCAGTTTAGTGTAAATACTCTTAAATATAAAAGCATACACTTACGTTCTTAGGACTTTCTAACAAAAGTTTTTAATGATAGCAATCCAGCGAAGGCAGTAGAACATGTATTATCTTCCTCATTTAATATGAGTTTGGGGACACTTGAAGTAGTGAAAAATCATGTCATTAGTTTGTGGCAGAGTTGTATTTGAGTCCCAGGTGTCCTACTTCCCAAGGCTGTGCTCCTTCCATAGCTTCCAACTAGTAGAACTCTGAAGATTCTGGGAAGAGTGGAGGTGTCCCACTCCAGAGGAGTCCCCGTGTAGCTACTGGCACAAATTCATCACGCCCTGAGGAACGCACCATGATTAGTTAAGTTTAAGGCTTTGTGTATACATTGTCTTTTGTATTGTTAAGTTGTTTCATTCACACTCACCCTATCATTCTCACAACAGATGGGTGAAGCTATCATTATACTCTTGAGAAAAAGGAAGGTTATAAAAAGAAAAGTGGCTTGCTTTTCATCTCACAGCTACCAAGTGACCCATTCTGAATAAAACTTAAATCTTCAAATTCCTACTTGAATATTCTTTCCACAGCAGGATTGGACTCTAAGTCTGAAAGCACTGAAAATGAACATCATATGAGTGGACATTGAGGTACGCAGGTTCAATTACCCACAAATGATATGATTTATAAACATGTGTAGAGTGCTCTCATTTGTATGACCCTGAGCAAGTTTCCTCCCCACAACACTGAATGCTGTCATTCACTTTTTCTCCTTTGGATGAGAATTACATTTTTCTCATATGGATGAAGAGGGGGTTGTATCGTAATAATCTCTAAGGATTCTTCCTGCTCTAGAATGAAATGGTACAATTTGTGTTGCATACTGTTGTTAGTTTGAGAAGACCTGAAGGTTTTCAAAAGAGAGAAATGAACTTTCATATAGAAGACAAGAACTCATCAGGAACAGTTCTAAAGGAAGATGATACAATGATTGTGACATTTTATGAGGTTCTGTTTTCATTGTACAAGGTTTTGTGGACAAACATGGACTCTGTCTATCCTGTTGGAGCTTATAGTTGAGTAGGGAAGGTAGTCTTTAATCGGATAATTACGTAGACTGTATAGGGAGCAATGGAGATCCGATAATGATTGAAATGCAAAGGATAAGGAGTTAAGTAGGCTTGAGGAGTAGAGGAATAGTCCAGAGAAGTGAGGAGGAATGTTCCAGGTTTGGGAATGACATATTCAAAGGCCCTGTGGTAGATGGGCATGATATGTTTGAACTGAAAGAAGCCCAGCATCTCTGGAGCACACAGGGGCCAGAGGTGAGAATGTTCCAAAGGGGATGGGGTCAGGGCCATGCATGCATTATAGGCCATATAAAGGGTTTTGGTCTTTAGCCTAAAAGCAATGAGAAGCCATTAAAGTGTATCTTCAACAGTGGCAGGACATTTTCAGGTTCAAATTTTTAAAAGATCATTTTTAATTCCTGTGTCTGGTCTTGGGTGCTTGAGGTTGGGTTGAGAACAAGAGTGGGTGCATAGTATAGTCCAATTAAGAAACCAATGTAATTGTCTAGGTTAAAGGTGTTGGTATTTTGGGCCAAGGCAGTGGCAGTGCCAAAGATGGGAAGACTTAGACATATATGAGAGCTATCTGGGAGGTAAAAACCACAGTTCAGACTGATAGACTGGGTTGAGGAAGATGAAGGCATCATGGATGAAGCCTTGTTTTCAGGCTGCATGGTGGAAGCTCTCACAGGCACAGGACCTCAGGTTTGGAGGGAAGAACCTGAATTCAGTTTTGGGCTTGTTGATTTTGAGGTGTCTTTGGGATGTCCATGTGGATACAAAGGTCTGGGGTTGGGAATAGAGCCCTGGTCTAAGGATATAAATCTGAGAATCCTTGGGGCATGGATGGTAGTTGAAGCCATGGGGATATAAGAACTTGCCTGAGAGACGAGAGAAGAGAGATATTTGGGGAACTGAATCTCAAGGGATTCCAGCCTTCAAAGTCCATGGAGATGAAGTGGCGGTAACCCACAATGGTCACTGAGAAAAGGTAGGGACAGAGGGAAAGCAGTACAGTGTGTGACGTCCTTCTAACTGAGGGGAGTGCTCAATAGCATCTGATGCTATTAATGTCAACCACATGGGGGACCTACAAGATGTCCATCGTATATGGACACAAGGGAGAATGCTTGTGCCCCTAGTAGTAAAGGCAGAAGCTAGAGGAGTGAAGAGTGCATGGGAAGGTAGGTGTGAGACAGGATACGTGGGGCTAGGGGGGTTGTAAAGGAATGACTTATGTAGTTGTCTTAGTTCAGGCTGCTTTAACAAAAATACTATAGACTGGATGGCTTATATGGTAGACCCTCATTTCTTACAGTCTGGAGGCTGGGGAGTCCAAGATCAAGGCGCCAGCAGACCTGGTGTATGGTAAGGCACCTTAGTTTGCAGAGGTCTGCTCACTGTATTATCATCACAAGAGAGAAACAGGAAGCAAGTTCTCTTCTGTCCCTTCTTATAAGGACAGTAATCTCATCGTGGGTCTGTAGGGGAACAAAGTTTGCCACCCCAAAATGTCTCTTTGGTGTGTGGATTACTTCGAGCTGAAAACAATCAAGGCCCGAAAGACTCTGGAAGAACCTTTGACCTGTGACCTAACTGCCCAAAAAATTTTAGATAGAGGACCTGTTCCAGGAAGGGAGCTATCAACTTAGATAACTATAGTATGAGCTAGGTGTGTAGGCAAGGAGAAACCTGGGAAGTCTGTTAAAATTCCCCTCTGTGTCCCATTGTCTCTGCATGACACAACAAACATTTATTTACCAAACAGTTGCCTTTACATCTCTATGTGAATTGCCTTCCTCCCCTTTGAAGTCCTGAACCACTACCCCAACATCCTCTTTTGTCTTTACCTGAAGGTAGTATTTAAAGTGAGGGTTTTGACTCTCTGACATACATCACAGCAAGATCCTTTTTGACCCACCTCCTGGAGAAAGGGAAATAAAAACAAACAAATGGGACCTAATGAAACTTCAAAGCTTTTGCACAGCAAAGGAAACCTTAAACAAGACAAAAAGACAACCCTCAGAATGGGAGAAAATATTTGCAGACGAAGAAGCAACGGACAAAGGATTAATCTCCGAAATTTACAAGCAGCCCATGCAGCTCAATATCAAAAAAACAAACAACCCTAACCAAAAATGGGCAGAAGACCTAAGTAGACATTGCTCCAAAGAAGATATACAGACGGCCATCAAACACATGAAAGGATGCTCATCGCTAATCATTAGAGAAATGCAAGTCATAACTACCATGAGGTATCATCTCACACCGGTCAGAATGGCCATCATCAAAAAATCTACAAACAGTAAATGCTGGAGAGGGTGTGGAGAAAAGGGAACTCTCTTGCACTGTTGGTGGGAATGTAAATTGATACAGCCACTATGGAGAACAGTATGGAGGTTCCTTAAAAAACTACAAATAGAACTACCATATGACCCAGCAATCCCACTAGTGGGCATATACCTGGAGAAAACCATAATTCAAAAAGAGTCATGTACCAAAATGTTCATTGCAGCTCTACTTACAATAGCCAGGACATGGAAGCAGCCTAAGTGTCCATCAACAGGTGAATGGATAAAGAAGATGTGGCACATATATACAATGGAATATTACTCAGCTGTAAAAAGAAATGAAATTGAGTTATTTGTAGTGAGGTGGATGGACTTAGAGTCTGTCATACAGAGTGAAGTAAGTCAGAAAGACAAAAACAAATACCGTATGCTAACACATATATATGGAATCTAAAATTTAAAAAAAGAAATCGTTCCGAAGAACCTAGGGGCAGGACAGGAATAAAGATGCAGATGTAGGGAATGGACTTGAGGACATGGCGAGAGGGAAGGGTAAGCTGGGAGGAAGTGAGAGAGTGTCATGGACATATATACACTACCAAATGTAAAATATATAGCTAGTGGGAAGAAGCTGCATAACACAGGGACATCAGCTCTGTGCTTTGTGACCACCTAGAGGCGTGGGATAGCGAGAGTGGGAGGGAGACGCAAGAGGGAGGAGATATGGGGATATATGTATGCATATAGCTGATTCACTTTGTTACACAGCAGAAACTAGCACACCATTGTAAAGCAATTATACTCCAATAAAGATGTTAAAAAAATAAATAAAGTGAGGGTTTTGGCCATTTTGGTGAGTTACTCAGTTTCCCTGGGTCTCTCCCCTGTACATTTTATTAAACTTTTGTATGATTTTCTCCTGTTAATCAGTCTTATGTCAATTTACTTCTTAGACCAGCCAGAAGAAACTAAAAGGGTAGAGGAAAACTTCTTCCTCCCCAGTAGGGCTCCACCCTCATGAAATAATCACCTCTCAAAAGCCCCATCTCCAAATTCTATCACGTTGGTCTTTAGTGTTTCAATATGTTGCAGAAAGGGGGGCCCCTTCTAGGGCCCTAGGGAGCCTAATAGGTGGACCCTCTCATATCAGATGTATTTTACGTGGAAATACATTTAGAGCATACTATGTAGTTGTTGCCAATATACTGAACTCTTAAATCAGATCCTGTCATACTTCTGCTTGAGACTTCTCAATTATTTTCCATTGCACTTAGAATAGAATCCTCAGTGGGGCCCATGGGATCTGCTGACCTGTTCCCTACCAACCCCCCCATTATGTCAGGGCACACCTATTTCCTTTCACACCCTCACATATCCCAAGATCTTTCCCACCCCTAGTCCTTGTGTTGCAGGAAGGGACCCCTTCCAGGGCCCGAGAGTGGGCTCTTGTCTAACACCCGGAAATGAATTGTCCGAGGAGACACACGTGCTGACAATGCAAGAGACTGTATTGGGAAGGGGCGCCCGGGCGGAGAGCAGGAGGGTAAGGGAACCCAGGAGAACTGCTCTGCCACGTGGCTCGCATTCTCGGGTTTTATGGGAATGGGGTTAGTTTCTGGGTTATCTCTGGCCAATCATTCTGACTCAGGGTCCTTCCTGGTAGCGCTTGCATCACTCAGCCAAGATGGATTCCAGCGAGGAGGATTCTGGGAGGTTGGGAGGACATATGGACTGGCGTCTCCTCTCTCCTTCTGACCTTTCCTGAATTCTTCCAGTTGGTGGTAGCTTGTTAGTTCCGCGTTCCTTACCAGGACCTCCTGTTGTAAGATGACTCATGCAAGTGGCTACTATCCAGCCTGGCTAGGGTGGGTGGTTTCAATCAGTGGTTCCCCTAACAACTATGTGAATTTTGGGAAGACACAAACATTCAGTCCATAGCAAGTTGTCTTCTTATTAGCCCAATGACTTGGGAAAAGGAAAAATGCCTTTAGGAAAGAAATACGAGAGTTTTTTAGGAAAGTAGGGTGGGGTTTGGTCAGGAACTCCCTTTCAAGATGGCTAAACTGAATACAGTTTGCTAAAGCTAGAGTTTTGGATTGCTTTTCCAGTTTTTTTCTAATCACCAGGAAAAAATGCATCTTATTCACTTCTGAAGCAGATCCTTCTCTTGACAATTGCGTTTGGGGCAACACATGACAGCCACATCTGTCTGTCTGACAACCTTGCGGTGATACTTCACAGAAGCCTAGGATGTGGGATTTCAAATGAGTAATTTTCCTTTTGTGTAGGTTTCTTTTTCTTTCTTTCTTTTTTTTAAAATTGAAGTATAGTTGACTTACGATATTGAAGTATACACCATAGTGATTCCAAATTTTTATAGATTATACTCTATTTAAAGTTATTATAAAATATTGTCTATATTCCCTGTGCTGGACAATATATCCTTGTAGCTTGTTTATTTTGTACGTGGTGATTTGTACCTCTTAACCCCCAACCCTATCTTTCCCCTCCTCTCTTCCCTCTCCCCACTGGTAAGTGTAGGTTTATTTATTTATTTATTTTTCCACTTTCTTCCTCCAGGCTAATGAGCCCTGAAAACACACTCCTGCAGCCCAGGGAAGAGGAAGGGGTCAAGTACGAGCGCACCTTCATGGCGTCTGAATTCCTGGATTGGCTGGTTCAGGAGGGTGAGGCCACCACAAGGAAAGAGGCGGAACAGCTTTGCCACCGGCTTATGGAGCACAGCATCATACAGCACGGTGAGTGTATGGGTCAGCTTTTGCTAAACCCTAAAATCTTGTGCTACAACTACAGGCTTTTATTTCTCAGTCATGGCTCTGTAAGTCAATTGTGCCTCTGCTTGGGCTCAGCTTGGCTTGTCTCCAAACTGGGGGTCACATTCAGCTGTGTGTTTCATGCCTTCTCATTCTGGGACTCAGAGTAAAGGAGCATCCACTCTCTGGACTATATTGTTTTGACAGATGAGGGCAGAAGCTAGAGAAGGCAGGCAGATTCTTGCAGTGTCTCCAAACACTTCTGCTTGGGTGTGATTTAACATTACAGCTTCATGTCCAGCTGGCTATAGCAGGTTATCTGGTCAAGTCTGGATGGGAAGTAGATGGCTCTCGCAAGGTTGGTCGCATTGGGAGAATGAAAATTCGCTGAACCATGGTTCAAGCTGCCCCACTGAGGAAGTATCCAAAGGCCTTCAGATTTTCACTTTTCCTTTTAGAGCTGAATCATAATGCAATGTCATGTACTGTTCAGGAACTCTATTCGTTACCTGTTGCTACATAAGAAATTACTCTAAAACTTAATGGTATAAAATAATAATAAATGTTTATGATCTCACATAGTTTTTGTGGCTCAGGAATTTGGGAGGAGCTTAGTGGGTGGTTTGGCTTGGAGGTCTCTTATGAGGTTGCAGTCAAGACATTGGCTGGGGTTACAGTCATCTGACGGTTTGATAGCCTGGAGGATTTGCTTCCACAGTGGCTCACTTCCGTGCCTACCATAGAAGTGCTGGTGCGGGCTGTTGGCAGGAAGCTTCTGTCCATTGCTCTATGGACTTCTTCATAAGGCTGCCTGAGAATTCTCATGACATGGCAGCCTGGCTTCTTGCAGAGGGAGTGATCCAAGAGAATGCAAGATAGAAGCTACAGTGTCTTTTAACTGAGCCTTGGGAGTCACACACTGTTGTTTCTTCAATACGCTATTGGTTACCAGGTCAGTCCTATTGAGTATGAGAGAGGACTATGCGTCTGCTAACCAGGAGGCAAGGATCACTGGAGCCATCTCAGTTCTTATGAGGCTGGCTATTGCAAGAACGTAGGCTCTGGAATCCCAACTCCACCAGTGATTAGCTACTTACCTTCTCTCATCTGTAAAATGGGCATACCTGCATAGGTTGGTTGTAGGAGTACAGGAGGTAGATATAAAGCACTTGGCTCAGTGCCTTGCTCTTAATAAGTGCTCAATCAATGTACTAATATAGCTGCAAGGTGTAGGCTTAGAGCAGTGAGGAAAGGGCTGGGAACCAGATAAGCATTTCAGCCTAGGAGTCAATATTAAAGGTAATAACTTGAATCATTCTTACTGTAAACTCTCCTACCTCCACTTCTACACAGGCCTAGAATTTCTATCCCAGTGTTAGGGAGATAATAATGGAATTATTTGAAAGAAACTTTTGAAATTATTGGGAGCAGTGTTTTACAAACTGCAGATTGCAACCCTTTAGTGGGTTTAGTGAAATAAGTTTAGGGAGTCATTCCCCCAGCATTAAAAACATTTTTTTTAGCACAGGGAACTATATTCAATATCCTGTGATAAACCATAATGGAAAAGAATATGAAAAAGAATGTATAAATGTCACTTTGCTGTACAGCAGAAAGTAATACAACATTGTAAATCAACCATACTTCAATAAAATTTTTTTTAAAAAACTAAGAAAAAAATTTTTTTTCATAGACTAGACTAGACTCTTAGTACTCAAAGTGTGGTCCATGGACCCACAGTGTCACCTGGGAACATGATAGAAATGCAGAATCTCTGATCCCACTGAATCTGATCTACATTTTTGCATAACCCTGAGTGATTCGAATGCACTTTAAAAGTTTGAGATGCAGTGAATTGGATTTAACTAGAATAGAAAATTTCAGAGCATAGTTTACGTAATAAGGTCAAGGATTGTTTTGCAAAACGTTTATTTCAGTTAGATATACACTATATAAACATATGACCATAGTCATGTGTGCACTGATTTGTAACATAAAAATTAGTACTCTGCATTGTGGTCAAATATTTTGAAGAGCCCCTGATCTAGAAGCATTGGTTTGCAAGGCACTCAAGCCACTCAGTATATTTTGGGGTGTTTTCTCCTAACTGATGTTGCCACAATGGTACTCACAGCTGTTTATTGACGGTCTGATATGTTTCCTGCTGGGCTATTGATTGAGGTTTGGAAGGTGGATAGAATTGTAAAATGCCAGTATGGTTCCTGGCCTTAAACAGCTTATAGTCTTGTAGAGATTATAAAACGGATATAGAAGCAATTAGAGAGCAATTGAAGTTGTAGGATATAGTTTATTTATTGGTTATTTATTTTATACCATGTGCCAGGCACTGTCCTAGAGATTTTACACATTAACTTACTGAAACCTCTTAAACTCTTTGAGTCAGATATTCTAATTTTTGTTGTTGTTAAATTTATCTTATTGTGGTAAGAACACCTAACATGAGATCAACTCTCTTAACAAATTTTTTTTAAGTGTACAAAATAGTAACCGTTAATTACAGGGCAGGTATTTTTATTATCTCCATTTTACAGATAAGGAAACCAAGGCACCAACAGGTTAAGTAATTTGTATGAGGCCACTCAGGTGGTAATGTCCAAATGGATATTATCACTAATAAGTGTGAACTCAGAATTGGTTGGAGTGACTGGGGCTTTCCACCATGAAAAATGGTGTGTTTGGGTTAGAGTTAATGCTGTCATCTTTGCTCCAGACAGAAAACTTGGTGATACCAAACTCTAGAGAAAACCAGAATTTTATACTACCGTTTACTGACTGATAATGTACATCTCGACTTCAGAGAGAAGATAGAGGATGCTACAAATTGTTTCCAAATGATTTCCGAAGAGTGAGTAATTACACCTCAATTACAGTGTAATTATTATTATTTTTTTGGCTGCGTTGGGTCTTCGTTGCTGTGCAGGCTTTCTCTAGTTGCGACGAGCGGGGGCTACTCTTCGTTGCGCTGCGTGGGCTTCTCATTGCGGTGGCTTCTCTTGTTGCGGAGTACAGGCTCTAGGCGCACGGACTTCAGTGGTTGTGGCACATGGGCTTTAGAGCGCAGGCTCAGTAGTTGTGACGCACAGGCGTAGTTGCTCCACGGCATGTGGGATCTTCCCGGACCAGGGCTTGAACCCGTGTCCCCTGCATTGACAGGCGGGTTCTTAACCACTGTGCCACCAGGGAAGCCCCTACAGTGTAATTTTATAATGCTATAAACATAAATGCCATAACATTGTGATGTAAAGGATAAAATAAGGAATTATTGTTAGCAAATCTTATCCACAGAAATTTGTTTTCCATGGTTTTAGGAGGATTGAATATTCTCTATATACAGAGTCAGAGTTTCCAAGGGAGTTCCAGTTTCCCAGCAACTCATTGCTAGATCACAGATTCTAACGTTGAGTTATGAAAACATGGCCACCACATATGTGTACGTTAGAGTTAATGATAAATACCAGCTAGTATCTTAAGCAGAGCTCTGAATTGTCCAGCTAATAATTAATTTCATAAGTTAAACATGAAAGAAAGTCAGCCTCTAGGCTTTGAGCAAAAGGTTGCTGGATAAAAGTGGTTCCCTAGCTTGAAACCAGTAGGCATAAAAATCAAGCCCACTTATGAAATCCTAACCAGCTTCATTTATGAATGGTTAATGGTGCTCTGTAATCAGGACAGAACTTGTTAGCTGAGTAATTAACTTGCATGCAAATGTATATGTGTGTGTATATATATATATATATATATATATA
The DNA here is from genome assembly GCF_005190385.1 of Monodon monoceros. Lineage (NCBI taxonomy): Eukaryota > Metazoa > Chordata > Mammalia > Artiodactyla > Monodontidae > Monodon > Monodon monoceros. The sequence goes on along the minus strand of NW_021703770.1, from coordinate 17,261,447 downwards.
TATATATATATATAATGATATTATTATCATTATTACAGTTTTACAGTGAAGAATTCTTGAATTCAAAGCCTTTAAGATATTTTTCCAAGGTTGCATAGCTAACCGGTAGCTACTAGGCATTGTGCCTTAGAAAGGAGTTTCCGTTGGTCCAGGATGTATGTAATCGGGTGTGGCTTGCCGGGCACTGTGGAATGAACATGGTCTTTGGAGGGAGACAGGCAGGATTTACATCCCATCTCCTTCACCTACTGTGGGACCTTGTCGACATCTCAACTCTTCCATTCCTCAGGTTTTAAAATTTATTAAATTAAAGTCATATTATATACCTTTGAGAGTTGTTATGTTTGGTTGGTTCGTTGGGTTTTTGGTTTTGCTTTTTGAAATCCTAGGACTACCCACATGTACTAGAAAAACTCAACATATGATTGGACTCGTGGCTAAGGTTTTTTAATCTTAAAAAGACACAGAGAAGGATCAGCAAGGGAAAAAGACACATTGGGTGTTGTCTGGAGAAATCCAGGTGCAGGATTCCTCTGTTCTCCCTTCCAGGGCCAAGCAGAACTGGTTCCTTCTTCCAGCAGGGACATGCAGTAACACGTGCACAATATCTCTGCCCAGGGAAACCCACTTGAAACTCAGAGGGCAAGATTTTTATTGGGGGCTGCTCATACAGGTATACTCTGCCTGCCCAGACAGCCACACTCCCTGCCTTCCAGACTCTCAGAAGGAAAGCACGTATTCTCCATTAATTGCAGTGTTTGTGCAAACAATCTGGGCAGGCTGGTACAGCAGAATTCAGTGTCCCAGGTAAAGCAAAGTTGCCTTATCAGATGGTAACTCAGAGAACCTTTCAAAAGCCAAGTTCCCAGAAGCTAGCCACGGGCCAGCCCCACAAGCAGGCTTTTCTGTTGCAAGGCTGCTATGGTAACTCTTTCCTGCCCAGAGCTGCTGTGAGAATTAAACGATAAAGGTGGGCAAAAGCTTTTAGCAGAGTCTACCTCTTACGGCCCTCAAATGCCAGCTATTGTACTTGATCTGATCAATTCTAAATAACAGTTAAAATGTACAGAGTCCCTGCTATATGCCAGACACTGTTCTGATCCTCATTTACTCCTTTAAATAACTCTATGAGTTAGGTATCATAATAATTCTCGTTCTTAAAATGAGGTTAAGTAACTTGCTGAAGACAAGAGCTAGTAAATGGTAGATTCAAGATTCACATCAAGGCAATCTGGCTCTTAATCAGTAAAGAAGGTTGGATGCTAATTATAAGCTTCCCTAGACTAGGAAAAAAATTCTCAACTTTTATTGCATCAGCTCACACAGCCTGTCAGATATTGCAACTATAATCATTGTTAGCTCATAAAATATTACAAGATTCCTTTTTCGCAAACAATGACCGAGTACCTTGAGATTTTTGTGTGACCTTTGCCAACGCGATGAACACATTTCTTTACTCACGTAAATATCTCCCTCAACTGCTGAGCTGCTCTCCAGCTATCTTTTCCTTAAATGGAGGGTAACAGACAGCAGAGTCACGTGGGTAAATTGCTCACAGCTGCAGCGGCTGACCCTGGATAATCAGGCTACTGCTGCTGTGTCCAGGCGTATAATTTCCTCCTTTAAAGATTTAGTCAGAGCACTTTAACAATTTCAACACTTCATCAAGCCCTTTCTTTTTCTTTTGTTTTTGAAAAATATAATTATATAAATTTTGCAACACACAAAGCAGTTTTCCATGTATTATATTTTTAATCCTCCCAGCTGCTCGAGGGTAGTTTTGGTGATCCCATTCTCCAGTGGAAGACAGTAGCTGAGACATTCTCCCTGGTAGCCATGAAGAGAGAATTTGGGATCTTCTGCAAAGGAAGTTAGATGCCAGATCCAGACAGGAATTAACCCCATCTTCTCAGTAATTAAGAGCACTTGACAGAGTTTGGCCCAGCCTGGAATAGCGTAGTCAAAGAAGAAGAGAGGGAGGGAAGGAAAGATGGGAGGAAGGAAGAACAAAGGCACTGATAATTGAGGAGTTTGCAACTTGCCCAAGACCATATAATATTACAGAAAAAAGTTATTCTGACACTTGTTAAAATGGTAAGGAAGACTTTAAGACTAGTGCAATAGGAGTATTGTAGCAAGGGAGGGAGATGGGGCTCAACTCCAAGAACAGCAAGGACAAGTGGGGATTTATAGCTATGGAACAGGGTGAGGGGGTCAGTGGATGGAAATTTATTAATGGGAGACACCAAGAGCAGGGGGATTTTGAGGCCAGGGACTTAGACATCAAAGATGGAGAATGAGGAGCTTGATAAAATAATAAGAGTGATCAGATATCACTATTTGGGGGAATCCTGACTTAGCAGGATTCTTTGCTAAGGCTGGGCTGGGTAGGTCAAATCTGGCTGAGTCACATGCCTACCTCCTGACCCTGGATGAGCAGGGCCTTTTGACTGACAGACTCGCCAAGTCAGGGAGGGGCATTCTTCCACCAAAAAAAAATTTTTTTTTGAAAGTTCTGTTACCACAGGATAGGGGCCAATGTCAAGGCCTAGTAGAAATGAGGGCTCAGGGACTTCCCTGGTGGTCCGGTGGTTAAGAATCTGCCTTCCAGTGCAGGGAACTTGGGTTCCACCCTGGTCGGGGAACTAAGATCCCACATGCCGAGGGGCAACTAGCCCGTGCTCTGCAACTACTGAGCCCACGCACTCTAGAGCCCAACGCCACAACTGGAGAGAAGCCTACACACCTCAAGGAAGAGCCTGCGCGCTGCAACGAAAGATCCCACGTGCCGTAACTAAGACCTAAGCAGCCAAATAAATAAATAAAAGTATTTTTAAAAAGAAATGGAAATGAGGGCTCAGAGAAACCTGACTAAAGTCTGGAAAGGAGAGAGTCTTTGTCAATGGTACCGTACCCTTGCTTACCTGCCCTTTCTTCTTCCCTATCAAGACTATCCTCTCCTGCTTTTGCTTTTGGTAACTCCTTGTCACCAACAAAATGAAGATTTTTCCATTACAGGTGGTACCCAGTATCTTAGTGTTTCTTTACCCTTAGCTGGAATATAAGTGCTTTGAAGACAGATAATTTGTTTTCTGGGAACTTCCTGGTGGTCCATTGGTGAGGACTCGATGCTTCAATGGCAGGGGCACTGGTACCATCCCTGGTTTGGGATCTAGATCCTGCATGCTGCTCCATGCAGCCAAAAAAAAAAAAAAAAAAAGGATTTGTTTTCTTGTCTCTGTATCCCCCATGGCTTGGCACTTATATATTAGCTATTCAGTAAAAAATGTGTAGAATGAATGAACGACAGTAGTGACTGCTTTTTGAGGCTTTGCCATTCGCCAGGCACACCGTTGGGTGTTTACACCAGCTAGAGTTCTTTGAATATAAGCAGCCTCAATCATCATTTGCTTCAAACATATGGCAGAGCGAACTAATAGTTAAAGCACTGGAAAGCCAAGCTGCCTGCAGGAGAGCTGGAGCAGCTCTTGGGGATCCAGTTGCGAGGAACTAGTGATGAAGGGCAATCCCTCTCAGACACCTACAGCTAAGAAACCAGTGCTAGCTATTTTCTGCCTATGCTGGCCCTCTCTCCGGAGACTAAACTCTAGAGAACAACTCTGATTGGCCGAGTCTGGGTCACATGCCCACCTCTTGCCCCCTGGATAGGCAGGGCCCTTTGACTGACAGAATAACCAAGTGGTGGTGGGTCGTTGCTCCACCCAAAGAAAAAAAAAAATCTTTTCTTGCAAGTTCTGTTACCACAAGGCAGGCTGGGCAGGCGAAAGCAACAGACAGGCTGTCCTTTACTGCTATCAGTTCATTTAATCCTCCCCCCAAATCAATTCACTTGATAATTTATTTTCCCTGTTGCTTTAGATGACAATATTTAAGCATTTGCCATGAGCCTAATCATTCTCAGCTCCTAAATTTTATACTCTGAATAGAAGAAAATAAAGATTGGGTAGGATATTTCCATAATCTGCTTTCAACAATTAATATTTCAAGTGTCATCTTTATCAGCAGCTGTTATCTACTGTAACTTTTTCCTTTCTCGATTTAAAATTTCTTGGAATTTTCCTACTGTGCCCTCTGATAGGCTTTGGCTCTGTTTTACTTTTTATTATAGCTGAATCCAAAGCAGGAAGAAAAACAGACACAGCCAGCCTGCTGTCACAATGCAAACAGAAGGAAACAGGTTTCCTTGGTAAAGTCACAGGCTAATACTTTGGCACACAATATAGTATTGGTTTTGTTGAAGGACAGCAGGTCTGTAGCTACACAAAGGCATGACTTTTAGAAGGTATGAAAGGAGTGAGAGATGCCTCATCTTATGTAATCTTCCAAAAGAAGGGTGTTATGTGCAAAGAATAGAGGTCTTTTGTGAACAGTGTCATAACTGTAAGTATTTCTTTCCTTAGTTGACATCAGTATAGCTTTTGTCAGGTGTCCAGAAACTGATCCTCTAGATACAGACTGTGGCTCTGTAGCCTGGGCCCCTACCGACTCCTGCCTTGCTTCTGACAGCTTGTGGGCCGGTGGCCGCTGCAGTACATGGTCTTCAGTTTGCCCAAATATGACCTTGTTAAAGCGGCACAAGGAAGCCTTAAAAACACATGCACACAATCTCTGTGCAGTTGAAGCTTATGAAAGTATGCAGTCTCCTGGCCTTACATGGTAATTTAAGGACTCAGCTGGGTTTCGGTGGTCATTTTTGGAGGGACCTGGAGGCTGGGGTCTCAAGTTTATTAAAAGAACAATATGTCAGGATCTCCTGGGTGGAATGGACATTCAGACTGCTGATTCTAATGTGCCCCTTCCCTCTCCTCCTGGTCAAGAAGCACGGTGGTGTTCACTCCTGGTTACTGATGGACATGAGCTTGACCACAGCCCTCAAGGGGAGATTGGGGGTGGGGGGGGCAAAAAGTTAAGAGGTTCTCCTTTAAGGACAAACTGCCTCCATTCTCTTTTTTCTAGCTCTGACCCTGTGTCAATCTTGAGGGAGCTCCTCTCTCAGCTGGGAGGCTGGGAGTTTGGGCAGGGATTCCTGTGTGGGACCCAGGCTCTCCTTGAGCAGTTATGACGATTATTCTCACGGCCGTTTCATCTTTGCCACACTGAGGTCTCTCTTAGTTCTTCCTCTAGAAAATCTCCCACCTGCCACTTAGGGCTCTCAGTTCTTAGCCACTCACTTTAACTCAGTTTTTCTTAGCTGATACGTTTGTCTCAGGCAGTGTGCCTGGGTTGTCTTTTGTGTTCTGGCCTATAGTCCTTTGGAGACACTCCTTCTTTCTAGCTGCCTCCGCCCTGCTCCCTCCTCCCCTCTTCTGCCAGAAATGGATCAACAAGCTGAAGTCTGTTGATACCATGGAGTGATTATCTGGTATAAAACTGACCATATGTAAAACTACAGTGAGGTATCACCTCACACTGGTCAGAATGTCCATCACCAAAAAGTCTACAAATAAGTGCTGGAGAGGGTGTGGAGAAAACGGAACCCTCCTACACTGTTGGTGGGAATAAATTGGTGCAGCCACTATGGAGAACAGTATGGAGGTTCCTTAAAAAACTAAAAATAGAACTATCATACAACCCAGCAATCCCACTACTGGGCATATACCCTGAAAAAACCATACTTCAAAAAGAGTCATGTACCACAATGTTCATTGCTGCTCTATTTACAATAGCCAGGACATGGAAGCAACCTAAGTGTCCACTGACAGATGAATGGATAAAGAAGATGTGGTACACACACAGACACACACACACACACACACACACACACACACAGGAATATTACTCAGTCATAAAAAAGGATGGAATATTGCCATTTACAGCAACATAGTTGGACCCAGAGATTATCATACTAAGCGAAGGAAGTCAGAGAAAAACAAAAATTATGTGATATCACTTATATGTGGAATCTAAAAAACAATACAAATGAAATTCTTTACAGAAAAGAAACAGACTTACAAATATAGAGAACAGACTTGTCGTTACCAAAGAGGAAAGAGGTAGGGAGGGTAAAGGATAAATTAGGAGTGTGGGATTAACAGATACACACCAATATAAATATATAAAATAAATAAGCAATAAAGATTTTCTGTATAGCACAGAAAACTATATCTTGTAATAACCTATAATGGAAAAGAATCTGAAAAAAAATGTGTAACTGAATCACTTTGCTGTACACCTGAAACTAACACAATATTGTAAATCAACTGTACTTCAAGTAAAAAGCAAAACAGGACTTCCCTGGTGGCACAGTGGTTAAGAATTTGCCTGCCAATGCTGGGGACACAGGTTCGGTCCCTGGTCCTGGAAGATCCCACTTGCCATGGAGCAGCTAAGCCTGTGAGCCACAACTACAGAAGCCCGCATGCCTAGAGCCTGTGCTCCGCAGCAAGAGAAGCCACAGCAATGAGAAACACTCGCACCTCAACGAAGAGTAGCCCCCGCTCACCGCAACTAGAGGAAGCCTGCGTGCAGCAACGAAGACCCAATGCAGCCAAAAATATAAATAAATTAATTTTAAAAAATTTTAAATGAATTAAAAAATTGTAAAAAAAAAAAAAAACCTGACCATATGTAAACTCTGATCAATGTGACTATAGAACAGTATTAAGTTAAAATTTAAGAAGGGATTACACACACACATCCTTATTACAGTTGGAAAAATACTTTTATTAATATCATAAGCAATTTTAATCTAAAATGGAGAGTAATCTTTTTGTAAAATTGCTTATATATATTATTTTTAACCTGACATAACATTTTAAAGACTCTAACATTTTATCTAGCTTTATTCTGAAAAGGTCCCCTTCACTTTCTTTCTCTCTGTCCCAGTAATGACATTTGACCCAACAAGGAGCCCAGCCCCTCTCCTTTCTCCTTTCCACCCAAGGAAAGCCTGCATATCAGAATCTATATTCCTTCCATTTTATTTTAGCCACTCCCTTAGCTGTGGCCTAGGTTTCAGTCTGATTGGAAATGACCAAAGCCACCAGGCCAAAGAAGGGGGTCTGGGTATTGGTTTTGGCCACTGGCAAAACCACTCCTGTCTCTCTGAAGTCCTCTTCCACAGTTGCTGGGAACTTAACCTCAAGCAAGGATTCCTGTCAAGTGGGAACATAATGTACTTCCTCATCAAAATGAAGGAAATAGGATAGGGAGATAGTGTGTGTGGGGGGGAAGCAGACAGCAATACCAACAACTTTTGACCACTTGGCTGTCAAGAGCTCAGGATAAGAATTATCTTCTAGGACAAATGGCTCTCAAAGTGCTACACTTAAAGGGATGAACTTGTTTGTTAGCTGATCTGTTCCTATGAGGTACCAGCCTCTAGACTGATCCTATTTTCCATGGAAATAGGATGAAAGTCGCAAATGCAATCCATATATGTAATTTAAAATTTTCTAGTAGCCGCAGTGAAAGTAAAATGGAACAGATGAAATTAACCTTAATAATATATATTTAACTCATCATCTCCAAAATGTTATTTCAAAATATAATCGATATGGAAAATAGCGATCAGCTCTTTTATGTTTTTTTTTTTTCATATTCAATTTTCCAAATCCAGTGTGTATTTTACACTTATAGCTCCTTGCCACATTTCTGGTGCTTGTCAGCCATTCTGGAGAGCAAAGCTCTAGACCTTTGAGCAAAGCACAGAGTATGGTGGTATCCCAGTGAGTGTGTATTCCACTTTTCAGCCCCTTAGCTCAGAGATCTTTGTTCCCCGACAGCTGAAATGCCTATAAGTTTGTGTTGAGGAAGCACCTTGGTATCTCTATTTTGCTGTACCAGTTTGGACACCCAAGTAAACCTGGGGGCCAGCCACACAAGCTTCTGGAATGGCAACAATTCTTCTCTCTCTCTCTCTTTTTTACTTTTTTTCCTGTTTTTTGCTGTGAGGCATGTGGGATCTTAGTTCCCCGACCAGGGATTGAACCCGTGCCTCCTGCAGTGGAAGTGAGGTGTCTTAACCACTGGACTGCCAGGGAAGTCCCTCTTCTCTCTTCTTTAGCTCAGTGATTTCACAGTCATGTTTTCTTTTTTCTCTGATTTTTTAAGTATTTCCTTTGATTAAATATTTTTAATATTTCCACAAGTCAGAAATTGTTGACTGAGATCGTTTGGACTGGATCTGAACTCAGCAGTTCTCTCTTTTTTTTTTTTTTGCAGTACATGGGCCTCTCACTGTTGTGGCCTCTCCCGTTGCAGAGCACAGGCTCCGGACGCGCAGGCTCAGTGGCCACGGCTCACGGGCCCAGCCGCTCTGCGGCATATGGGATCTTCCCGGACCGGGGCACAAACCCGCGTCCCCTGCATCGGCAGGCGGACTCTCAACCACTGAGCCACCAGGGGAGCCCCAGCAGTTCTCTTTTTGCTCAGAATGGGCTTATCCAGTATACGAACCCAAATTCAGGAGCACTTTCTTAAATTCCTAGTCTTTGTCATGGGATCCTTTGGATTTTTGCTGACAGCAGAACAATATTATTTATTCATGGTGCACGGACATCATTGCAACCCTGTCTTCCAGAGAGCTGTGGCTTCCCATGTATTTATTAATTTCACTTGCTTTGGTTAAAAGAAGTTATTGTAATTTATTTTCCGCAGATGGAAACACTGAGACCCAGGGACTGTCCATAACCACTTCTGTCACCAGGGAATCAGAGCCGAGTTGCTGGAAGGCATATCTTATGCCTGTAAGACTTTCTGTCTAATTGCTCTTGGCTTCCGAGTAAAGCATAGCTTGTTACAAGGTGTGGGCTACAGATAAACAGAAAGTGTTTGTTTTCTAAGCCTTTGATTTCTGTGTCCAGACCTGAGTTTGGAACAATAACAGAATTGTGTTTTGCTACAAATAAGAGAAAATGTAGTAATGCCTGCTTGAACAGAAAGGTTCCTCTTTATTTAGGAAGAGTCACCTTTCCCAGAGATTTCTACTGACATTACATGGGCCAGATCTGTGTCAACATGGACTGTTCGCCGGATGGCAATCAGTGAATCTAATGCTGTTAGCTGGGCACACTGCTGCCCTGTACAAATAATAAAGGAGGAAGAAAGGGAAAATGGGTTTTGGACAAGCAGCTAGCATTGTCAGCCACAAGGACAAGTGTCTTTTTCATTAAGTAACTAAGTGACCTTCCCTCTGAAACATGGGCTTCCAAGGAACAGTTTGTTTCCTCTGTCCTCACCCTGAGCTCCTGGTAGCTCTAAGCTAGATTTAAAGCAGGTGGATGTACAAGTGTTAATGTCTTAGTTTTGACCTAGTTTTGTCTTAGTTTATATCATGGTTATATTAACGTCAGGGGGTGCTGGGTGAAGGATATATGGGAACTGTCTGTACGGTCTTTACAGCTTTTTTTATAAATCTAAAATTATTTTAAAACATAAAGTTTACTGGGAAAATAAGTAGGTGAGGTGTTTCCTATTTTCCTTTTTTGTTTAAGATGAGTACAAGTATAAATAATATAGAAATATATGGAGACTTATTTTTTTAAAAGCTGCTAAATCTCACCACTGACATCCTCCTTTTCTGAACGTCTGCATCTTCCTCCTTCAAGGGTCCTAGTCTCTCCAGTCTCATATGGAATACCTGATAAATTACGCTAAAGCACGCACAGGTTATACGGTAACCTTTCTGGGAATGGTAAGCAGATATCATCTGGGAATAAGGCTTTGGTGGGCTTTCACAGCTAGTGGTTTTGAGTAGGATTTATTCTGATACCTCCAGCATCACATTGGATGTCCTTATCTACGTTGCTGGCCGTGCTGAATTTATCTGGTTTAGGTAGGATGCCTTCTTTTCCCACAGACCACCTAGAGTTGCTGCCAGAAGGCTTGCTTACATAGGTGAAGTCTGAAAAGGATTAGAAAGGTATCCTTTGGGCACTGACACCTGGGTGGGCCCTCAATTGGAAGCCCACACATGGCTAACATTAATTGAATGCTTCTATGTACCAGAAACTCTAATAAGCCTTTTACCTATGTTGTTTCATTACCTCTTCAACTCATTTTACAGATGAATAAAATTGAAGTTCAGGGGCGTTAAGTAACTTGGTAAAGAGTGAAGCCAGTGTTCAACCCAAGACCATCTGTAGGCAGAGGGGTGTTTACCATGCTGTCTCTTTGTTCTTTTAATAAGCAATTCCAAGGTAATCAACATTTTACCCTGGTGAAGAATTTTGTAGAAAACATGCCCAGCCAAGTTGTCTTCTGTTACCTGGCGACAGGAATAAATGAGGAAAAAGCAGACTGCTTTCTGGTGTTTGTAAGCTCATTGCCTCCTCATTTGGCATTATTATGGGATGGGAGACAGTCTAGGGAGGAGATTAAGGGATGGGGTTTCAGAGTTAATCTGTCAATGCTTCTGTCTTGGATCTTCCAGTTAATGACTATGGGACCTTGGGCAAGTTGACCTTGTGTAATCTCATCTGTAAAATACAAATAATTATAATAGCTCTCTCTGCTGCTTTGAGAACTGAATGATATAATCATGCCATGTGTACCACTTAGTAAATGTTAGCTGATTGCTACTCTTATTATTGTTATCATCAATGTATCCTCGTCATCAGATGCCTTGGTGGGTAGAGATTAATATACGTTTAATGGCCTCATCCATTGCTGGTCTTAATATCTTACACATACTCTATGCTGAATATATACTTCTAAAAATAAATCAACACTGAAGGCCCTTGGATTTATGCCAACAATTCCAAAGGCTCTAGAACAGAGTTACAGATTTCTTTCATTGAATTACGCATATGAAGGATTTCATTTGCCAGACAAAGTAAATTTGTTTTCAGACCTCTCTGCACTTACAATATGAATTAGTCTCTGAAAAACAACCTCATTTTTGAAAAACATACTCTTTGTTCTGAATTTTATCACTAACAACATGAGGTTCTAGGCTTTGGAATGCACCCAGCTGTTATTTAAAGATGCATAGAGAAGAATAAAATATAATTTGACCTTGCATCTGTTTATTACCTTTACTTTTCTCGCAGTAAGACACAGAAGCAGCAGAAACCCGTACAATTACAGTGTCATGTTTTGATTTTCATCTTTTCTGCAATCTTACTGAAGTTACTTGGATCGTTTTTCCTCTTTTCCATCTCCTTTCCTCCCTTCAGCCAATTAAATAAGTGTAATTGGGTTCTAACTTTGTGTATATGAAGTGTTTTGTTTCAGTAATATCAATTCATAGAACTTTATGCCCTAAAATCAATTTTCTGCTTTCATATCCTCTTCTTAATATTGTCATTACTCAGGAAGTAATTATTTTAGTTCTCTGACTGACTGTTGGTATTGCCTTTTGAAGAGTTTTGTATCTCAGGCACCTAACTGTCCTTGTGTGGCATAATTGCCTAACCTCGAATCAAGGACTTGTGCTGCTTTGGAAAACAGAGCTCTTTCAACTCCTGCATCCCTTTAGGATGGTTTGAGATGGGTAGTTATGGCTTTAAGTACAGTTTAGATTTTCTTGAAAGAATAGCTTTCATCTTCTGTTGTAATTAATGCTCAATTCATATTTTCCAACAGACACATGATTTAAAAAGCATAATATTTATGTATTTTAGTTCTGACAATTTTTTAAATGTGCAGCGTACTAAGTGACATAAAGTGCTTGGACTCTGTAGGACTGTGATCTAGCAGGAGCAGGGAGGCAAAAGAGTGCAAATCCATACCTGGACATGTGAAACAACTGAAAGCTTTTGTTGGCAGGGAAGGTGCAGCAGTTTCATAGGCAGAATTTATTTGCCTTTTATTAACGCAAATGTCTGAGGACTAGATCTGCCACCTCTTAATCCTTAAAGTTTGTCAGTCCTCTTAAGCAATGTCTGTAGGTGCTAATGTCCTTTCAGGAGGAGCTATAAGGATCAGTGGGATATAAAAAAGAAAACAAGAGGAAATGGAGCCAGTGGTAGGATAGAGTGACATCCTTGACGGCCCAGAAAGATCCTTCACCCACCATCGCACACTGGGTGAAGTGGTGAGCCATGCCCACCTTTGCTGCTGTGCGATGTTCTGATGATAACGATGTTAATCACAGCCAGGGAGGGCCTTCTGCCTGGAAGGTGACCTTGAAGACATTTTAGCGTTGACACCAACTTGCAGGACTAGTCACAGCCCCCCCAGCCTCATCCTTTGCTGGTCTTTTTTCTTCCCCATTATAATAGTCATTATCCTTATTCCCCTGTCTAAGCCCTCTTTTGACTCTTCTAAATTCTAAAACTTTTTAAAAGTTCTGATGAAGTGCTATTCAGGGGACAGTTGATGTACACACATTCTTTCCCCCTCCCCTTTCCTCACCACCACCTTCTTACTTTCTTATCACACTGCTGGATTCAGTTACTTATTTCATGATGTCTGTTGTGTTATGTCATCTGCCAGCAGACATTTCAAGGATGGATGAAGGTATGTGATCTTCCTCTCTCCAGCTAGATAAGTAGCCTAAAATGTCTTATATTCAGCGGAACTTACAGGGCTTAAGATGATAAGTTTTTATATTCATCCTTAGAACATATGTGTGAATGGAATAGAAGCCAATTCTCCTTCTTTCAGATAATCAGCTTTAAAAAATTCCTTTCTTTGCTAACTCATCCTAATTTATAAGAGAAAAAATGTAGCCACATTATCCACCAAAAGAATATATCTGAACTGTGTCACTTTATGATTTTGGTAGACTCCATGATGTTCCCCTCATGCTTTCTGAAAAGTGAAGGCAGACTTCCCTGGTGGCGCAGTAGTTAGGAATCTGCCTGCCAATGCAGGGGACACGGGTTTGAGCCCTGGTCCGGGAAGATCCCACATGCCGTGGAGCAACTAAACCCGTGCGCCACAACTACTGAGCCCGCGTGTCTCAACTACTAAAGGGCCTAGAGCCTGTGCTCCGCAACAAGAGAAGCCACCGCAATGAGAAACCCGCGCACCGCAACGAAGAGTAGCCCCCGCTCGCCACAACTAGAGAAAGCCCGTGTGCAGCAACGAAGACCCAATGCAGCCAAAACTAAATACATAAATTAATTTTTTTAAAAAAGTGAAGGCATACAGTGAATAGGGATCTGTTTTCTTTTACCAAATATGAACATTGGGAGTTTAGTGCTTCTAAAGCCCCCATTTCCCTAAGCAATAAGATTGTCTTGTATTTACATTGCTTCAGCTTTCTGGCTGTTTCTGCTTTTCCTCTTGTTTTATGTCTCACTTAATACTAAGCCAAGCCAAGCCTCTAGAGAATTCCACCAATAAAAAGAGAATGCTTGGAAAGTCCCAGAAATTATAAATTGGATGAGTAAGAAGTTGTCAGTTTTCAATTACAGCTGTGATAAAAGCACAACTAGAACAGTAGATACTGAGTTGAACATTGTCTCTCCTTACTTCCTCCTGCTTAGAGATTAATCTTCTCCAGGAGCAATTCAGTCAACTATTCGTCTATTGCTAGACATCAATTTTGGTTCTTGTATAGCTGCAAACAGTGGTGATGTGCCCATTTTAAAAAATATATATATATTCTCAAGGAGCAAAGAATGAAATTTGTTAAATTATATATGTCACAACATTTACTCTAATATATAGGTCCTGTATAGCATTGGGATCTAAGAAATGAAGAATTGGAATGACCTCAAGATTTAGAGACACCAGTCGCTGTTCTCCTCCTTGATTTTTCTTTCCTTCTGTTTAATTTTTTCCCCCTTAGCTCTTAGGGTATTTCTTCTGTGTTTAACAAAGAGCAAATTGCTTATGTAGCAAATGATTTTTGCATTTCATTTGGAGAGTGTCATGTTAAAGTGTAGAAAGAATCAATGCATCTCTCTCTCTGGAATATAAACTATATGCCCTTTAGCCATTTTTATTTCTTGAGACTCTACATATGTAATTTATGGCAAAACAAAAGAAATCTTTGGCTTCCTTAAACTAATTCTTAAAACTTCCTGTGTCTTAACTCACTCCTTTTATTTCTCGCTTTTCTTTGACTTCTGAGATTTAATTATTTTCCAGTGGGATACTTGCCAAGCTTGAACTAGACATCTGGTTAAGATTTCATATTTTTCTCAAGTGAGAGATGACAGAACTGCTCGTGGCAGCTGGGCAAAGTGTTCTTAAAAGAAGGGCAGAAAAGACAGAAGAAATGGGTTCTGTGCAAGAACTTAAGCGACCAAAAGCTAAAGTCAATCTTTAGGAATCTGAGAAGAACACTTAAAACACTATATGTCAGATACCATTTCAAATCTCTTATGTAAATTATCCCATTTCTTCTTCACAGCAAAACTATGCAAAAAATTTGAGGCTTAAATTTAGTAAGTTGCCCTAATCACTCAGTTCATAAAGGTGGCAGAACTGGGAGCAAAACCGAGCTTTTCTGACTCTAGAACCTTTGCTTTTCATTGCATGATACTGTTTTCTAAAAGTTATTTAGCATTAAGAGAGTTTTCAGAAAAATCCCAACTTAACTGCTTTCTTCTTATGTGAAACAATGTCTCTTTTAGAAGACTTTGGTATTGATGAGCTTGAAAGGTTGAGCAGACGAAGGTGTCATATTCCAATCAGCATGTTAGGATAGATGGCTGGGATCCTGCGTGTCACTTACTAGGTACTCGGTTGAATAAATGAATGATGTCACGTGTGATTGATTGATGCTGTAATATAGCTGTCTACCTGCACTCTTAGCTTTTGTAGCTACGATTATCTTTGTTATACCTAGGGCTACACTCACAAACGAAGCAAATGTATGAAACTCTGTTCATGTTATTAAACTTTTAATGAGAGGGTAAAAAATAAAGAATCCTTTTAAAAGTCAAATAATTCATTGAAAACAATGCAAGTAACACATGCAATTGTCACTTCTCTCTTCTGAGAGAAGAATTTGACTCCATCTGTGCCAGACACACAGCTGGAGGATGAACACATGGAGACCTTCATGTGGCTGCTCCCGAGGCCCTAACACCCAAATAAGTCCTTGAAAATTGAAGTGGGGCGTTAGATGTAGTGTCTCACAAAGTTGAATTCCCATAAGTCACATGGCAGTATATCACCAGCAAATGATGGTCACAGTAAAGACAACAACAGTCGTTGTAAAATAACAAAAGTGCAATTTTTTAATTGAATGTTCTTATTTATTTATTTTTCATGTATATTTATTTATTTATTTTTGGCTGCGTTGGGTCTTCATTGCTGCGTGCGGGCTTTCTCTAGCTGCGCTGAGTGGGGGCTACTCTTCGTCGCGGTGCACGGGCTTCTCATTGTCGTGGCTTCTCTTGTTGCAGAGCACGGGCTCTAGGCCTGCGGACTTCAGTAGTTGTGGCACACGGGCTCAGTAGTTGTGGCTCACGGGCTCCAGAGCGCAGGCTTCAGTAGTTGTGGCACGCAGGCTCGGTAGTTGTGGCTTGCGGGCTCTAGAGCGCAGGCTCAGTAGTTGTGGTGCAGGGGCTTAGTTGCTCCGCAGCATGTGGGATCTTCCCAGGCCAGGGCTCGAACCTGTGTCCCCTGCACTGGCAGGTGGATTCTTAACCACTGTGCCACCAGGGAAGCCCCAAAAGTGCAATTTATTGCCTTCTTACAATCTGCTTGACATTACGCTTTACATGGATAGTCTACTATCTCATCCAGTCCTGGTTTTCCCTGATTTGGTCATGTTTAAGGTCATGTACACTACTGGAAAGAGAATGTGATGAGTAAAGCCTATTTAAACTTAGTCCTTGTATCTTATCTTAGATAGTATGTTTACCCTTTAAGATAGAGGTGGTACCATACTGGGGAGGTGGGGAATGGGGGTGAATTAATCTCTGACTCAGTAGTCAAAGCCTGAGGAGGTTAACTTAGTAGTCAAATTTCCACTTCAATTAAAAGTATTTTTAAAGTACTTTTATCTGTTATGGAATTCGTTTAGATTCAAATGCTTTTCTGGATTTATTTATACCAAAGCCAATGTTCTGTGTAATTCACTGTACAAAGACAAAACAATAGGTGTTAATAAGGCTATATACAGTACCATGTATTTTCAGGTTACAATTTAAGATACTGTTGCCAAAGTCACCTTGAGGATTTAAAAAATCATCCTAAACCCAGAACAGGTTGCCAGAAATAAATAACCTATCTATAAACTTGTATTATAGCATTTTAAAAATTTTATTTATATTTCATTTATTTATTTATATTGGCTGCATTGGGTCTTCGTTGCTGCGCGGGCTTCTCATTGCAGTGGCTTCTCTTGTTGCAGAGCACGGGCTCTAGGGGGTACCGCCTTCAGTAGTTGTGACTCACAGGCTCTAGAGCTCAGGCTCAGTAGTTGTGATGCACGGGCTTAGTTCCTCTGTGGCATGTGGGATCTTCCTGGACCAGGGATCGAACCCATGTCCCCTCCATTGGCAGGTGGATTCTTAACCACCGCACCACCAGGGAAGTCCCGTATTATAGTATTATTGAATGTAGTAATGTGCTAAATTTATGTAAAAACTTGACTGTTGAAAGAGCTACTATTTGTAGATATCATATCAAAGTGTAATTGGCTTATCTTTTGGTTCAAGATGCATTTAGTATCTCCTGAATGCAAGAATGTATTATTTACTGAGAACATGCAGAATTATCACTGAATTAGATGTGTTTGTCTTTGTGGCCGACATCATTCATTTAGCTGAAGTGAATAGTTTATCACGATTTAAAGATTGTGAAACACCTATATGAATCATTAAGTTAAATTTTAGCAGGGTGTACTCTCTTGATAGGGACCCACATTTCTGAGACTCTGATATTCATGTAACCAGAAGAGTTATTCATTAGCAAATGTGGATGATAAATACAGTCACAACCCTAGATTGCATTTGCTGGTGTTGACCTAGAAGCGATGTGATTCTGTTTGTGAAATACCCAAGGAGGCTGTTGAACCAGTAAACATTATTGATAAAAGGGTTAATGTGATTCTTAATACATTGTATTAGATTATTTTCCCAGTGGTTTATAGAATTTTTGAATTTCACAGTCCAAAAAAAAATTTTTGCCAAGAATGAATACTTAAAAAAAAGAACTTCTGTTTTTACCATAATTTCATAAAACCCTGGGCAAGAAAAATACCTGGCATATAGTCATCCTGACTCAATAAACGTTAGTTGAATAAATGGGCGGGTGAATGAACAACAAAAAAGTTGTGATGATATAATTTTAGAATAAATGAAAGCCTTTAAATGGAATATACTTATTTTTAGGAAAAACTAAATCCATTGTCCTTAATGTTGCAATTTCCCCATGGCCCAACACACTCTTCATGATATACCATGAGCCCACAGGTTGACTGGTTGCTACATAACTAGCCACTAGGTAGTTCAGAGTTAGCTGTATTCTGGATGTGCTTCGTATCCCTTTGTCTACCCACCATGGACAATTCACTTCTAGCCGTTTACAGAGCACCTACTCTGACCCAAACATGTAGTAGTCTAGGGTTTGAGGATGCCACAATGATTAAGACACAGCCCAGGCTCTCAAGCAGAGTGACTTAGTTGGGGAAAGAGATGTGCTCCCCCAAGCAAATAAACCCATATTACACTACAGTGTGGTGTCACAAAAAGACTGCCGATCGCTAGGTGTATGGGTGACAGAAAGAAAATAAAAATGTACTCTGTGATGAACATGGAAGTTGAGTGTTGGATAAGGTGACATTTTACTATAACTTTAGAGTCTTTTCCAATCTCTTGTGGCCTCTTGAGTTTCTAAGTAAACATGTTGCTTTTGGATCAGAAGCCAAAGTTGTGTGGCCTTGGGGAAGTTACTGAAGTAACTTCAGTCTCAATTCTTGCACTGTAAATCACTTACAGAGTGATTGTGAGGATGGTATTGTATAATATTTGTAAAGTTAGTACAGTGGCATATAGCAAGTAAGCTACTAGCATAGCTAGTAGAGCCTGTGTGAACAGCAAAAATAGTCTGTATGATACTATATACCGTAACATCTTACAGAAAAAACCTGAATGAACTTTTTTGGCCAACCCAATATAATGGTAGATACATCTGACAAAATCTGTGGAATGTTCAACATCAAGGTGAACCCTAATGTAAACTATGGACTCTGGATAATAATGATGTATTAGTGTACATTCATCAATTGTAACATCTGTTCCTTTCTCGATAATTGATGGTAGAGCAAAGTTGTGTGTTGGGGGGCAGAGAGTATATGAGAACTCTGCACTTTCTGCTCAGTTTTGCTGTGAACCTAAAACTGCTTTAAAAAATAAATCTCTTTTTTTTAAAGACAATCCAATTAAAAAATAGACAAAGGATTTGGATAGACAGTTCTCCAAAGAAGATAGGCACATAGACAATAAGCGCATAAAAATATGTTCAACGTTATAAGCCATCATGGAAATGCAAGTCAAAATCACAATAAGATACCACTACACAGCCATTAGGACAAGTGTAACAAAAAAGATAGAGAATAACAAGGGTTGCTAAGAGTGTGGAACAATTAGGACCCCCTACTCTGTTGGTGGGAATGTAAAATGGGGCATCCTCTTTGGAGAAGAATCTGGCATACAATATAGGGTTACCATGTGATCCTGCCATTCTACTCCTAGTTGTAAACCTAAGAGAAATGAATACATACGTCCACACAAAAATTTGTATATGAATGTTAATAACATTATTCATTATAACCAGGAAGTGAAAACAACTCAAGTGTCCATCAACTGATGCATGGATAAACAAAATATAGTATGTCCATACAATGGAATATTATTTGGCAGTAAAAAGTAGTGAAGTACCAATACATGGCATTACATGGATAAACCTTGTAAACATTATGCCAAATGAAAGAAGCAAGTCACAATGGACCATATCTTATATGACTCTATTTATATGAAATGCCCAACATAGACAAATCTACAGAGACAGAAAGTTGATTAGTGCTTGCCTAGGGGTTGCCTAGGGGTTATGGGCAGATTGGAAGTGATAGCTAAGGAGTGTTGGGCTTCTTTTGGGGGTGATGGACATGTTTTAAAATTGATTGTGATGATGGGATGCACAACTCTGGGAATATATTATAGACTAGAATATATATAGAACTATGCACATTAAGTGGGTGAATTATACTATAATAGGACCACTCCTTTCTGAGACTGACCGTATGCCCAGTGGTTAATAGCCAAACGATTATTTGGGCATTAACATTATGTAGCATCTTATATTGGCAATATGGGTTTACAGTGTTAAGCTCTATTTTTTGTTTTTGTTTTTGTTTTTAATTTATTATTTTTGTCTGTGTCGGGTCTTAGTTGCGGCATGCGGGGTCTTCGTTGAGGTGCATGGCCTTCTTTCTCGTTGTGGCCCGCGGGCTCCAGGGCACGTGGGCTCTGTATCTGTGGCACACGGACTTAGTTGCCCGTGGTATGTGGGATCTTAGTTCCCTGACCAGGGATCGAACCCGTGCCCCCTGCATTGGAAGGTGGATTCTTTACCACTGGACCACCAGGGAAGTCCCTGTTAAGACTCTGTTGTTCCTAGTCTCCCAGTCCATTTATAAGATTTGTTGTTGTTGTTGTTTGTTTCCTTTTTATTAAGATACATATACTTAACCTACAATGAAATAAACATATCTTAAATGTTTAGTCTGGTGCATTTTGACAATGTATATATTCATGTAAAAACAAGATATAGAACATTTTCATCACCCCAGAAAGTTTCCTCCTACTCCTTTCCAGTCAATCCTCTCCCCTTCCCCTTTCTGATTTCTGTCATTATATGTGAATTTCCTCTATTCTTGAACCTCATGTAAATTAAGTCACTCAGTGTATGTTTTTTGTGTATGGCTTTTCTCACTCAACTTAATGCTTTTGATATTAATCCACGTTGTTTTATGTGTCAGCAGCTCATTCCTTTTTATTGTCAAGTAGTGTTTCATTGTATCTACAATTTACTTATCCATTCTCCTGTTGATGGACAGGTTGTCCCCAGTTTTTGGCTATTATGAATAAGGCTGCAATGAACATTTTGGGCGATATATGTTTTCATTTGTTTTGGGTGGATCCCTAAGAATTGTGGGGACATAGGGTAGATATGTGTATAACTTTATAAGATCTGTCAGACTATTCTCCAACCTGATTTTACCATTTATATTCCTGCCTGCAAAATGAGAGTTCCAGTTGCTCCATATCCTCACCGACATTTGATGCTGTCATTCTTTTTATTTTAGTGATTCTAGTGGGTGTGAAGTGGCATCTCATTGTGATTTTAATTTGCATTTCCATATTAACTAATGAGGTTGAGCTTCTCACGTGCTCATTATATATATATTTTTGTAAAATCTATTCAATTGTTTTCAGTTTTGGGGGGTTGGGAATTCAGCATGACGCTGGCCAGTTTGCAGGGTTCCTGGTTACTTCCCAGAGACAAAATGACCTAGGAACATGGCTTTTGGAGCTTGATGTCTTGCCTGTTTCACAACTCCACGATTAGAACTCAAAATATAAACTTGCGAATAGACCACAATAGATCCCCGAGATATAAATGGTAATGTAGAATTGGATGTAAATTTAGCCTGGTAGCCATACATTAGCAGTTTTATGTAACATTACTTCAGTTCTTTATGAGAACCTAAAGAAGCACAGGAATTGTTTTTCAGAGAGGCAGTTGAGAGTAATAATTTGGAACTTGAACTCTGGAGTCAGATACTGTAGTTATATTTCTACCTCTGCCATTTACTGTGTCTTCTTTGGGTCTTACTCCTATCTCTGGGCTTCAGTTTCTTCATCAAAAAATAAGGAAGAAAGTAACAGTAACTATACCCCAGACTGTTGTTAAAATTAAAGGAATTAATACAAATGAAGCATTTAAAATAATGCTGAATTCATAGAAAATGCTGTATGAAGGTTAGCTAGTGTTATTATTGATTTTGAGTTGATGGCCTGGCGTGATTAGGTGCTCAAAAGTGTAGATTTTCCTTGGGAAGTAACCGGCCTTTATCTGGATAGCCATTCATTCATTTAGCATCAATCTTAAACAGCTACATAATGTTTAATTCCATTTCTATAAAATTCTCTAAATGGTGACATTGCAGAGGTGGAGAACATACTAATGGTTGCCAGACATTAAGGATTTGGGGTAGGAGGCTATCAGGGGTTAGCATGAGGGAGTCCCTTGGTCATGATGGAACAGTCCTGTGCTTTGAGTGTGGTGGTTACAGAGATCAGTACATGTGATAAAATTGCCTAAAAATACACACACACACACACACACACACACACACACAAATGAGTGCACGTAAAAACTGGTGAAATCTGAATAAAGTCTATAGATTGTACTAATGTCAATGTCTTTGTCTGATATTGTACTTTAGTTATTTCTGTAAGATGAAACCATTGGGGGAATCTGGGTGAAGAGTACACGGGGACTCTACTATTTCTTGTTGCTGTTGATTTTTTCAGCAGCTTTGGTGAGATATAGTTCACATACCATACCATTCACTCATATTAAAGCATACCATTCATTGGTTTTTAGTATATTCACAGATATATGCAAGCATCACCACAGTCAACTTTAGACCATTTTTATCACCTCAAAAAGGAATCTCACACTTTAGTTAACATCCCCAACCCCCTAGATCCCCTCCAGCCCCTGGCAACCACCCAGTCTACTCTGTGTCTGTACATTTCCTTGTTCTGGATATTTCATATGAATGGAATCATATACTATGTGGTCTCTATATTATTTTGCAACTCTCCATGAGTCTATAATTATCACAAGATAAAAAGTTTAAAAATGAATGGCCGTGCTGCTCTGGGACAAGCAGTGTGCTGGGCCCAGTGGACACATGACTAAATGAAGCCATGATCACTGCCCCAAAGAGCCTAGAGGTTAGTGGGAAAGACAGAGAAGTTGAGGGACAATGAGAGCGTGTGTGACAAGTGCTCAGATGGAGGTAAAGTAGGAGCCTGCACAATACCAGGAGGAGTATAGCTTAGATTGGGGTGAGATCAGGCAGAGTTCCCCCAGAGGAATTGGTTAGCAAATTTTTTAAATGCATGACATGTGGAAAGAATCTGGGACCATGTGTGGACTGCAAGCTCCTGGGACATCTGTAGAACTAAACCCTTTCTCAAGACTTTTCCTCCTGTTGGCTGGAGTCTCCTGGCTACAGTGCTTAGTGGCCAGGCAGCCCTCATCTACTGTTTCTTCTCCCCAGTGTCCAACAAGCACCCGTTTGTGGACAGCAATCTTCTCTACCAGTTCAGAATGAACTTCCGGCGGAGGCGAAGACTGATGGAGCTGCTCAATGAAAAATCCCCCTCCTCCCAGGAAACTCATGACAGCCCCTTCTGCCTGAGGAAGCAGAGCCATGACAATCGGAAATCTACCAGTTTTATGTCAGGTATGTCAGTTCCCTTGTTTGTTTGATCATATATATCTGTCTTTTGAGAAATAGCATAGTTGTAACTCACCTTTGTGAAATTCTGTTCTCCAGCAAATTTGTATTTATTTATAACCAAAATTTTATTTATTTATTTATTACCCCCCCAAAAGAAACCATACACACATACAACCAGATTGTTCCTGTGCAGCCAACATACATGCTAAGAAGTCTGTTTTATAACACTATGTATTTGAATTATAGAAGACCACTCAAGCTCTCACTCCTACCTTATTTACTTTCATTTACAAACAATCCTTACATATCGTTAGTTATCCAGTTTTCTAAGTCACAGCATTGAGAAGCTATATATTTTAAGGACGAATAAAGTCTTCTTAGGGCATATACAACTAAAAGACAACTGATTATCAATCCATCACACAGAACAAGTTAAAACTGTGAAAGGTAGACACGGGTGCTCAGAAAGCACAGCCTGGGACATTATATGTTAGGTCAGACTGTCCCATGTTGACAATTAACCTGGACAGAAATGATGACTGATGTTTGCAAAGATAACCCCATTTAAACAAAATATAAAATAATCCCATTCACCCAGAAAAGGTTAACTTGATGTGTCATTCTGTGTAAGTGGGTGAGGTGCTTAACAGGATATCTTCAACTCCTCTGAAAACTTGACATTGACTTTAGAAACTGATTGGCCTAAGGTTTGGAAGTTATGGGCTTCACCCAAAACCCAGAGCAAAATGAAAATGTGTCTTGGTTATGAATAGGAGCGGACCATGAGAACACTTACAACTAGATGTATTGAGAACTTTCTGTGCCCTTGGCACAGATCCAAGCTTAGTTGCATACATTTTCTCACTTAATTCTCACTATTACTCTTCGAGGAAAGACTTTTCTTGTCTCCATTTTACAGGTGAAGAAACTGAGGCATGGAGAAGTTGAGTGGCTTACTCAAGGTCACACAGCTAGAAAGTGATGGACAGGGCTGGGTCTTGCACCAGTTCTGTCTTATCCCAGTGCTTATATTATACTGGCTCCTACCCAACCTTCTACATCCCAGGTTCCTCAGACACAGCTGGGATGGAGCAGAGAAGGAGCCAGTAGCCACTCCAGGAAAGTAAACACTAGCCAAGGGTCAGAAGCCTAGGCCTGTGCTTAGATGCGCACCAGCTGTGTGTCCCTAAGGCTGCTGTCTCCTGCAGTTGCAGAGGAACCGTTCACGTCTTCGCTGGTACTGAGGTTTGCCTGTTTTTCAGTGGGCCCCGTAGACGTGAACAAGTGATGAGAAGGATACAGTAACCATGGTCACCATAAAAGCCAGCCTTGATTTTGTGCTTCCCATGTGCCGGGCACTGAGCAGAGCACTCTTCATGGTTTCTTTCATTGGATCATACGCCTTGCTGTCTTTCCCTCGTTGAGAGCCAGCCAACTCCATAGTGGAGAAAACGAGATCATATCACTGAAGCTGCTGCCTCACATACACCTTCAAAGCCTGAAGTTGTGCTCTGTGTTTTAATCTCCTTCTGTGGCTCTGGGTGATTAAAGATTTAATCTTCAACCAGGAGGCACTTATCATCACTGTTAACTCATTAAGCGTCTCGCCAGCACTTAATTTACATCCTCTCAGGGACGCTTAGCGTGGACTCGGTAGTTCTTAAAATAATATTTTACGTAACTGAGTACTTTTAAATATATAATCCACTCCTTGCACCAGTCCCGTGAGATGGCATTCTGCCCACTTTACAGTTGGGGAAACTGTACATTTAGAAAACCGGAGGGAATGGCCCCAGGCTGTGCTATTCGTCAGGGGCAGAGCTGCCACTCAAACCCTTGCTTTTCCGACGCCAAGGCCAGAGCGCTTTATTCCGGCACACGTGACCTGCCTCACTGTACCTGGCACCTGAAAGCCAGCGTGCATGCTCTGGGGAGCCGAGACCATCACCGTCGGTGACTCTGTGTGTTCCCGGCCCACAGTCAGCCCCAGCAAGGAGGTCAAGATCGTGTCTGCCATGCGGAGAAGCAGCATGAGCAGCTGCGGCGGCAGCGGCTACTTCAGCGGCAGCCCCCCCGCCAGCGGCAGCCCCCCCGTGCTCTGCAACCCCAAGTCTGGTGAGTGGCTGACAAGCGGCCCCGTCTCTGACCGTGACTGTGGGGGACCTGGGCCTGTGTGCAGGTGGGGCTCCCCGGGAAGCGGATTCTCAGGCAGAGGGAGACTAGCGTGGGAGTATCTTGTTACATTGTGCTCTTGGGGGACAGCACCCCTTGGATGCAAGGGAAGGACGTGGGTTTGGGCCGAGGGAGAATTGGGCTGGAGTGCAGTCCCCGTGAAGGCTGCGGCTCGCCCCAGGTGGAGCTCTGGAGTTGGGATGGTCTTTGAGAGTTGTCCCGATTTGGGGTGAGGTGGCCAGGCTTTTATACCCTCACCTTGATCAGTCATTGGATGTTGGCTGCCCCTGGGAGGAAGACGTGACCTGGGGAAAGCGGCTGTCTTTGGAGAGAGAGTTCCAAGGACAGTTGAGAACACTGGATGTCTGAGGGCTGTCTGCTGTTAGCAGTCCCAGCACTGGGAGGAAACACTCAGTCCTGAAGGAAGGTTTGAGCAGCAAACAGCAGGGGAGATAGCGCTGCCCCAGACTGCAAGTGATGCAAAGATCTGTTGGGTCTCCGCACCCCTAAGGAAGAAGCTTGGATCTCTGCAAACCTAGCCACCCCTGCAGTGGACTCTTGGTGCCTTGGGGTTTCAAACTCTACTCATCAACCTCCATGGCTTTTACATTCCACAAAAAAAACCTAGGCACAAAGATTGTTAATGAACTTGTACTTAGATCTAATCAGTTCTTCAAGCCCCACAGGAACCTGTAACCCATCGATACCACCACCTTCTCACTGTGCTCACCCACCTCCTTTCCAGGATTAGCTTGCCTGGTCCATCGTGATAACCATGGCCTTGAAAACACCTTCCACTCCATTTGTTTAGTGCCCTGTCCACCCTCAGTTCCGTGTATCACCTTCAGGGAAGGCACTTTGTTCCTTTGTTCATGCCGTTTCCTTATTACCAGATGTTGGGGATACAAAGATGAGAGGTCATGACCCCATCCCTCAGTGAGCACATCATCTCTTTGAGGGAAAAAAAAAAATGCACTCATGAGAATAAGGACAAATAGATGTTGTTAAAGGGCTTTAAGAGAAAACAGTCATCTAATGCTGTTGTCTAGGTATTTTTCTTCATCTAACTTTTTTTTTCTTTTTTTCTTCTTTTTTTGCTGTCTTTTGGAGGGTTAGCTCTAAGAATAAAGTTGTAACCTGCAAGTGAATGAAGAAACTTGCTTCCACACTGTCTCTGGCTGGAAAATCTTCCAGCACCCATATATTACCAGGTTTTTCAATTAATAGAGCACTGCTGATAAGGTAGAATGAGAAGAACTATATTGTTTGATGTAGCATGTTTGAAGCCCTGGTAGAAATCTGATACCTCCAAGTTAGAATCAAAAGCGTTCAATTTCAGGAAAGGGTTAATTGTGCTCAAGCCATTTTACATGTTTTTGATCGCTTACCAGAGTAGAAGAAGGAACAAAGTGTTAATTGCTTAAATTACACATTCATCTTCCCTGAGGTAGGTTTGCATTGTTTCCTCTTTCTCCTTAGGCCCTTGACTCAAAGGGAAAATATCACTGATATGCAGGCATTAAAGAAAGGTCAGGTTGCCTTTTTTGGGTCTCTAAGGACCAAAGCTGTCAGGTCTTCATTGTGGTTCATAAGTCCTACGTCTTACCTGTATTCTGACAAGCTTCTCTTTTACTCTAAGAGTGTTCCCAAGATGCAGGGAGCTCATCTGTGATTTTTTTTCTCTCAAGCAGGTAAGCAGGCTTCACAGTAAGGCATTTAAAATTAATCATTAGATATCCATCAGGATATATTTTTTAACACTGTATATAAATGCCCTAATTCAGATAAAGAAAGTGCTACAGAAAGTAACATAGTCAGTATCATTGTGATGAGTAAATAAGTTGCCAAGGATATGAAAAGAGTAAGCTAGAAATAATTCCCTAGGTTTCAAAGTTTCTACATTTTTTAACATAAGAGAGAAAGTGTATTAAATGATCAGTATTGTTGCCAAATATTACAATATAGTGTGATTCAAAACCACAATGAGATATTACCTCATCCCTGTCAGAATGGCTATCATCAAAAAGAACACATATAACAAATGCTGGAGAGGGTGTGGAGAAACGGGAACCCTCTTGCACCATTGACAGGAATGTAAATTGGTGTAGCCACTATGGGAAACAGTATGGAGCTTCCTTAAAAAAGAATTAAAAGTAGAACTACCATGTGATCCAGCAATTTCACTTCTGAGTATTTATCGAAAGGAAATGAAAACACTAATTTGAAAAGCTCTCTGTACCCCCATGTTTATTGCAGCATTATTTATAATAGCCAAGACATGGAAACAACCTAAGTGCCCATCAATGGATGAATGGATAAAGGAAATATCACACACACACACACACACACACACACATACATATACACACGTACACAACGGAGTATTATTCAGCCATAAAAATGAAGGAAATCCTGCCATTTGCAACAAAATGAATGAACCTTGAGGGCATTGTGCTAAGTGAAGTAAGTCAGGCAAAGAACGACAAATGTTATATGATCTCACTTGTATGTGGAATCTAACAAAAAACTCATATATACAGAGAACAAATTGGTGATTGGCAGAGGGGGGTTGGTCGGTGGGCAGGGATTGGTGGTTGGGTGGACCAGATGGGTGAAAGGGGTCAAAAGGTACAAATTTCCAGTTTATAGGTAAGTCCTGGGGAATGTAATGTACAGCAAGGTGACTATGGTTAATGATACTGGGTTGTATATTTGAAAGTTGCTAAGAGAGTAGATCTTAAAAGCTCTCATTTCAAGAAAAAGAAAAGTTTGTAGCCATGTGAGGTGATGATGTCAACTGGAGTAGTTGATCATTTCATAATATATGCACCATTATGTTGTAACCTGAAACTAATATAATGTTATATGTCAATTACATCTCAATAAAAATAGGGAAAAAGTGTAATAAAAATAAATGGTCGATATTGTCAAATACCACAAGTATAGTGTGATTCCTACATCCACGTTTATAAACCCCAGAGGGGATTGTGTGGGTAGGGGCCTGGAGGCAGTTGAGTGACAGGGAATAAAAAGGTCAGAATCCTCAACCATGGACCCCTTCTCTTTGCATTGGCAGGCGGACTCTCAACCACTGCGCCACCAGGGAAGCCCGAGTTTAAATCTTAATTCTGCTTCCCGTTGACTCTGAGGCCTTGGACGCAAGCTATTTAACTTTTCTCAGCTTCTGTTTCCTCCCGAATAGAATAGGGATAAGGATGAAATGAACCCATTAGTTCTTGTGATGATTAAATAATAGAATATCTTTAAAGCACCTAACATAGTACCTAGCACATGTTAATTATGCAGAAGAGCTCCCCAGTGTTACGATTCAAGGCAAAAGGCAGTGCGTACCCGCAATCTGGGGTATTAATAAGGAAATCCGTGAGGCTTTGGTGAATGGGGTGTGTATGGTATGATGGGGGAGGGGTTTGTATGGGGTGGAAACGGTTATCAGACGGCCAGAGTCAGGATTTCTCTCTCTCTTTTTTTTTTTTAACATCTTTAAGGATTTCTTGTAATTTTGACATGTTGAATGCACATCAAGGTCTAAGAGAAAGAAATTCAGGAACTAGAAAATGTGGTCTTTTCCTTTATAGAAAAATGTCAAGCCACTCCTTACCCCACCCCTGGCACTCTTGCTTCCCCTCCCCCTGCTCCCGTCTCTGCTTTCTGTAGCCCTGTAAGTTAGGTTTAGGGTTATTTATGTTTGCTAATATTTTCTGCCTCTGTGCAGCTAGAATATAAACTGGGAGGCAGGGATCTTTGCCACTTTTGGTCACTGATGTCACACATGAGGCATTCAGAAAATATCTGCTGAATGAAAGAACAGAGGGCTCAGAAGGGTCTGTACCTTGACACTGTGTCTGTCTTACAGTGTTAAAAAGACCCGTCACTTCTGAGGAACTCCTGACTCCCGGGGCTCCGTATGCGAGGAAGACATTCACGGTAGGCTCATCATTTGGTTTTTCTCCCATGCTGCTCGTTTGTCTGGGCCGTGTCAACATGGCAGTGTGTCCATATGTAGCTTAGGGACGGAATTGAAAAGCTTCTCCGAATTTCCCTTTTGTTTTGAGCATGATTATAATAGTAGACTTTCTTGACCTTTAGGCACTAAAATGCATTAGGACTTGATATAATTCATTATTAATACAGCATTTAAAATTCCTTTTGATGTGTCCTTAAAAAAAAGATTTCCATTATGTACTTATTCTAATATAATGACAGATTCAAAGGCAGATGGTAGAACAAATAATGCTAATGATCCCTGCTGCATTATAGTTAATTCTAAAAATTATTTAAGACATGAGGGAAGTCTTACGATAGAGAGAGAAAACTATGGCATAGATTGTTCTACCATAAGGAATGACGTTTTTGACAATGTTATCGTGCCTTGAGTTATATAAGCACCTGATTTGGGCGCACTGCATAACTGTGAGCACCTCCTGACCACCTGCCCTTTCTTGGAGGTCCTTCAGCCTTCCTTCTACTCCTAGGGTCCCACTGGTATTCTTTTCTTTTCTTTTTTTTTGGCCACACCCTGAGGCATGTGGAACTTCCCTGACCGGGGATCGGACCCGTGCCTCCTGCAGTGGAAGTACGGCATCTAAACCGCTGGACCACTAGGGAAGTCCCCCACTGGTCTTCTTCAAACAGAATCCACGTTCTCTGCTTGACATCACCTCACCCACTTCCTGTCGACTTGACTCTGTCTCTTTGTCTTCTCACATCTACATTGACGTCTTCTTTAAAATACTTGTCATCTTTCCTGTAGTCTTCTAATTTTTGTTTTAATACCCCAGGGTGGGGAAAAAGCTTTCCACGCTCATTTGTGCTAGGAACATTTGTCGAGGACTACTTCACGTTCTGAGCATTAAGGAATTAAAACAGGATGGGTCCAGTCCTAGCCAGTCAATATGAAAAAAGCACTGTTAATATGTCTGTATCAGGGAAAAGGTAAACTGGACATTTGAAAGTGCAGTTAGGTATAATGAACTAAGAGCAGCAAACCCTAAAGCCAATGAAGTACCTAATAAAGAACTTCTCAGACAGGTAAAAACTAGTAAGAGTTCATCGACACTAAAACCTGCCCTAAAAGTCTTTTTCAGAATGGTCACAAAAATTTCAGTTGCTTCCCTACTTTTCCTCAGTCTCCAGCATTCAAGAGACATTGGATTGTATTTTTTAGCTGTATTTCTTTTCGGTTTTAAATATCAATGCCAGCATTGCTAGTAATTGACTGTGAATGGCTGTCGTCTCTATTTCAGTTGGGGTATGTATTAGAGACATGTCTGGGAGCTGCCCAGAGAATGTAACTGGCAATTCTAATTATGATTCTATAAGGAAAGTCACCCTCCAGTTTCAAACAACTTTTGGACCAGAGTGAACTGGTCAACTGGAAGTGAACTGGACCAAAGTGAACTTTATGTACTTTTTCACTGTCTTTTCTTGGTACAGAAAATCGGGTTTCAAGAGAGCCAAGACTCTTCATGGTTTCCCCCATTAGTAATTTAAATGGTTACTTTAAACTTCAATGATTGTAAAGCAAATATACTCAAATAAAAAAAAAAAGTTCAGTGACGTATCAAGATCATCAGGAAAGAATCCTTTGGATGCAGGGGAAGAGAAATTGGATCTGGAGGGAAATTTCAACCATTTTTTTATATGACTTCCCATTTGAGTCTGATATTCAACTGCATAGCAGCCTAAGAAAGAGGCCATCTGCCAGTTATTGACTGAGTAGTGACCTCACAGAAGAAGCTCCTTTCTGCCAAACAGGTGTTTCTTGACCATGTTTTCCGCACAGAGATATAAGCCTGTGTTTGTGATAGAAGAGTCCCGTTCCCCTGACAGGGTAGAGATGAAGTGGAGAAGAGGTATATCTCATGGCATGCCTTTCGTCTTGGCTTTTCTCTGTCTTGGAAGGGCGGGCACACTGCCAGGGACCGTCTGCTGGTGGCTAATTGTGGTTTTCCTCTCTAGATTGTTGGTGACGCAGTAGGCTGGGGCTTTGTGGTGCGCGGCAGTAAGCCATGCCACATCCAGGCCGTGGATCCCAGTGGCCCAGCAGCCGCTGCAGGAATGAAGGTACCTCCAGTACAGCAGTGTCTGAATACTTCACGCTGTATTTCGTTGTTTGCTGCCATCTGTACTTTCTCTCCCTGCGTGTTTTGGTCCCATTTTTGTCATTTCCTTTTCGCTTTCTGAATCGGGGTGAAATGAAGCCAAGAGCGTATGAGGTAGCCACTAAAAGGATAAGTTTTTCTATCGCTTGGACTATTGCCTTCTTGGCTTCCAAACCTCCCTCGGTATTTTACATTTCTCTCCTGAACCAATACTGAATTTGAAAAAAAGTTTCTTTTTGCTTAAATCTTATACAGTAATTCTACTGCTTTTGTTCAAAGTATATACTTGTGGCATTTAAGCAGCCAAGACACAAGAAACAGTAAATAGTGAGAAAAAGAGAACAAAAGTCGTGGAGTTTGGAAGAGGAGATCTGGATTCTTTTATTGGTTTTTACTACTTACTAGCTCTTTGAACAAGTTCTGTAACATCTCAGAGCCTGTTTCCTCCTCTCTGAAATGATAATCATATTTCTTTCTGCTGTTTTATGGATTAAATATGTCGAAACACTTGATAAAGTACAAAGAACTACACAAACATCAAGAAACTGAGTGAATTGTGTAAGATTTTTGAAAATAATTTTTATACATTTTTAGTATTAAAGTAATGAATATAAAGTCAAGAAAATTTGGAAAATACACACAGGCAGAAAAAAAATGATAACTGCCTATAATCTTTCCTAGCTTAGAGATAACCACTCTTTACATTTTTAAGCAGCTCTTTTGAAGTATAATTGACATACATTGAAGTGTATCACTGTTAACATTTTGATTTATATTCTTCCAGACTTCTATGTATGTGTATATATATATATATATATATATATACACACATACATACACATATAAGTATATATATACACATTGTTTTTATTTGTAAAGAAATATGGTATAAGAGGATATTGAGAGCACTGGTTTTCTGCTTCAAAACACCTTTATCTAGCACAGTTTTGTTCTGTCATCTGTAAAATATTTCACAGAGGGTATTTATCTCTTGATTATCTGGGACCATGGGAGGATGCAGGAGACTTGAAAGCCACAGATTATTCCCCCTTTTATTTCTTCAATGCTTTCACCCTCTCCCCTCAGTCCTTTTCCTAGAGCAGTAAACCAGTGAAGCAATGGCATGGTTTGGATCTCCACAGCTCTGGTTTCCAGCACTTACCTTCTGGCAATGGTTTACCTACTAGAAAAGAGAGGTGGGAAGCCGAGACCAGCTCAAGGGAGCACAGAGCAGAGATTATGGCCAGTCCAGGTAACCGATGCTGGTAGGATTCAGGATTGACTCTGCCCCCTGCTTTGAACACCTCCTTCACACAGGAAGGCACAGGCTTCCTGTGTCTTGTGCTCTGGGTAGGTTACAGAAGCCTCGTTGGCTAAGTCCATCTGTATTAGAGGCCCTTCCTACATCCTCAGTATTGCAGTGGGCACAGCCCCAAAGAAACCCAGAGCAGGAAAGTTGGCCAGGAGCATTTGTATCTGCGCTGAGGCCGAATTTTTCATTTTCTAATGGAACTCTTGGCTGTGGGAAGAGTTTTATATTTTATTCCCACAGTAAAGTACCTCAGTATAAATTATTTCTGGCAGCGTGCTTTGGTTCTGAGCGTGCACTCACTCGCATGGGGCTTGAAGCATACTTCCTTTGGGGAAAACAATGGATTTACATGGCAGCTAAAGACGTTGTTTTGCTTAGCCAGGTGTCTTTCATTGATTCTAGTCCATCTTTATTGATTAACATGCATAACTGTTCTAGACATTGTCAGTTGATTTCTTAATTAACTTCTGAATGTACATACCCTGATGGATGGGTAACCTGATACACTTTTGTCAATTTCAGAAGCTAACACTTCATACGGTTTATATTCTTAGTTTCTCAGGGGGTTGTACAATGGTTTTCATATGTTATAGGGCAGTACAGCATTCAGTAGAACAGCGTTTCCAAAACTGTATTATACAGCTCTCTGGTCCAGCAAAATATCCTGTCCTGAGGTTCTGTGATCAAAACAGTTTTCAACTGCTGCACAGTTTATTCCCCTCTTGGAAATCTACAAAAAGCACATTAGCATACTAAAAATGCTGGGAAATCCATCTGGGGGAAAAAAATCTGTTTAAATTATCTAACACAACATTTATCACTGAAATGAAATCTTAAAATATAGCCCTGTTCTAAAAACCTGCTTTTGATGAAATTCTGTATTAGAATGACTGTATTGAGATATTTTTGAATTGTACTATTGGTTAAATGAAAATGACAGGGAGTAACGTGCTCTTCCATGTAATCTACTTGTGTATGTTCATTTAAATCCATTACTTTGTTATAGAAAACACTGAATTAATTATTTCGTATATTTACCATATGTATTTGTTATAGAATAACTTATATAAAAAGCCCTTTGTATAACCCAGGGGTCCCCAACCCCCGGGCCGCAGACCGGTACTGGTCCGTGGCCTCTTAGGAACCGGGCCACACGGCAGAAGGTGAGAGGAGGGTGAGTACGCGAAGCTTCATCTGCCGCTCCCCGCCGCTCCCCATCTCTGGTGTTAACACCCCTGCCCCGGTCCAGGGAAAAATTGTCTTCCACGAAACCAGTCCCTGGCGCCAAGAAAGTCAGGGACCGCTGGTATAACCCAATCCTGGAGGATGGTTAACACCAACCTGTCACATCGCTGCTGCTCTTGAACTTCAGGGCAGCGTGTCTGGTTGTGTGCAGCTCAGCTGGGGGGAAGGGGGTGCGCAGCAGGGGTGACTGTACAAGAGCCTGTCCTGGGGAAGGATCTGGTGACCTGGGCAGTGACCAACCTGCTTGGTCTGGGTCGTAGAAATTGCCCATCTGGTCAGAAGCCTCCTTTCAGCACCTCTGACTGGCAAGAGCTGACCTAGGACAGTGAAAAGTGTCCCACTTTGCCTTCCATGGCAGTGTCTACACAGAAGACCAGGCTCACGTCTCAGGTCTCAGCCCTCGTTTTCTCCTACTTTCCAATGTAAACAAAGCTTTACATCTGGGCCTTTGTGACCTTTCCATCCAGCGGAATTTTTCTACTTTTACTGTGGCTGCTTAATTTCACTGCTTTCCTTGCCAAAACAGAAATCGTTTTGTAACTAGTTTCTGTATGTTTACCATTTCTCGCTTTTAAAAAATTTTTTGAATTCTAATTTTTAATTAATTTATTTATATATATTTTTTTCTTTCTGCAGTACGCGGGCCCCTCACTGCTGTGGCCTCTCCCGCTGCAGAGCACAGGCTCTGGACACGCAAGCTCAGCAGCCATGGCTCACGGGCCCAGCCTCTCTGCAGCATGTGGGATCTTCCCAGACCGGGGCATGAACCCACGTCCCCTGCATTGGCAGGCGGACTTTCAACCACTGCGCCACCAGGGAAGCCCCTATTTTATTTACTTTTTTATATAGCAGGTTCTTATTAGTTATCCATTTTATACATATTAGTGTATATATGTCAATCCCAGTCTCCCAATTCATTCCACCACCAACAGCCCCCCCCCGCCCCCCCGCCGCTTCCCCCCTTGGTGTCCGTATGTTTGTTCTCTACATCTGTGTCTCTATATCTGCCCTGCAAACAGGTTCATCTGTACCATTTTTCTAGGTTCCACATATATGTGTTAATATACTATATTTGTTTTTCTCTTTCTGACTTACTTCACTCTGTATGACAGTCCCTAGATCCATCCACATCTCTACAAATGACCCAGTTTCATTCCTTTTTGTGGCTAATATTCCATTGTATATATGTACCACACCTTCTTTATCCATTCATCTGTCGATGGGCATTTAGGTTGCTTCCATGACCTGGCTATTATAAATAGTGCTGTAATGAACATTGGGGTGCGTGTGTCTTTTTGAATTATGGTTTTCTCTGGGTATATGCCCAGTAGTGGGATTACTGGGTCATATGGTAATTCTATTTTTAGTTTTTTAAGGAACCTCCATACTGTTCTCCATAGTGGCTGTATCAATTCACATTCCCACCAACAGTGCAAGAGGGTTCCCTTTTCTCCACACCCTCTTCAGCATTTATTCAGCATTTAAACAAAAGTCCAGACTTTTGTTTGTTGGAAGATTTTTAATCACAGTTTCAATTTCATTACTTGTGATTGGTCTGTTCATATTTTCTATTTCTTCCTGGTTCAGCCTTGGAAGTTTATACCTTTCTAAGAATTTGTCCATTTCTCCTAGGTTGTCCATTTTATTGGCTTAAGGTTGCTTGTAGTAGTCCCTTATGATGCTTTGTATTTCTGTGGTCCATTGTAACTTCTCCTTTTTCATTTCTGACTTTATTGATTTGAGTCCTTTCCCTCTTTTTCTTGATGAGTCTGGCTAAAGGTTTATCAATTTTATTTTTTGTCTCAAAGAACCAGCTTTTAGTTTTATTGATCTTTGCTATTGTTTTCTTTGTTGCTATCTCATTTATTTCTGCTCTGATCTTTATGATTTCTTTTCTTCTACTAACTTTGGGTTTTCTTTGTTCTTCTTTTTCTAGTTCCTTTAGGTGTAAGGTTAGATTGTTTATTTGAGATTTTTCTTGTTTCTTGAGGTAGGCTTGTATAGCTATAAACTTCCCTCTTAGAACTGCTTTTGCTGCATCCCTTAGGTTTTGGATCATTGTGTTTTTGTTGTCATTTGTCTCTAGGTATTTTTTGATTTCTTCAGCAATCTCTTGGTTATTTAGTAACGTATTCTTTAGCCTCCATGTGTTTGTGTTTTTTACATTTTTTTCCCTGTAATTGATTTCTAATCTCATAGTGTGGTGGTCAGAAAAGATGCTTGATATGATTTCAATTTTCTTAAATTTACCGAGGCTTGATTTGTGACCCAAGATGTGATCTATCCTGGAGAATGTCCCATGTGCACTTGAGAAGAAAGTGTAATCTGCTGTTTTTGGATGGAACGTCCTATAAATGTCAATTTAATCTATCTGGTCTATTGTGTCATTTAAGGCTTGTGTTTCCTTATCAATTTTCTGTCTGGATGATGTGTCCATTGGTGTAAGTGAGGTGTTAAAGTCCCTCAGTCTTACTGTCAATTTCCTCTTTTATAGCTGTTAGCAGTTACCTTATGTATTGAGGTGCTCCTATGTTGGGTGCATATATATTTATAATTCTTATATCTTCTTCTTGGATTGATCCCTTGATCATTATGTAGTGTCCTTCCTTGTCTCTTGTAACATTCTTTATTTTAAAGTCTAGTTTATCTGATATGAGTATTGTTACTGCAGCTTTCTTTTGATTTCCATTTGCATGGAATATCTTTTTCCATCCCCTCACTTTCAGTCTGTATGTGTCCCTAGGTCTGAAGTGGGTCTCTTGTAGACAGCATATATTTGGTCTTCTTTTTGTATCCATTCAGCTAACCTGTGTCTTTTGGTTGGGGCATCTAATACATTCACGTTTAGGGTAATTATTGATATGTATGTTCCTATTACCATTTTCTTAATTGTTAATGTGTTTGTATTTTTAGGTCCTTTTCTTCTCTTGTGTTTCCCACTTAGAGAAGTTCCTTTAGCATTTGTTGTAGAGCTGGTTTCGTGGTGCTGAATTCTCTTAGCTTTTGCTTGTCTGTAAAGCTTTTGATTTTTCCATCGCATCTGATTGAGATCCTTGCTGGGTAGAGTAATCTTGGTTGTAGGCTTTTCCCTTTCATCCCTTTAAATACATTGTGCCACTCCCTTCTGGCTTGTAGAGTTCCTGCTGAGAAATCAGCTGTTAACCTTATGGGAGTTACCTTGTATGTTATTTGTCATTTTTCCCTTGTTGCTTTCAATAATTTTTCTTTGTCTTTAATTTTTGTCAAATTGATTGCTATGTGTCTTGGCATGTTTCTCCTTGGGTTTATCCTGCCTGGGATTCTCTGTGCTTCCTGGACTTGGGTGGCTATTTCTTTTCCCACGTTAGGGAAGTTTTCAACTCTAATCTCTTCACATATTTTCTCGGGTCCTTTCTCTCTCTCTTCTCCTTCTGGGACCCCTATAATGTGAATGTTGGTGCCTTTAATGTTGTCCCAGAGGTCTCTTGGGCTGTCTTCATTTCTTTTCATTCTTTTTTCTTTATTCTGTTCCATGGCAGTGAATTCCACCATTCTGTCTCCCAGGTCACTTATCCGTTCTTCTGCCTCAGTTATTCTGCTATTGGTTCCTTCTAGTGTATTTTTCATTTCAGTTATTATATTGTTCATCTCTGTTTGTTTATCCTTTAATTCTTCTAGGTCTTTGTTAAGCATTTCTTGCATCTTCTTGATCTTTGCCTCCATTCTTTTAACAAGGTCCTTGATCATCTTCACTATCATTATTCTGAATTCTTTTTCTGGAAGGTTGTCTATCTCCACTTCTTTTAGTTGTTTTTCTGGGGGTTTATCTTGTTCCTTCATCTGGTACATAGTCCTCTGCCTTTTCATCTTGTCTATCTTTCTGTGAATGTGGTTTTCCTTCCACAGGCTGCAGAATTGTAGTTCTTCTGCTTCTGCTGTCTGCCTCTGGTGGATGAGGCTGTCTAAGAGGCTTGTCCCATTTCTCGCTTTTATTTTACCGTTTAATGAGGTTTGGAAAATTTTAATAAGTGGGCCACCAGTGTGTGGACAGGTCAGGCCCCAGAGTGAAGAGATTGAGTTTCATATTCCCCTCCTAACACTTCTCGACCTTTCCAGACCCAGAGAAGAGCTCTTTGCCTGGTTTAAAGGGAACCCTTCCCCCATGATGAGGGGAGACTGTCACACCTGTATTAAAATTTCCTTCTCTAGAAGTTCTGGAAGAACTCCAGAGAAAATGTGTCCTTAGGGAGAGTGATAAGATCCACCTAACTCCTTTTCTGGATGGGATGGAGAAGTCTGTGATCTAGCCCCAATTCCCAGAACTCTTCGTACTCACAACCTCCTTGTAGCTGACCCAGGTGGCTGGGGGTGGGTCAGGCAGCTAAGTTGCAGGAGAGGATTGCTGAGATGTAGGCCAGGGAAGGTTCCACCTTGACTTCAGTTGTAAACGGAATTGAGTTTTAAGTGTTTTGGTCAAAAGACTTTTGCATCATCTCCAGCTGGTTTGAAAATTTTATTTTTACTCTAGTCCATTTCCCTTCTTCCCTTCCAATTACCTTCTCCTCCTCATGCAGTGATAGCGTATTTGTCCCCAGAGACCAAAAAGGGAACAGATGTTACCAGAGGCCCCAAACTATAATCTTACTTTTCACTTTTGTCTCAATCGAGATGAACATAAAAAAGAGAACAATTAATTACACCTTTGCTGGTAAGTTTCTATATTATTTCATATTCCTCTCCACCCCCTTACGGCCTAGGGAACAACAGCAGTAGTATCATTAGAATTCTCACTTGATCCACCATTTCTTAATTTGGAGTTATTTTTATTTTGAAGGTTCTTTTACCTAAAAAATGAAATCTGTAAACCTCTGGCTTAGAAGACCTTTCCTTGGCATTGCAACTCTAGAATCTAACATGAAATACAGGACCCATCAAAGTTGAGTCAACCCATGCAATGCATTTTCATCTGAAAGAGGTTGTTCTGTACATTTTCCCTTTGGCCACCCTTCACTTATCCTTTAGCAATTCCATACCAGTAACTTCTGGTTCATTTCAACACAATGGGGAAAGGAGGAAAGAAGAGAAAAAAACAATAATTTATTGAGTGTCTTCTGTATGCCTGACCTTGTACCATGCTAGCCCCTTTCTGTACATGAGTCCACTTCATATCAGCAGCTAAATACTAAAATCCTGAAGGAAGAAGTATTTCCAGGAGGAATACTTCTATTTCTTACCTCTTTTCGTCTACTTTGAAAAGGAATAAAGTTCCTTCCCCAGAATAGTCTACTGGCTACAGTCTAGTGAATATCACTTAAACTTGGCTTCATGTCGCAACCTTTAATGACATCCTCTTTTCTGATTTTATCACATCAAGTCTAAACCCATTTCTGGGTCACATTCTCTATCATAACTTCATTTTCCCTGATCCTCTAGTAGCTATCTTTCACTCTAGTCAGGGCAGAATTTTTACATTTCACAGATACATCATGAGTGTGCCTAGGTCTGCCCCTCAAGTAAATCTAATTACTTGACTCTGATTGTTAAAACCTTATTGGCTTCCCATGACAATGAAAATAAATTCCAGATGCCTTCTATGGCCCTCAAAGTACTCGATCTGGGCCTTTTTGATTAGAACTTTATCTTTAACCCTGTTTTTCTTGCAACCCCATTGGCCTCAGGCTGAATGACTGGTTCCATTGTTGTCATTCAAGTCTCAGATTCAATGTCAATTTTTCAGGGAAGACTTTCTTAAATACCCTGTCTTCCTCCAGTTACTCTTTATCATATTACCCTGTCTTATTTTTTCAAGACATAACATTTATCAGAATCAGATAATAGTACTTAACATTTATTATTTATCTGTCTCCAGTAGCTCCGTAAATGTACGGACCTTGTCTGTCTTAACTACTATATTCCCAGTACTCAGCACAATTCCCGGCATTTAGTAAGCACTGGAAGCAAATTTGTTGAATGACCCAGTGAATCGGTGCTTCTATAGAAAGGCTAAGGAATTCACTCATTGAACACCTGCATTGTGTTCCCATGCATTTCACACACATTATCTCTTTTATTGTTCTTATACCTTTTGAAGTGGGGGTGGGTCACGTTCTCCCTACCTTGCAAATGAGGAAACTGAGACCCAGTTAATCCTTTTCCCAAGGTCACCCAGCTTGTAAATGTTAGAGCTTGGTTAGAACCTGGTCTCTCCACCCCAAAGTCCTCATAATGCTTCCTATTGCATTACTTCAAAAAATACAAACCCATGAGGCAGAGCCCAATAGATGATATAGTCCAATAAAACCTTAAACCCTTTGTGAACTGCTCATGGATGCATGACTTTTCATGTCTCTTGAGTGGAGAATTTGTATTCAATTCAAGATGAATTGTTGCGGTGGTCACACGTTCACCTGCCTTGGCTTGAAGAAGATCAAATAAATGATGTTTATTCTTAGCACCAGCCCCTCACCTAGGTCAGGGCTAGATCTTGCAGGGTCATCCAAGTGAAAGATGTAACAAAAAATCCACTTCTGTTAGTTTAATCAAACACTTACCAGAGCAAACCATTCAGCCTTCAGACTTTGAAGGAATTTGAGCCATATTTACAAATAAGAAACAAAAGATATCCTTGCTCTTTTCTGGAAAGTTTATTTTTTTCTGGTGGGAATAATTAAATCCTGTGAGAAACGGTATTCAAGTTCACGCAACCCTATGCCAACTCTCAGAGGGATTTCAAGACTCCTGGCTTCTTTTCTTGTTTCCTGCTGTGATGAATTGATGGATGTGGACGTGTGAGGCCTTTTTGCCCTGTTTGTTTGTTTCTTTGTATGTTTATATGGAGACAAAACCATCTGAGTCAGAGTAAGGAATTAGTGGCCATTGTGTTCTTTTTTTCTCCTTTCAAAAATCCCTGTTTCTCTTTTAGAAGAAAAATGTCAAAATCCTGCTTTTTGATCTTTCCTCCCCATGTCCACAAACCTGTATATTCCATGGAATTTTCCCCTGAACCAAAAGAGGCCAGGTTGGGCAAACCATCCCACGTCCCTAATTAATTTAGCCAGGACAGTTTGGGCACTGAAGTAGCAAATGGTGGGATGATAATCAACACATATGAAAAAAATTGCATACTGTGATATTTTAAAAGTAGTTCCTTTCCAGTTGAGTTCAGAAAAGTCATATGTGCGGATAAAAAGGGTTGTCTGGGGGGCTTCCCTGGTGGCGCGGTGGTTGAGAGTCCGCCTGCCCATGCAGCGGACACGGGTTCGTGCCCCGGTCCGGGAAGATCCCACATGCCGCAGAGCGGCTGGGCCCGTGAGCCATGGCCGCTGAGCCTGCGCGTCCGGAGCCTGTGCTCCGCAACGGGAGAGGCCACAACGGTGAGAGGCCCGAGTACCGCCAAAAAAAAAAATAAAAGTGTGCTACGTCTTATTCTAGCGGAGTTGTCAGTTTCTCAGTCAACAGGAAGCGGAAGGGTCAGTGTTCCTTTGCTCATCATTGGGCATGGTGGGCGGAGAGAGATGATCAGTCTCTCTGTGGGGGGCCCTGCCCGCACCAGAGGCCACTTCTCAGGGCCTTAGCTCAGACCTCTTTTCTGCTCCATGCCCTTCCTTGGCGGAGAACCATCCCTCATGTCAAGCGCTGGCAGCCCTGGAGAAGACAGGGCAACTCTGCACAGTTCTTTGTTCACTTAGTATTTCTTGACCACCTACCATGAGCCAGACATCATGTTAGGCCTTCATGGGATTTAAGGTCTAAAGAGGGAGAGAGACATTCATCACATAATTCACACACACACACACACACACACACACACACAGGGTTTATTCCATATAGAAGAAACCCAGAATGGAACATAGTTCCTTGGAAGAAAAGAATGACAGCTAAGAC
Organism: Monodon monoceros; assembly: GCF_005190385.1. Classification (NCBI taxonomy): domain Eukaryota; kingdom Metazoa; phylum Chordata; class Mammalia; order Artiodactyla; family Monodontidae; genus Monodon; species Monodon monoceros. The sequence goes on along the minus strand of NW_021703770.1, from coordinate 17,220,382 downwards.
TTGACTGCAGTGTAAAGAAAATTTTGGAAGGAGGGGTAGCAGTGAGTTTGAGCAGTGTTTCTCAACCTATTTTTTATTATCTTTCCCTTAAGGAGCCTTTTCAAGACATTTTTTTTTCCCTTACTCATCTCTCCCCCATGAAATGTGGATACCACAGATAACTATATACCTGTTTATGGACTATATGTATGTGCATATATGTATGTATATGTTTTATACATAAAAAGAGGAAGATTGTTTTTTCATCTGCTAAGAGGTAGGAAAAAAACTACCTAGGTCACCCCCAATGAAAATGCACAAGTTAGGGGAGGAAAGCTTAAGAGATTTATAAAATTGTGTTTTGAATTGAATCATAATTTTCGTATGACAGAATACACAGCTTTTTAAAATTTATTTATTCGTTCATTTATTTATTTTGGCTGCACCGCGCAGCTTGCGGGATCCTATTTCCCTGACCAGGGATCAAACCTGCGCCCTCACCACTGGACCACCAGGGAATTCCCAACACAGCTTTTAAGTATATAGTTTGATAGGTTTTGTCAAATGTATGCACCTGTGTAACTGCCAATCCGCACATAGAACATTTCCCGTATTCCAGAAAGTTCCCTCCTGCCTCTTTCCAGTCAGCCCCCTCCCACCAGAGGCAAACACTGTTATGAGTTCTGTCACCAGAAATTAGTTTAGACTTAGAGTCAGACAGAATCCTGGCTCCCCTCCTCATGGCTCTGTGATGCTTGGCACAGTATTTCTTTTCTCTGGGCTTTTTTCTCATCTGGTAAATGAGGACATATGTGGAGTCCTCCTTACAGGGCTGGTGAGGGAGGCGGGTTGCCCTTCATTCCCCGCAGCGTGACTGCAAGGAATACATCTCGAAGAGGTGTTCCTAGCTTGTGGAATAAGTCTGAGCATTTCTTCAATCCTGGAAATCCTTCTCAAATTCCCTGAGCGCCAGCCTTTCCACTTTAAGTTGCCATTTGCCTCGTGACCTGAGAATTCTGCCCAGTCCTCGCACCTCCCCCATGTTTCTGCTCCTAAGCTCATCTAGAAAGCCACACTCTGCTGCTTACTGAGGCTGCAAGGTCCTTTCTGACGGATTTCATCCACTAGCACTTTCAGAAACCTCCCAGAAACTGACATATATACACCACTATGTATAAAATAGATAACTAATGAGAACCTACTGTATAGCACAGGGAACTCTACTCAATGCTCTGTGGTGACCTAAATGGGAAGGAAATCAAAGAAAGAGTGGATGTATGTATACGTATGACTGATTCACCTTCCTGTGCAGCGAGAAACTAACGCAACATTGTAAAGCAGCCGTACTCCAATAAAAATTAATTTCAATAAAATCTCCCAGAAAATTCCCAGAAGTCATGTCTGACTTCTCCTGGCCATTTTTCTTCCTTTCATCTGACCCATCACATTCCCTTTACTTGTGGCCCATCCCACATTCACCGAGGGCTTAAGTTTCTCGTTTGTGTTTGGCACCAGGTCATGTCACAAAGAGCCCAGGCTTGGGTGTCAGACACCAGATGTTTGAGGCCCAACTTCACCACTTCCATAGGACCCAGGATAACTACTTAAACTCTAGGCCTCAAATGCTTCACCTTCTTTTTTTCAGTATGCAGGCCTCTCACTGTTGCGGCCTCTCCCGTTGCGGAGCACAGGCTCCGGACGCGCAGGCTCAGCGGCCATGGCTCACGGGCCCAGCCGCTCCACGGCATGTGGGATCTTCCCGGACTGGGGCACGAACCTGTGTCCCCTGCATCGGCAGGCGGACTCTCAACCACTGTGCCACCAGGGAAGCCCTCAGCTTCTTTTTTTAAACTGATGTATCGTTGATGGACAATATTATTTAAGTTTCAGGTGTACAGCATAGTGATTAACAATTTTTAAGGGTTATTCTCCATTTATAGTTATTATAAAATTGGCTGTATTCCCTATGTTATACAATAGATTCTTGTAGCTTATGTATTTTATACATAATAGTTTGTACCTCTTAATCCCCTACCCCTATTTGCCCTTCCCCCTTAAATTCTTCACCTTTACAATGGCACTTATAATAGTTACAATTAAATGAAATGTGTCCTAGCACAGTATCTGGCTCATAATAAGCAGTAAGCATTTGTAGGTGTCATGTATTATATTGCTTGTTAGAATCTTTGTGTTGGTCTTCTGGCTGACTCTCGCTTAAATAAATTTATGTTTACAAACACATAACGCAGAGTAACAAAACAGTAGCCAAAATGGGATATCATGGGAAGCAGAATCTATGTAATCATATGTTTCTGCCATATTGCAGCATGCCATTACAATTCTATCACTTTCTTAGAAATGCTAAATCTCTGTTTCTCATCTTAAAATGGCAGTGTTAATTGCTTCATGGCATGACTGTGAGGATAGATAAGGAAATGTGTATGAAGTATCAAGCCCCTGGCCCGTCACATAGTACCATTTAGTGAGCATCAGCTAACGTATTTCATCAAATATAAGGTGCATTGATCATAAGATGTGACCCGATTTCAGAGTTGTTAAAGGGTGCATCTGAAAATAAGTGATTATTGGCGTTACATCAAATTTCAGCCCTACTGACTGCTATACACATATCAGTGGGTTTGTTTTCGCGTCTTGCTAAGCTTTTTAACACTGAGGTGAAACTAAACACTTTTAATCAGAACTGTAGAAAAAGGAACCTTTTACAAAGCAAAGACATGGGAAGTGTTAGAAATATCTTGGTATAATCCTGAGCTGTTCCTAAGTAGATCTTCTGTGGGATCTAATACTGGCTTTCTTTGTGCTGGATCCCTGGAGACAGGAAGAAGGGCAAGTACTGAGAAATGGACAGCCCTGGGACCCCTCGGGTCTTAACAGATTAGGTGGTAACTTTATTTTTCTGGGTCACAACTAAATAATTAGTGAGAGGCCAAATCCTGTCAACCCTCTGAAGGACTCCACAAAACCAGTTACCCCCAGACTGTCTCCAGGTGTAAAGTCAGGGACCTCCCCAAGACTGACTGTATCTGGAAGAAATTCAAAGCTGTCCCAACCCAGGCAGGACATCTCTTTCCAAAACTGTACTCCTGGATTTATCCATAAACAATCCAAGTATCATGGGAAGTAAAGATAAATATAGTAATGTCTTTACTGTCTCCACTTGTATGTGACTTACAGAAGATTCCACAGTTTAAGGCTATATATCAGTTACAATTAGCTTCCTTTATGAACGAAGTGAAATCTTCATGAACAGTGGTTAAGACTAGTATTTCTTTTTTTTTTTTAATTTATTTATTTCTTTATTTTTGGCTGCATTGGGTCTTCGTTGCTGTGCATGGGCTTTCTCCAGTTGCAGCGAGTGGTGGCTACTCTTCCATGCAGTGCACGGACTTCTTGTGGTGGCTTCTCTTGTTGCAGAGCATGGGCTCTAGGGGCACGGGCTCAGTAGTTGTGGCACATGGGCTTAGTTGCTCCGCGGCATGTGGGATCTTCCCGGACCAGGGCTTGAACCCATGTCTCCTGCATTGGCAGGCAGATTCTTAACCACTGTGCCACCGGGGAAGTCCCTAGACTAGTATTTCTTTGCCATGTAAAAGCTGGAAAAAAGTCAGTTCAAGGCTGAGATATGTCTCTGAGGTCTCTGATTTCCCACTTTGTGTGTTTTCACTTTGCTCGGCTTCCATTCACAAGGCCACTTCATGGTCTAGGATGGCTGCTGTAACTCTAGCCATTAGGTTTACTTCCTGAAAGTTGCACACACTACTTCTGTTTATATTCCATTGACTAGAACGTAACCACACATGGCCACACTTAGCTGCAAGGGAATCTTGGAAATGTTGAGTTTATTCTGGGTGACTATTATGGGTTCAGTTGTATACTGGTCCCAAAAAGATATATTGAAGTCCTAACCCCCAGTACCTGAGAATGTGACCTTATTTGGAAATAGGGTCTTAACAGGGGTAATCAAGTTAAGACCTTATTTGGAAATAGGGTCTTAACAGGGGTAATCAAGTTAAGATGATTAAGTCATTAGGACTTAATCCAATACGACTGGTGCACTTATAAAAAGGGTATATTTGGACATAGAGACAGATCCACACAGAATAAAGATAATGTGAAGGCATACATGGAGAAGATGGCCATGTGACTGGAGAGATGCATCTACAAGCCAAGGAATGCCGAGGATTGCCAGCCAACATCAGACGCTGGAAGGTACAGGGAAGGATTCTCCCCTAGAGCCATCAGAAAGAGCATGGCCCGCTGATACCTTAATTTCATACTCCTAGCCTCCAGAACTGTGAGACAATGGATTTCTGTTGTTTTAATCCACCCTGTTTTTGGTATTTGTCATGGTAGCCCTAGGAAACTAATATAGCGACCGTGTCCAGGAAAAAAAAAGGAGGTTCTATTAGTAAAGAGAGTGGGGACAATGGATCTTGGAGGACAACTAAGAGTTTGTGTCATTGACCAGAAAGAGCTGTACCAACATCCTTCAACTAATACTTATTGAGTGCCTACTGCATATGGTGCCCTGTGGGGTCTGCTGGTGGGCAAAGCAAGTGAGGCTCCTGCCCTTGTGGAGCTTCAGGCCAAGTGATGAAGCGGATATTAATTATTCACTCAAGTAGTTAATTATAAACAGTAATATGTGTGTTTGACAGGAACATTACTGGGTGCAAGACTTGGGGTCTCAGATACACATTTTTGTAAGTTTGCGTATTTCATTCATTTTGAGAACTCCACGCTGAAGACTGTTACAGAGTCATATGCTGAGTCTGCCATTTTGCCTTTAGCTTCAGAGTCTCATAATTTCACCCATCATTTCTTTTTCTGCCAGATAAAATCAAATATTGTTGGTATTACAGTTACCACTTACAATTCTCAGAGGAGAGCCTATGAGAGAAAGTGAAATGATGGAGAGCGAGATGAGAAAACATTAGTTTGGCAGAGGTCAGGTCACTGGAACGGGAATTATGGATGTTGAGTTGATTGAATGCTTTGTTTTGCACATTCCTGTTGCTCCTCCAGTCTCTTCTGTCTCAGTAAATATCATTACCATCCACCCAGTTGCTGGGGCCAGAGACCTAGAAGTCCTGCTTGCTTTTTTCTTTTCCCTCCAATTCAAGATGCTTCCAAAATGTATCCCAAATGCACCTGTTTTTCTTTATTTTCCCAAATCCAAACCACTGTCCTCTCTCACCAGGACTACTGTGGCTCTAACTGGGCTCCTTACATCTACTCTTTTTTTTTTTTACATCTTTATTGGAGTATAATTGGTTTACAGTGGTGTGTTACTTTCTGCTTTATAACAAAGTGAATCAGTTATACATATGTTCCCATATCCCTTCCCTCGTAGCTTTATAATCCATTCCCCACCTATAGCAACTGAAAACAATCAGGTCTGCCATTCCCCTGCTTGAGAGCCTTAGTCGGTTTCACTTTGCAATTAGGGTAAAATCTAAAAGCGTTACCTTGGACTCACAGCCCCACGTGATCTGACCTCTACCTGTCTTTCAAATCTTCTCTCCTTGCCTCCTTCCTCTTTGCTCGCCTCCGTTACCACCTTTTAGTTCCTCAAACCAGTGATTGCTTTCTCTCCAGGAGGCATTTGCACCTTACACATCTCCTTTTTAGTTAGGATGGGAAGCCTTCATAGCATTTCTGACCACATTTCATTGGCTGGAATTGTGTTGTGCGGTCACTTCAAAGGGGCTGGGAATTTGAATATTTTATTTTCCAACTTTCATAGGGCGAGAGAAAGAGTGGATGGGATGAGGTGAGTCGAATCAAACTAACAGTATCTACCAGAGCCACTCACTTCTCTCCTTTACACCTTCATGTCTATTTTCTTCATAGATATGTATTTATTTTCTTTGAACCTCTCTAAGACATAGGCTCTGTGAGGGCAGGGATAGTATCTAATTCTTTTTCCTTTTTTAAAAAAATATTTTATTTATTTATTTGGTTGTGCCAGGTCTTAGTTGTGGTAGGCGGGCTCCTTAGTTGCAGCTTGCCTGCTCTTTAGTTACGGCACATGTGCTCCTTAGTTGCGGCTTGCTGGCTCCTTAGTTGTGGCATGTGAACTCTTAGTTGTGGCATGCATATGGGATCTAGTTCCCTGACCAGGCCCCCTGCACTGGGAGCCCAGAGTCTTAACCACTGCACCACCAGCAAAGTCCCTCTAAATCTTTTTCTTTTTTAACTACGTGCTCAATGAATGTTTGTTGAGTCAATAAATTGACTTTGGTGAGTAGAGACAGTGGAGACTCAAGTCTAGGCACTATCTCTGCTTTACTAGAGTAAAATGGCTTGTTAGAGTAGCAGATAGCCGGTGGAATTTCATTCTAGCACCTACCACACCACATGACAATAGGTGCTCACTATTTTTAAAACTCTCAATTAATTGATTCCATTTATTCGTCTTAAATAATTGGAAGTTGATCCCCAAAGCTCTATCATTATATTCTGAGAGAGACAGACAAATATAAAATATACTGCAGACCAACAGCAAGCATATAGTTCATGTGAAAATCGCTAGCATCTTGCCTTGTACAAAGTTGGTACCCATTTTTGTTTTTTAAAAGAATTTGAGCATATGTCCATGGACGTCCAGACAATATATTATTTAAGATAAGGAGGCAGATGGCATTGAATATAGTTGTATAAAAAGGTAGTTTTTCCATGTAACATTTTGGGGCACATGTCCGATCCTTTCAGTAGATTTAATGGAGAACTAGTGAAAACAGTTCTAAGACCAATTAAAGCAACATTTGTTGAGCGATATTACATGCTGGGCACTGTGCTAGGTGCATTATCTCTGATCATTGATAATAACAATTCTGGACATAGGTGTTGTCTCCATTTTACAGATGGAAAAAAATGAGGTGCAGAAGTGTTAAGAACTTTGCCTAAGGTTAAGACGTATATGAATTCAGATACGCCTGGCTCTAGATTCTGTGCTTTGGAACCATTATTGTAAATGTGTGGGACTGATTATATCAAGAGAAGATATAAGCCAAAAATGCCCTTAATATATCATAGGGATTTAGATGATCCTGTGGACAGAAGGATAATATTGCATTTGGGTCTGCTCTGTATTGGCCCTTGTATAGCTATGTCCTCCAAGAACATGACACTGATAGGTGGCATTCTTGTGAGTTAAGAAATTAAAATCAATAAAATGTTTAAAAGTAAAGGATTGAGCTTTGAAAACTAGAAAGAGTATGTCGTTATCTCTGAGCTTTCTGTATCCCAGGATTTGAGCAGCCCGAATCTGTGTATCGTTAGCTGTAATATGATACTCAGCATTTAAGCTGGGCTCCTGAATGAATATTTTCTGTTGGTCGGAAGCCTGAAAGCATGAATCTTAGTGTCTCGGGATACCAAGCGTAGATCCTGACGATGTGATCATAGAGAGCCTCAAGCAACATCCGTACTAAGCATTGTCAGATACCTTGTTCCACTCAGGGTTTTTCTTCATTCTGTGTTTTGTCTGACACTGGTTCAAGTTCTCATTCTGGCTTAGTCCTATCTTTAGACTTGTCCCCCTTTGCCCTAAGACTTCATTTTCTGCTTCATTTATCCTTCAGCCCCCATGCACATACATACTCTTTCCACCAGTCCTACTGTGCAACCAGGGTGCAGCATCTACAGAAGACCTCCAGATTGCCAGGGACCTAGGATGCTCTGATCCCCACAGGGCCTCTCTAGGCCAATATAGATTTTGCCCGTCTTTTGATATCACTTTCAAACTAGTTTGACTTCTGGGAGGTGAAAGAAGCCATTGACAATGTTTAATGGTTCTTGGCTAGATTTTATTCTTGGCTGTTATCCAGGATTTTTCATTGGGTAGATTTATAAATGTGTTTGAAATTCACCCATATAAAAATATCTGTTGAATTTCCAACACCAATAGTAGTGTTATTTCCACTATCAGTAATCAGAAACTTAGAGTTAAAAAGATTCCGCTGGTTCTTAACATTATTTAGGTCATAATTATGACCCCATTATTTAGGGGTCATGTGCCTCTTTGAGAATCCAGTGACAGCTATGGGCACTCTTCCTAGGAAAAAAGGGTGTGTGTGTGTGTGTGTGTGTGTGTGTGTGTGTGTGTGTGTGAGAGAGAGAGAGAGACAGAGAGACAGAGAGAGAGAGAGAGAGAGAGAGAGAACCACATTTGCACACAGTTTAATGCTGTTTGTGGATCATCTAAAACTTACCTTTGGACCCCAGGATAAAAATCTCCCAGTCTAATCTCATTTTACAGGTAAAAAAGGTAAAGCCCACAGAAGTGAAATGACTTATTCAGGGTTAAGGCAGATAAGCAGAACTGGGGTCTGAGCACTCCTGACTGTGCTGTGAAATTGTATGTGTGTAATATATCAGCTTTAATGCCTGGCCCAGGGGACACCCAGTTTATATTATTTCCATCCCTTCTCTACCCCACCCCTACCATCATATTCATTTCAGTGATTAATATGATATGGGCTGGTTTGAGTTTATATTATGTTCAACTGTTTTTAATAGTAATAATGAAGATGCCTTGCTTTGGTAAAACATGTGTCAGAGAATATTACATTTCTCACAACTTCCTGATACAGAGCTGAATAAGTACTGTAAACTCCATTTTACATGTAAGAAAATCAAAGACCCAAGTAAGTTGTTCAGGGCCAAGTGAAGAGTGAGTTCCAGCTCTTCTCATGCCGTGAATTACATTTTGGGGGTACTGGGCTGTCGTCTAATCCTCTTGTTTAAAATAAGCATAAGCAAGAACATGAAGGTCCTTGAATGAATGCCCAGACCAGTGTTTCTCAACCTTCACTATTCCTCAGAATCACCTGGGAAACTCCTACAAAATACCCAGAGGTAGGGACTCAGTTGGTCTGGGGTGAGGTTCAGACATCAGTACTTTTCAGAAACTCCCAGGTGATTTAAATGTGCAGCAGCCAAGAGTAAGGAATACCATCCCAGACCTCTTATTTTTTTGAACATTTAAAAAAATTTTTAAATTTATTTTTGGCTGCACTGGGTCTTCATTGCTGCGCACAGCCTTTCTCTAGTTGCAGCGAGCAGGGGCTACTCTTTGTTGCAGTGCGTGGGCTTCTCATTGCGGTGGCTTCTTTTGCTGTGGAGCACGGGCTCTAGGCGCATGGGCTTCAGTAGTTGCAGCACGCAGCTCAGTAGTTGCAGCATGCGGGCCCTAGGGCGCATGGGCTTCAGTAGTTGCGGCACGTGGGCTCTAGAGCATGCGGGCTTCAGCAGTTGTGGCACATGGGTTCAGTAGTTGTGGCTGGCAGGCTCTAGAGTTCAGGCTCAGTAGTTGTGGCACAAGGGCTTAGTTGCTCCACACCATGTGGGATCTTCCCGGACCGGGGCTCGAACCCGTGTCCCCTGCATTGGCAGGCAGATTCTTAACCACTGCGCCACCAGGGAAGTCCAAAGTGATTATTATTTTTTTTTTTGGCCACGCCACGAGGCTTGCGGGATCCTAGTTCCCCAACCATGGATTGAACCTGTGGAAGTGCAGATTCTTAACCACTGGACCGCCAGGGAAGCCCCCCCGACCTCTTAAAAAGATGGGTTCAGTGCTGCATCATCCCTTCTGGTTGTTGGATGAGAGGCTGTGCTGGTTTTCATGCCTCAGATCCAAACAGAAGGTGGTGTTCCATGGCTTGTCTTTGAAAGATATTGCAAAGGCATTTGCATGGTGTGCTTTGGGCATTGAGGTGTTTCCTTGCAGTGTATCAGTTACAAGCACGTTTAGAAATAGCTGAGCTCCAGTTGATGTCAGTATTCTCATGGAGCAAAACATGCAATGCAGCAGCCCCCAAAGCCCAGTAACACAGTGCTCGAGCCCATCTTGCTCCTGAGCTCATCTCAGCTGCTTTGAATCACTGCAGCCGTGCCACGTGGCATTCAAGAAACCTGGCTTCCCCTAACGGCCAGCATAAGACATAGCTCTTATCGTGTGTCCCGTACAGAGGGATGGGGTTTTGGGATGGATTTTCAGCCACATTGGATGATGAGGCTGCCAGTGAACAGCTGTGGTCTTGTAGTCTGGGAAGGTTCCACTGTGTCCTGTTTTCTTTGAACAACAGAAGCTTTTTAAAAGAGAAGGAAAATACACTGCATACTGTCCCAAGGCAAGTTTAAGGCTGGTTTAAGGAGGTTAATTTCTTATTAATTCAAATGTGCTTTGGGTATTTCAGTTTAAAACATGGATGTTTCTCCGCTGAAGAGAAAATGTTTACTTCCCCCGCCCCTTAGCTTCATACTAGACCTGTAGCCACCCAGATCTGGCTACCGTTTGCGCTGAGTATGAAAAGTTCCCAGAGCAGGCTTTGAAATGGGACTCTCTTGCCGGAGGCGGGGAAAGGCAGCTGTCTGCTTAAGGAGGGCCCCCAGAGTCCCTCTGCGTCTTGGAGGAGAAAGCTGCCTCTGTCTGGGGCCACGCGTGACCAGCTCTTTTACCACAGTAGGACCACAGTGCCCTAACTACACTGTGTTCTGCGCGGGGCAGCCGCCTGCATGTACCCACAGCTGGGGTTGATGAGATCAGGTTCTACTCCCCAGAGCCGGAATAATCAGGAAAAGGCACAGAGCATTTCTTTGTAGGCCCAGAGGTGGCATGACTGTCTCCCGCCTTGGCTAGGTCAGCGGAGGCGGAGGACCGCAGGGTACTCATGTCTGTGTAAGCTGGAATCCAGTGCTGTGGGTCCACGTGTGGGGCACGACTTATGCATCTCAGATGCTGTGGAAAGTCCAAAGTTATCCTCTCTAAGAGCTTCTGATCTTGTAGAAATAGGATATGTAGAGAGGGAAATAGCTGGAAAAATAATTACATGTTTATCTATAATTAGGTGTTCCATTTTGCAGTAAGGATTCCATGTCCATCCCCGACTGCTTCCCCCATCACCTCAATGTCGTAGACTCCCAACGTGGACTTTTCGCCCCAAACTATCTCAGAGCTCCAGGCCACATTCCATGTCACCCAGGACACCAGTGCCAGCATGTCTCATCAGCACGGCATGTGTCCAAGTCCCTGCTCATCTTTGCCTTAAACTTGCTTCTCCCTCGAGTTCTGGCTCTTCCGTCCTCTGTCTCAAACCTGGGTGACTAGTTCCTTTTTTACACTTCTTTTAGAGGGTCTGGTGGTGGGTGTGAGAGTCCTTCTTGTTGGCAGGGCTGGCAGTTGGGAGGAAGAGATAGATAACAGAGTTGGGGGGAGCCAGGACAAGCTGGAAACTACCAGCCCTTCTGCATTTACCTCTCACCTCAAGGGCAACTGAGAACAAGTTGTAATCCCTTAACATCTCTGCATGTGTATTAATAACTTCTTTTTTCTACTGCTCATTTCATATTCCCTGGACACTCAGCAAACCCCTCAGTTGTTTATGGTTTCCAAATCTTTATTCCTGGTTGGGTGACTTCCACTTTCTTTCCTGAAGATGGGATTTCTTTCCTGGAATGGGATTATCAGGGAAGCTGGTGAAGAAATCTCTGGAAAGCTATGAGCTCATTGGCTGGTGGGGAGCTTGAAACCACGCTTGCTCGGCAGGGCTGTCAGTGGGGAGAAAAACTGGGTCTGGAGCAGCACAGAACAAGGACAGGCTGGAACTCTATGTCACCTCCATGTTGGCCTCTCACTGCATATAACCATGGCAGCCTTGAGGAATGTTTGCTCTCACTTCCACCTTCCAGATATTATGCTAATTTCTTCTGTGGCCAACTCCACTCTGAAACTGCCCTGGGAAGGGAATCTGGGAAATGTAGTTCTTGTTTGGCCAAGTTGACACCACAGAGCTCTACCCTCTTATTTATATTCACGTCCTTCCTACTAACTGACCCACAAAATGTCCTCGGTACAAGTATAAGGAAGGGGTGGGGAGAATGAATATGAGATCCAGCCAGTAAAGGAGAGTGAGGATGCCCTGAAAAAGGGGTAGATCTTCCCTTGGGTACGGTACCTTGTACACGCTACTGCATATGGAATTGTGTTATATTCGTCTAGGATGAGATTGCTTTCACTGTTGTCTCTGTAAGCAGAAACTACCTCTGTCTTGTTCCCTCTGGTTCCTTGAGGGGGCCCAAAAAGGATGAAATGTTTAAGATAGGAGTCTTCAGTTTGGTCTTTTCTCTCCAAACTTCTAAAAAGAACTGGTTCTGGCAAACTACAGTTGTATACACAACCTGGCTTATTTTCGCTGCTTTGTAAAAGACAGAAGAAATATGACCAGGCTGAATACGGCCATCTGGAAAGTGTTCCTGGAAGCATTTTTGAATGCCCAGATTGGAAGTCAGCTTTTCAGGGTTAGCCTGTAATCACTTTCTTGCATACAGGCTTAGCAAAAAGAGTTTGGTCCTGGCTAAGAATGCAGTGGATTAGCATTAGAAGTAAACATTCACAGGCATGAGAGCTGACCTGGAGGGTAGACTGCTTAACGTAGCAATGCCTGGTATGTTCTATAGGGATGGCGGAAAGAAGGAGCCAGTTTTTGTTTGGGCACCAGGCTGGGTGCTATACTAGTCGTTTAATATGTATCATCTCCTCTCGTCTTTGTCACAACCCTATGAGCTAGAGAGTAGCTGTATTTTACAGTTGAGGCTGACAGAGTTAGAATCAGAGCCTCTGGTTTTACAACTAAATGACAGAACCAAAAGCCAGATTAGCCCAGGTCTGTCTGGCTCCAGGGTCCTTGATCTTTCCATTATATCGTGGTGCTCTTCAAATCTGTTCATATTATTTTACTTTTCTGGTCCTGAGTTTCTCCATCTGGCTAATCTTGGCGAAATACGTAATCAACTCTGCCAGGGGTTAGGTGTTTCTCTAGGAATGGAGATACTGGAGGGAACCCCGGTCTTCAACTCCACACATTCTCTGGGACTGGTGTGAGAGGCTTCTAAAGTTGACATGATCCAGAATATGACACACTGGGCCATGCCCTCCGTTTATTGCTAGACTGTGGGAGTTGAGAGATAGAAGGCTTTAATCCTCCACGGGCTTCCCTGGTGGTCCAGTGGGTAAGACTCCACGCTGCCAATGCAAGGGGCCCGGGTTTGATCCCTGGTCAGGGAATTAGATCCCACATGCATGCCGCAACTAAGAATCCGCATGCCATAATGAAGATCCCACGTGCTGCAAGTAAGACCTGGCACAGCCTAAACAAATAAATAAATATTAAAAAAAAAAAAAGGCGGCTTTATTCTTCCATCCTTTAGCCAAGTCAGTGTGGAACTCTCTTGATCCTTCAGCACAAGTTCTTAAACTGAGACAGTCCTGAGCAGCCTGGTTGGCAGGTCCATTTCTTGGCCCACAGATTGCTTGGTCCTGAATATAGCACCAGGTACTGATAGAATAAGGAAGGGGTTCTACAGCAGAAACCACAGGCTTGGCTACCCACCTTGGGAGTACTCAGTTCCCATTAGCCTTCGCAAAGGATGTCTAAGGTTTTTGGTCCAGATATCATGCCCCAAAGGAGGTTGCTCCATGCTCAGACCTATTTATAATCCTTTTACTTTTCCCACCAAAACACTACCAAGTAGATGGTGGCCTATGTATCTCTGCAAAGTACTTACACACACACACACACACACACACACACACACACACACACACACACACACACATTTTGTTCTTAGCCCAGATCAGAGCAGCACCACCTTGGAGGTAAAATAAAGGAACCGAGACTTTGGCTCACTTTTCAAAGCTAGAAAGTGTAATCAACACACAAGTCTCCTCTTATGATTAAAATAATATATTAAAAAATGCATTGCATTTGTGAAAACAGTTATAATGCAGCTTTTCGTCTGATGAATAACCTTAATGTGTTTTGTATCTCGTTAAGTAATCTATCTTTGAAAATCTTGGAGGGACTTCCCTGGTGGTCCAGTGGTTAAGAATCTGCCTTCCAATGCAGGGGACGCGGGTTCGATCCCTGTTTGGGGAACTAAGATCCCACATGCCACGGCGCAACTAAGCCCCTGCACCACAACTAGAGAGCCCACACGCTACAACTTCTGAGCTTGCGCGCTCCGGAGCCCACGTGCCACAGCTAGAGAGAAGCCCACGCACCGCAATGAAAGATCCCACGTGCCGCAACTAAGACCTGACTAAGCCAAAAATAAATTAATTAATTTTAAAAAAAGAGAGAAAATCTTGGGTATATTAATATTACATTTTAGTATAATCCAGAAAAAAAAGCATAATGATTTCTGGGTGTCAAATGGCTAATAATAAACATTCTGAGGGCAAACTACAAATTGAGTGAAAGTTTCTTGTGGAGGAAAGAATTTGGGGTCAGGGAGGAAGTCTGACCTTCTGGAGCCTTTTTCCTTTTGGCCGTCACTCCTGTGGGAGTTTAATACATGTGGTCAGAGCATGTCTCCTGCTGTTGGAAGCCCCAGTCTGCAAATACGGGCAATTCTAAGGAACTTCCTGTATCCACAAGGGACAGCCAAGTCTGTGTGGGGGGAATGGGTAGGAGTGATAATTTGCATATCCCCTGTGGTATAAAGGCTCCCAGGTAACAGATTCCTTCAGTAGTAAAGGAAGTCCAAGGAATCTGTGGTTATAATGTGTCTGTGCTGCTTCTCTTCGGTGCCTGACCACTTCTTAGAACCTCGGGAAAGCACCAGATCAAGGGCATGCTGTCTGTCCTTAGCACAAGCAGACCTTGGACGCAGTCCCAGTGCAATCATGAACTGCTTGTAGGAAGGTGACAGAACCACCAGGGTAGGCTACAAATCCTCTATTCAGTCTAACACACGTCCCTAGAGAGAATCGCCAGGAAGGCAAACGTTCATCCTAACTTTGGGAATCCGAGTTCTCTGGACTGAACCTGAGTCCCTCCTATCGCCCCCTCCTTTAAGTGCACCACAATCCCCCCTCCCCGTGACTGACCTGACACCACCACCACCCGCGACTGGGCAAAGTGGACCAAGGATGAGCCTGGATCTGAAACAGACCTTTGGTCGACTTGGGCTGGGAGCGAGCAGATTCTGTTTGAAACCAGCAGGCACTTTGGTTTCTCAATTTGCAACAAAAATTCTTTAGAGTTGCATTTTGTTGTTGCCGCTGTTTTGTTGTGAAAGAAAGTCATTCTTACACACAGTTGGCTTTCCTTCAAGGCTAATTGTGCAGTCTGTTCTTTGGGGACACCACATAGCCACATAGCATGCTTAAAATGCATAAAGTTTAGAGGAAGACGGTAATTCTCTGGAGAGCAAATCCTGTGTTTATCCAAGAACTGCATCTCTGCCTCCTCCCACACCAGTCACTCTCTAGCCAGTTGCATATTTGGTGGAGAGATTTATGGAACTGAACATACAGCTGCAAATTTTCTTTCTTTTTTCTTTTTTTCCCCAAGAACAGTGTTCTGCTGTCAGGGCTGTTATGCAATAAGCACACACACACAACTTATTTACTCCAGGAATGTCCAAAACTCCTAAGTGGTATCCCTTGCTGAATCTGACTGTGTGGGTAAACATAAAGCATTCTATGGAGGAAAGAAACTCATTCCATAGATGTAACTAACAAATCTTGACTCAGCTTATGTCTCTAATATTTTGTTCAAGGACCATCCATGAGTCTAGCTACACTCTACAACTACTTCAGTTCTGAAGCAACTTTGTTATAGTGAATATCTTAGGGACAGGAGCAGAGATTCTTTAACTGAATTCCACTGTTCTGTTTACTTTAAGATTATGCTGATTATTTACTGTGGCTCCTGGATGCTCTATCCTTACGGGCTTCTCTTGGATTGGGAAAAATTCTCTCTTATCACCCTGTATTGTTTTTCTATTTTTATGGGGTTTTTTTTAATTTTTAATTTTTAAAAAATTTTCTTTTGGGATTTCTGTGGCGGTCCAGTGGTTAAGACTGTGCTTCCACTGCAGGGGGCATTGGTTCAATCCCTGGTTAGGGAACTAAGATCCCTCATCCCGCATGCCACATAGCCAAAAAAACAAAAGTTTTTAAATTTTTTAATTGAAGTATAGTTGATTTACAATAGCATGTTAGTTTCAGGAATACAGCGCAGCAGTTCTCTTCCCTTATAGGTTATTACAAAATATTGAGTAGAGTTCCTTGTGCTATACAGTAGGTCTGTTTTGGTATCTATTTTATATATGGTAGTGTGTATATGTTAATCCCAACCTCCTAATTTATCCTCCATTTAAATTTATCCATTTAAAATAAGTATGTTTATTTAAAATTGCTTATCTGAATGAATAACTGCAACTTGACATCTATTTCCATTTCCCAAACCAGAACCCAAACTGGCTTCCTGGATGTGGACCCGTGCAATGGTTTGTCTCCCTTTCAACAATCTGCATCCATTGGGCTCTTTTGGAGGGAGAGATTGCGCAGGAAGAGGGACAGAAGAATAAAACAAATATTTAACATTCACTGGTATTAAACACTGGGCTTGGTACTTAATCAGATTTGATCCTCATAATAAACACGATCCCCATTTTACAGATGAGTAAAGTATAACTCAGAGAATTTGGAACTTGGCTAAAGTCACATAACTAGTAAATTATAAAAATGAGAGTTAACAAATTTTTATTGCACTATATAAAAAATGTACAAATTATTCATGCACATCTCAAACTATACTACAAAGTAAATTACTAGTGCAACTACTTCCTAGGAATTCTAAGACCATGGATTAGTTGTCTACTTCTGAAATTTATATAAATTTATCATATTGCAGTCATCATATTGGGTACATATCTAGGAGTGGAATTGCTAGGTCATAAGTTATGCGTATATGTTACATGTAACTAGAGTGATTGTTCTATCCTCTATTGAAAGTGGAGCAGAATAGTCTCCAACTGTTATTGAATTGTCTGTCCTTTGAATTCTGTGCATTTGGCTTCATGTATTTGGGGGCTTTTTTTGTTCGGCATATACATTTCATGTTTGTGCTTGATATATATACTTGTTAGGTATATATGTTTATAATTTTTGTATCTTCCTGGTGGATTGAACCTTGTACATTATAAAATGTCCTTTTCTTCAATGCTGACTTTGTCGTAAGCCCACGTGTAGGGGTCCAGTTTCTGGACTTTCGATTCTGTTGCGTTGGTTTATATACCTATACTAATACTACTACCACCATCTTATAGACTATAATAATAGGCCGTAGCTTTATAATATGTCTTTTAGACCTTTGTTGTTGTTATTTACATATCGAAAACACTTAAGTGCCTGAGAGAGATTCATCTTACACTTCTTCATTTGTACTCTTCTGAACTTCAGTTTACATATCTAAAAATAATGTCTCCTTTGCAAATGTAATGTAAGCAAACTCCTGACCTAGTTCTTGGCACCTAAATAACCAGTTATTAATAGTAAATGTTGTTCAATCACTAATTAATAGAAGTTATTTTTTTCTCATTGAATTTTAGAGCTGAAAGGTGCTTTAAAGTCTCTAATAAATATACATTTTTTTGCAGCCCAGTTGATCAGATGACGAACTAATGCTTGGAGAAATGAAACAGCATGTTCAAAATGATTCAGCTGTTTGGGTGCAGAGCTGAGACTAGAATTTCTCTCCTGACTCCTAATCCAGTGCTTTCTCCATTGCTCTATGCTTAATTTACCCTTGGGGAGATCCTCACTGGGGAGGCAGGAAGGAAGGAGAGAATGAGTGTATCCCTGGAGATACACTTTTTAGGAAGTCTGTTTTTGCTGTGAATAAGCCAAGCTTTATAGACAAGCGAAGGGTGCCTCACATTGAACTTGGCAACACCCATGCTGTGTTGATCACCTGATACCAGCTTTCTCACCCACCTACAGAAGACAGATGGTATATTGAATCTTCTGCTGTCCTGTTTCTATTGTGAAGCAAAGATTGCAACAACAAAAAGGGAATGTGAGTGGAATTGGTAATGCCAGTTAAAGGCACAGATTAGGTGATGTAATCACCATGACAAATGGTGTGCCTTGGGGGAGTTTGCTGGCTGAATTATACGCAGCATTGTTACCAAGGGTAATTATACAATCCTCTATTTGTGTTATGTCCTTCCTCCTGGAACCTTTAAAATCTTCATTCAGGAATCATTAACATTCACCTCACTCTAGCAGAAGAGTTATAAATAAACATGGTTTTTAAACTTTGGTTGAGGATAATAAGACCTGCCAGGTCTAGCCTGAGATGTAAAGATTAGCTTGAGTTATTCTTTTTTTTTAATTTATTTATTTATTTATTTAATTTTTGGCTGCGTTGGGTCTTCGTTGCTGTGCGCGGGCTTTCTCCAGTTACAACAAGCAGGGGCTACTCTTCGTTGCAGTGCACGGGCTTCTCATTACAGCGGCCTCTCTTGTTGCAGAGCACGGGCTCTAGGCGCTTGGGCTTCAGTAGTTGTGACACGCGGTCTCAGCAGCCATGGCTCGCGGGCTCCAGAGCGCAAACTCAGCAGCTGTGGTGTATGGGCTCAGTTGCTCCGTGGCACGTGGGATCCTCCTGGACCAGGGATCAAACCCGTGTACCCTGCACTGGCAGGCGGACTCTCAACCACTGCGCCACCAGGGAAGCCCGGAGCCTGAGTTATTCTTAAAAGTAAAAAATGCCCCCTTACTATTCTCCATCGTTTTCTTCCCTGATAATGATTATGATGAAGGGAGCATTATTCCATTTTTCAAGCATCATAGAAGGAAAAATCAAATGCAGTGTTCTTAAGAAACTTCATTGTGTGTGAGAGGTGCTTAGATACCATACTGAGGTGTTTATCCATGTGGTGTCAGTGCCAATTTTAGGGGAGCTGATTATCTATTACTTAGGAGGCGAGGTAGCCTAGGGCTTAAGTATACAAGTTTGGAGTCAAAATCTGGGCTCCACCGCTTACTAGCTTTGTGAACTTGAGCCAGTTACTTTATTTCTCTGTACCCTCGATTGTGAGATGTAAATAATAATAACAATAATCATCATACCTCCCTCATAGGGTATGCTGGGAATTTTAAATGAGATTACACATGTAAAGAACTTTGGAAAAATATTAGGTGGTCCCATTAGCAATTAGAGCACTGCCCATGCTGACTGGCAAGTTGTAACCTGAGAAGTGGTCCAGGTATATGGATCAAATGGCTAGGATTTCCCAGGGTGGATAACAAAGAAAAGAAATTAAAAATCATCCATAAAAAGATAGTTCTCTATTTAAATATTTATACTATTGCTTTCACAGCCTCTTATGTCAGATTATGAAAGCCATGGTGTATGATTTGGAGCAAGGTTTAAAGAAATAGGAACAATCAAAATATACCTTTTTTCTTTCTAAACTTCAGCAGCTTTCAAATGTTTCTTAATCTACTCACGACTTTTGTTAATCTGGTTCACCCACCTTTACTTTGGATACTTTGGCTGTCAAAAAGCCTCAAGCTTCATTCTCACCAGGTCTGGTTGTGGGCTGTGTTTGCCACATTAACAGTTGACATTGGTGGCTCACACATGGCTTTAAAAACATGTGTGGTAACATGGCAGCAGGTTTGGTTATTTGGGGTATTGCATTTTGAGCAATTTGGATATTATCTCTGATAATAGTTCTAAACGTAAGCATTTTATACATTGTTATTATTAATTTTAAAGTATAGAAGATAGCAAAATTTGGCTGTAAAAATTAAATAGACTTCAGGCAAGTAATAATTATAATAAAATCTGAAATGTCAGCCCCCTTCTTGTATTTGAGGTGGTTAATTCTCAAACCATAGAATGTATTATCACAATACTAACAGGAATGGGATGAGCACATAAACTAACTTTTGGTACAAAAAATTCTGGTGGATTCTTTATAGCATTGGTTTTTCAACATTGTGCTGTAGCAGGATCGCCTGATATGCTTAATGAAAGTGCAGATTCTTGGGACCCACCCCCTGAAAAGTCATATTTGGTAGGTCTTGGGTAAGATCTGAGAATTCACATTTTCAGCAAGTCCTCAAAGGTGACTTATATTTGCACTACAGTTTGAGAGCCACTGTTTTATATTTGGATACGCTTTTCACTTAGGCACTGAACAGTGAAAATGGTTTAAATAATGTTGACTGAATGTGTAGCTGAAACTTCGAACATGTAACTGGCTCAAAATAAGCTTCCTCATTTATTAGTGCACTTCCTGTCATACGTAGCATTCAAGTAAGATAGGTTGGTTGCCCGGCAGGGATTTGTAGAGGAGAGTTCTACTTTTAGTGGGAGCTCGATTAGGGTGATCTCTAGAATACATCTGAGGGTTTTACTTGATTAAGAATGTAAGTATTGGGCTTCCCTGGTGGCGCAGTGGTTGAGAGTCCGCCTGCCGATGCAGGGCACACGGGTTCGTGCCCCGGTCTGGGGAGATCCCACATGCCGCGGAGCGGCTGGGCCCGTGAGCCATGGCCGCTGAGCCTGCGCGTCCGGAGCCTGTGCTCCGCAACGGGAGAGGCCACGACAGTGAGAGGCCCGCGTACCACAAAAAAAAAAAAAAAA
>NW_021703770.1:17046540-17199826 GCF_005190385.1 Monodon monoceros | reverse complement strand
CAAAAAAAAAAAAAAAAAAAAAAAAAAAAAAAAAAAAAAGAATGTAAGTATTAACTTGCCCTTAACATCTTGGTTCTGCTTTCTGTATCATTTGATTGGACAAGCTTCTGTCCCCTACTCACCAGGACTCAGCCCTTCCTGATTATTTTCTGTATCTGTCTGGGTCTATCTTTTTTCTCCTTATGACTCTTTCTGTCTCCGAAATTTTATCTGCCTCGGTCTCTGTCTTGCTAAATGTTTTATTATTTTCAGGGAAAGCCTGAAGCAGCCTTACCTTCCAATCCTTCTTTCTCCTTCAAGATCAGAAAGAAAAAAAAAAAATAGAGAAAAGCTAGAGTAGCTTTCACATGAATGCAGCCATTTCAGGGATGCAAGTGACTTAGTGAATACAGACCTCCATGGCAGTGAGAAGACACTTAGGTAATCATAGGTGTAGTGTTTCTCCTCAATCTCACTCCCACTTTGGTTGAAACAATCAAATGGTTGTGATGGAACTCCAGCCACACAAGAACTCATGTGCAATTGCATCATCCCACAGGCGCTCAATCTGTTCAGAGGGTTAGTGTACATCTGCCAGCACTGGCTCAGGGAGAGGAATTAGAGGCAAGATTATTTAGTCGCTCTGGCTCCTTATCAGGAAGAAGCCTGGAGTTCAGCCTAGGTGTTTATCCCAACGTGATCACACCCTGAAACGTATGAGTCCCGACTCCCTCTTCTTGTTAACTCTTATTGGACCTACTTTTAGGCCTTTTCTTCACTGCCCGGATGCTCAGAGACATCACTTACCCATGACTTATGAAGGCTTGGTTCTTCCCTTTCATTAAGGATAATGTCCTCTACATCTCTTCTTTCTAAAGTGAAGGTACCCTCCTTTTTGTAGGAGACGAGTTCAGAGCAGCTATAGGAGCTCATGACAGCTCTTTTCAGTGAACTGGGGACATGAGGGAATTGCATTCAAATCTTTGAAAACAAATCTGAGAAAGATAATTATAAGCAGAAGAAAAGCATCACAGCCTCACTCGAATTCTCATCTAAGTCCCCCACCCCAGATAGGAGGTAATAGGTATCTAAGGTAGGTCTATTCAGAGGTCATCACGTGTTCTGTGTGTTTGTGCTTTTGAATATAGTAGAGAAATAATTTTCCCCCAGGCCGTGTGCTTCCTGTTGTTGCTTGTGTGTTGATTTTCAGAACATAGTGTACCATAGATGCTAATTCAAAGTCCATTAAAACTGAATACGTTACATAGTAATACCTGCATTTCTAGATCATTTTGCACATTTTTAGTAACAGGACATTGGAACTGCTGGAACCACAGCAGTTGTTGGGACCACTTAGGGAGAGATGACGTCTTTCCAACAGCCTGACTCTAAAATTACTACCTTGAATATAAGCATGATAAGTGTTTGAAAGACCTTTTTTTTTTTCTTGCCTCATTCAAGGAAAAAAATTTGAAATAAATGTCCAAATTTACATATTGTTGAGGATTTTAAGTGACACAAAAAGCAGCCCAACCTTAAATGAGTAAAAACCTTCTTAATGAAGTTGGAAGAGCCTAAACGTCAACATCACAAGGTATTTGAGCGAACCCAGACTGTTTAATTAACAGTTAAAGCCAAGAGAGAAAACACTTGTTTTCCACTATTCTCTGCATTCCTCAGAACTTGCATGTTGTACTTTATAAATGTGTATTTATGTCAGGCTGTAGAGTCATGGAGTTCAAATTCCAGATGAGGCACTTAGTTGTGTGCCCTTGAGCAAATAACTTAACCTCTCTGATATTCAGTTTGTTTTTAAGGATTTTATTGATGAGCATGTGTTGCCAATGACAGAAACCAGCTATCATTAAAAAAAAAAAGAAAGAAAAAGAAATTGATTAGAAGGATATCAAGAATGTAAGAGACTCAAAGGCAGGTCTAGAGAACTAGATGACCTATGATGGGGTTCCATCCTGATAAACCCATCGTAAATTGAAAATATCTGTAAGTCAAAAATGCATTTAATACACTTAACCTAGGGAACATCATAGCTTAGTCTATCTTATTTTAAACATGCTCAGAACACTTATATTAGCCTACAGCTGGGCAAAATCATCTAACACAAATCCTGTTTTGTAATAGAGTGTTGACTATCTCTTATAATTTATGGAATACTGTATTGAAAGTGAAAAACAGAACGGTTGTAAGTGTATTTGTTGTTTACCTTGTGATCGCCTGGCTGCGTCAGAGCTGGGACTGGCTTCTTTCACTTAGCAGAATGTTTTCCAGGTTCAGCCATGTTGTAACATGTAGTTGGTTCCATTTTATTGCTGAATAATATTCCATTGTATGGATATACCACATTTTATTTCCCCTTTCATCAGCTGTTAAACATTTGGGGCACATCAGTTTTGAAGCACCAAGCCTTCCTCTCTTAAGCTCTCTCTCTGGTGGCCCCAGATCAGGGATCACAGACTCAAATGTCTCTCAGCTAGGTGTAAGAAAAATAGGAAGTGGTGAGGACCACAGCAAATGAGAGAATGTGTGCCCATCTAGAAGGGGCAGCCCCTATGGAGCCATTGCCAAGTGGCCATCCAGGCCTGGTATTGTTAGCTCTTCAGATTGTTCCAGAGAAGCCAGAATCTAGATTTTTATGTGAAAATTGTCTAATTTTTAAATGGTGGTCAATTGAAACCAACACTATGTGGGGGAGAGAGAATACAATTCTGGTCGAGACTAAATGCTGCAGGTGATCCCTGAGTGATGCAGAGACATGTCTCATCTTTGGGAGCCTATGAAGGGTTAGCTAGAGTGTGAGCTTGCCAGGCAACTTCTGCACTCTCCTTGGGCAACACAAAAAGGCTGTTCATCACTTTGGAGAAAAGAAGGGCCCAGGTCTAAAGTCAACACGCTGGGTTGGGTGGGGGTGGAATTCCTCTCATTCTTTGGCTCAAGAGCATGCTGGAGTAGAAAACACAAAACTCCAGCAAATGTCTACATTGAATTCGTGCTGAATTGTCCTGCAAATTATACTTGTAGCCTGTTTCAGGATGCGTGACCTTGATTCTTACTACGACTTCAACCATGGTTGAGAACTGCTGATTCTGTACAAGATGTGCTCTGACGAAAAAAAAAAAGTGCCCTCAATTCATGGTGACAGATTTGTGGAAACGAAAAGAAAAACAGAGGTCGGTCTCCTTATGTAGAACAACACCATAGTATTTTATAAGTTGGGGAGTGGAAAATACTGAGGCTTATGACAACAGCGAGTGTTTATTGAGTAAATAACCACTGTGCTTGCCACTGTGCACTTTCCATTTTGTTTTGCGTGTGACCTTGAAAAAAGTGGGTATTTTCAAAGGGAAAGAAGTTCATTGAAGCTAGTGTTGGTGTAGGGCTTTGTATTTGCACAAAGGTTTTCAATTCATTAATTTGAACCTGTGAGGATAAGCATTTTTACCTAACTCTCTTTTGTAGATGATGTCATTGAGGCATAGAGGCAAATGACTTTATTAAGATCGTTCAGGGAATTCCCTGGCAGTCCAGTGATTAGGACTCCTCGCTGTCACTGCGGAGGGCCTGGGTTCCATTCCTAGTCGGGGAACTAAGATGCCCACAAGCTATGCGGCCAAAAAAAAACAAAAAAAAAAGATCATCCAGCCAAGGAGCCTAGGACTTAAATACATATCATTTGATTCCAAATCCTTCATCTTTTCCACAGATACACAGCTGCCCTTTTAATACGTTCCACTTTTGGTTTATCTAAGTAATAGGTATAGATATCTTTAGACTTAATACAGTATTTTATGTATTTTATTTCATACTTACATTTAAAATATAACATGTAATTTCTGTTTCATATTTGTTGTATTTCTTAATATGGTGTCTGAGTTTCTATGGATATTACCCACTCAGAAAACAATAAAAGGAAACAGTGACTTTCAAGTGTTTTAGTATTTTCACATTCTTTGTGTTGTCAACACTAAATTAATTTATTAATAAATAATTGGGAGCAGGTGTGCACCTTAATTCTTAAGACATTACACTTAAAGAAGTATGATAATGAGAACAACAGATATGGGACACATTGTTACCGAATTGGTTGCACGGACCCCGACTTGGGCCCTGGCCCTGGCCAGAACCCCCTGTCTCTGTGGGGAAGGTTCTTTGTCCGTTTGGATTCCACAGCCAATAACAAAGCCGACGCTGAGACAGAAACAGCACAAGCTTTATTCGGAGGCCAGAGAATGGAGAATCGGGAACTTAGTTTGCAAATCACCTTCTCACCAGACTTGGGCTGGGATACCTCTGATATAGAGGGGAGGGGTTAGGGGGAGGGAATTCATTACTTCTCCGAGAACAGGCGTGTAGTTTGCTCAGAACTGGGGCAACATCCCTTTTCAGTCCTAATATGGATTCCTCTGGTTGTTGTCATGGCAATTGTCAACTGTCATGGTATTGGTGGGTGTGTCATTTAGCATGCTAACATATTACAATGAGCGTATAATGAGGTTCAGGGTCTCCTGAAGTTCAGGTCTTCTGCCATCTTGGATTTGGCTGGTTCTAACCAGTTCTGGTGGGTTCTTGTTTTTCTTTTCTGGTGGTTTCCTATAAGATAACGATAACACTTCTCCACAGCTGCAGCTTATGTTCCCTCAAGGAAGGGGGTGGGTTAGAGCTGGAAGCTAACAGCCATGAAAACAACTTCATTAACTTAATCAACCTCAGCCATCTCCTTTCCTCCCCCTCTCTCCAACTTCCGTCCCTTCCCTTTTGTCTTCTTTTCTTTTTTTTCTTTAATTAATTAACTAATTAAATTTTTGGCTGTGTTGGGTCTTCCTTGCTGCCCACGGGCTTTCTCTAGCTGCGGCGAGTGGGGGCTACTCTTCGTTGCGGTGCGCAGGCTTCTCATTGCGGTGGCTTCTCTTGTTGTGGGGCATGGGCTCTAGGTGCATGGGCTTCAGTAGTTGCAGCACACGGGCTCAGTAGTTGTGGCTCGCAGGCTCTCGAGCACAGGCTCAGTAGTTGTGGCACATGGGCTCAGTTGCTCTGCAGCATGTGGGATCTTCCCAGGCCAGGGATCATGTCTCCTCCATTGGCAGGTGGATTCTTAACCACTGTGCCATCAGAGAAGTCCCTCTTTTTATTTTCTTATTTTCCCAATCAATGAAGAAATAATTTATAAGAAGCCAGAAATCCTTCAGGCTCAATCCTAATTGTGCTTTTTTTGCTTAATACATTATTCATTCAGTTCATTCAACAATGAATATGTATTGATTATTCATCTCCTATTGCTGCTGTAACAAATTAACAAACTTGGTAACTTAAAACAACGCAAATTTATTATCTTATAGTTCTGGAGTAAAAGGTCTAAAATAAAGGTATCAGTAGGTCTGCATTCCTTCTGTAGGTTCTGAGGGGAGCATCCATTTCCTTACCTTTTTCATCTTCTTAGAGGCCACCTGCATCCCTCAGCTCCTAGCCCCTTCCTCATATCAGTCTTGCTTCTGTGGTCACATCTCCTAATTCTGCCTTTGACTTCTTTTTTTTTTTTTTCCAGTACGCTGGCCTCTCACTGTTTGGCATCTCCTGTTGCAGAGCACAGGCTCTGGACGTGCAGGCTCAGCGGCCATGGCTCACGGGCCCAGCCGCTCCGCGGCATGTGGGATCCTCCCAGACCGGGGCACGAACCTGTGTCCCCTGCATGGGCAGGCGGACTCTCAACCACTGCGCCACCTGGGAAGTCCCTCTGCCTTTGACTATTTGTCTCCTTCTTATAAGTACCCTTGTGATTACCTTGGGCCCACCTGGGTAATCCCCATGTTAAGATCAGCTGGTTAGCAGTCCAGTTCCATCTGCAACCTTAATTCCTTGTCGCCATGTCAACTAATATATTCACAGGTTCTGGGGATTAGGACATGGAACTCTTTGGGGGTCGGGGGTATCATTCAGCTCACCACCAGTGCCTGCTATATGCCAAGCACCTTATAGATTTATATTCTGTTTGATTCTGTTTTGCTGATTAGAAGTACTTATCACCGACAGCTGGAGATCTGTCCGTTTTTCTATTTGAGAGACATAAATCATTCCTGTCCAGTGCGCACTGTTCAGACACACAACAGATACACCATCTGTTAATCTGTGTTAGCTAAATGGAAAGTGCCCAGCATCTGATGCCACCGCCAACCTCAAGAGAAGCCCCTCCGTTTGAGGCAGTAGCTGTGATCAGTATTATGTTCAGTATGACACATCCAGAGTGGCCGCTCATTACTCAATAATGCTTTTTAAATTTTTTTGTTGTAATTATCTGTCCTATCATAGGTAAACTAATACTTAGTTTGAAAGCTGACCTTTGTTGGCCTCATCCATTTTCGTAAGGATGGGAAATAGGGAAATGGGTGAAATTTGTCATCTCAACTGGGACACCATGGCAGGTGAAAGGAGAAACTATTAATAATCATGCAGGAATAATAGGTATAAAAGAAGACTGTTTGGGGAACACGAGGACATAGAATCTCGCTATAAACTGAGTCCAAATGAATAGTAACAGCCACAAACACTGTGATTATGAAAAAGTATTGAGTACCCCATAGGTTCAGAGCACTGGAGTAGAAGCTTTACGTCCTTGACCTCATTTAATTCTTACAACAATCTTATAAGGTAGATATTATGATTATTAATCACCCCTATTTTAGAGCCGAGGGAACTGAAGCTCAGGAATTTAAATACCTAGCTTAAGCTAGTAAGTTGCTGAGTTAGGATTTAAACCCAAGTTGGTAAAACGCTAAACCAAATGCTTTTTCTATTATACCGCCTTCCAGGAAAAGTATAGTTTCTTGGAAATTCTTAAATTGCAGTTGCTGGCCGGGTACAGTTGGATACCAACGTAGGAAGTTACCTGTTAAAGATACACAATGTCTTTATTCTAGGTCTATGAAAAACCGGGAGCTCTAAGAGATGCTTTTTTTTCTTTTAATATGCATAGTTTATTTTTTTAATTTTTATTGGAGTATAGTTGATTTACAATGTTGTGTTAGTTTCTGCTGTACAGCAAAGTGAATCAGTTATACATATACATATATCAACTCTTTTTTTAGATTCTTTCCCCCGTATAGGTCATTACAGAGTACTGAGTAGAGTTCTCTGTGCCATATAGTAGGCCCTTTTCCTTAGATTCCACATGTAAGCGATATCTCATGATAACTTGTCTTCCTCTGTCTGACTTACTTCACTCAGTAGGAGAATCTCTAGGTCCTTCCATGTTGCTGCAGATGGAAGCGGGGAGTCCTAACCACTGGACCGCTAGGGAATTCAAGAGATGCTTTTTCTTTGTCCTTCCTTTAGGTCTGTCAGTTCGTCGTCTCTGTAAATGGGCTTAACGTACTGCACGTTGACTACCGGACGGTGAGCAACCTGATTCTGACGGGCCCACGGACGATTGTGATGGAGGTCATGGAGGAGTTAGAGTGCTGAGAGGGCAGCCCTCCCAGCCCATCCCGTGGCCTGCGGAGGATCAAAGGCAGAACAACACAAAGCTCTGCAATGACAAGACTTCTGTATACCTGGATGGTTTTGGACATACAGATCTTTTCTCCGTACATACACATCTTAATTTGAGTTTCACACACTGTTTCCCTGTTGAATGTGGAAGAACCGGGTAATACATCTTTTTTAAAAAAAACAACAAAAACGACTTACGTCAGTGTAGAAAAAGTTTGAGAAACAGAATTTTTTTTTACATAGTAGCATTGCCTTACGCAACTTCCGTTTGCAGTTCTCATCCATTGTTTTATATCTTAGTTTGCAGAAAGTTGTTGAAATCCTTCTCTTGCCAAAAGAGCGATGTGCTAAAATCCCCTTCACAGGAGTCAATAAAGTAGTTTTTACAGACTTTAAGTTGTACTGTCACCAAATGAGCACGGAACTGTTTATTAGAGGATCTAGATTTCACCAAATTTCAAATTAAAACAACATCCAAAGGAATAGTACTTGTTAATTAGCATTTTGAAGGTTCTAAATCATTCAGTGCTTAAAAGCCATCAAATTTTTGACTTTTTCTTAATTCCTGCCTTTAGTATCAACTTTTCACTTAACATGTGTTTTCAGTTATGGCGTTGGTAAAAAACCAAAAACCTTATGATGGTATGGGTGGGGTAGATAGGGAGATAACTACTTAAAACTATGTGCTCTGTTTTCTCTTTCTGAGCCTACATCATTTTGTTCTATCAGGCAGCAACAGCAGCTTTCTAGAAATAATCCTGAATATGTTGAATGTCGAAACAGACAAGTTTGTATATACACATGTGATTCAAAATCACGTCTCTGGCAAGATTTCACTTTGAAGTTGTCCCTTTTTAAGTGAAATATTCTAGAACTTGGCCCATATATGATAAAACTTGAAACTAAATTGCCTTATTGGCCTGAATTTTCACTAGCTTTCTAGTGTGACATATTCTAAGGACATGACATGTTGCTTATTTGGCAGGATTATTTTTCACCAAAAGCAACTTCTTGTGTTGTAACTCTTCAGCTCACTTGTATATATGCGTGTTTCTTTTTTTGGTCTCAAAGAGAATGCATTTTGGGGCTTGGTGTATAGAGGAAGCTCCTCAACGTGCCAAATTAGGGAATCGGAATGCTCAATTTTTCTTATTTTCATATAATACATTCTGAACGACAAGGTTACTTTCTTATCATGTAGTAACAAAATATGAATGTTGTACCTTGGCCATTTTTGGGTGATAGGTTATCATAATGTAATGGTACTGGTGGAGTGGACATACCGTGTTAAAGATACCACATATATATGTTTCTGGCAGTCCAACTTTTCTGATCTGTAGCTTTAGTCAGAGAATAGGACTTTGAAGTAAGATAGGATGGCTAACATTAATACTGTCGATCTACATTTGAGAAATATTATCATCTCCGTGTGTATGTGCGTTTAAACTATGTGCCAGGCTGTGTGCTATGGCACTTTACGTACGTGCTCTCTTTTAATACTCATCACAACCCAGCAAGGTTGGTATTATGCCCCCCATTTTTCAGACTTGAAAACTAAGCCTGAGCAAGTTTTAAAATGGTCTCAAGTTCACACAGTTGCAAGAACTACTAAGTGATAGAGCCTGGATTCAAATACAAGTTCATCTAATGCTAAAGCCCATGTTACTCCCTCTCCTACATTCCCCAGCCTTTCTGCATTTAGGGACCTTCCGTTGAGGGCTTATCCTGTACCCAGTGCTGTGCTAAAACTATACATTGCCTATCCTTACTGACCTGTGAGGTCAGTGTTGTCGTCATCTCCATTTTACAACTTAGGAAATGGACTCATAAAAAGGTTAGTCATATACCCAAGGCCACACGGCTAGTAAGTGGGAAGCCTTGCCATTAGGCTTTAAAAAAATGTATAACATCTTTAAAAGATAAGTCCTAGGGCTTCCCTGGTGGCACAGTGGTTGAGAGTCCGCCTGCCGATGCAGGGGACATGGGTTCGTGCCCTGGTCCAGGAAGGTCCCACATGCCGTGGAGCGGCTGGGCCCATGAGCCATGGTCGCTCTGGAGCCTGTGCTCCGCAGCGGGAGAGGCCACAACAGTGAGAGGCCCGCGTACCGCAAAAAAAAAAAAAAAAAAAAAAAAGATAAGTCCTAAATGCCTCCTGTCTGCATGTATTCATTAACTGATAAAAGAAAGAGGAATGCCTTTTGGGCGTGGCATCTTCTTGCTGCTACCTGTCCTTTTTATGCATGTCCCAATGCCCATTGTCTTGGACCTTGGCATAATACCACTTCCCTTCAGCCAGTCTAAGCACCAGAGAGGCATCTGCCTTTATTGACTTCACACAGCCTCCTGCCTGTGAAATTTCTTTGATTCAGAGAGTGGCATTGATATCTTTGCTCAAATGAACACTAAGGTGAAGGAAGGAGGGAAGGAGGGAGGGAGGGAAGGAAGGAAGAAGGAAGAAGGAAGGATGGATGAAGGGAGGGAGGGAGGGAAAGAGGGAGGGAGGGAAGGAGGGAGGGAGGGAAAGAAGAAGGAAGGAAGGGAGGATGGAAGGAAGGGAGGGAGCAAAGGAGGGAGGGAGGGAGGGAAGGAGGGAGGGTGGAAGAAGGAAGGAAGGAAGGGAGGATGGAAGGAAGGGAGGGAGGGAAGGAGGGAGGGAGGGAGGGAGGAAGGGAATAAAAGCAGGAAGGGAGGATGGAACTGTTTCCTCCTTTGACTCCCATCACCCTTAAAGTGCAAATGCCAGAGAATTCTATTTAAGGCCAAGAGAGCTTCACCTTAGCTATAGTCCCAGCCCACCCCTGGCATCCTCACCCTGTAGTTAAAGTGAAAGCTCCAGTCTAGCTCCCTGCAGCCTTTGCCCGTGCAGTTTCTCCTCCCTAGAATATTATTCTCTCTCCTTCTTTGCCTGGAAAAATCTGTCTTACTAATTCCCCTTAGGTATTCTTAGATATTACCTCTGAGAAATCTTTGCCAGCAATCTAGTTCTGGGATTGATGCCCTTCTCTAAATTCCCATGGACCCCTATACACCACCCTCTTGTGACGAGGGCACTGATGACGTTTCCTTTGAAATTGTCCCATTACACGTCTGTCTCGCTGACTACACTCTAAGCAACTGCAGAGCAGGAACTGTGTCTTGCTGCCCAGGTGGTCCCTTCACCTAGCACAGTTCCTAACACAGAGCAGCATGTCAGCTATCCATTGCTGTCTAGCGAATCAACCCAAAGCATACCTTATAACACTACTTATTTGCTCCTGATCCTGTGGGTTGGCCTTTTGGGCAAAGCTCTGCTAGGATGACCAGCCACAGCTTGATGTGGTACGGGTTGGGTTCAAACAAACATCTGTGGTCAGGGAGCGTGTCGATTGCGGGGCTGGCTGATTGTGGATGGCTTTGTGCATATATCTCGCTGTTGGCTGGGGCTGTTGGCTGGGGTGCCTCAGTTCACTTCATGTGGCCTTTCCCCATAGCTAGCCCAGGCTTTCTCGTTAGGCCTCATGAGATCAAAGAGGGGGAGCATGGAAACTGCAAGACCTTTTGTGGACTTGCTTGGAAGTCACGCAGTGTCACCTCCACAGCATTTTGTTGGCCAAAGCAAGTCACAAAGCTAGCCCAGAATCAAGAGGCTGGGAAACAGACTTCCTTTTGATGGGAGGAGCTGCAAAGAATCTGGCCATTTTTAACCCACTAAGACTAGGTACTCACTTTTTTTGAATAAAGGACCAAAAACTTAACCTAGTTACTGAAAGGCTTCAGCTATCCAGATGTAAATTACCAACCAACCACTGGGTAGAAGTACAACAGTTGTGAATAAAGCCCCACGCCTAATGAAAACTAGAGTCAGAAAAATCCTGAAATAATAGTGCTGCATGGAGCCACGGAGAGCACGCTTTCTATTCTTTGCATTTTGCTGAGGTGTGGAGTGGTCAGGTGGCATGCCCATACTCATGAGGCTTGTTGGGGCCAGAGCCTGGGCCAAACACCAGCCTCCCGCCCTCCAATCCTATGTCCTTATATAGCCTCCTGCAATGGAGGGTAGTGGCGTGAAAATAGGCCTTTGGCTTTGGATTATTCATAAAATGCAGTTGTGCCGTGTACCTGTGCAGGTGAAGGATACATACTTTAATTAACTCAGGCCTTGAGTTGTTAAATCGTATCATTAAAAAATAAATATTTTATGTGATATTTTGACAGTTGAACGGCTTTAAAATTTAGAAACTCCATTCCTAAATGTAACACCAAGAATGATTCTAAATTAACAGTAAGCAGTATTTCTAAGAGCTTTTATTTCCTATGTATGTGTGTGTCTGGGTGTATTGGTGTATTGTGTGTGAGAGTTCACTCATGGAGAATCCCTGAAATGGCTTACTTTGTTCCTAGAGAAAAACTTTTGGTTTTTCAGGTGTTTGTGTAATGTGTCTGTGTTTTTGTGATAGAGACAGAAATCATTTTTCGTTAATTCTTTAGCATAGGATTTGAAAGCCATGTTGGTTAATTCTGCTGTAGAGAGAAAAATGCAGCTGCCTTTTGGGTTGGTTCTATTATCTGATGTTTTCTTATTAATATCTGATAAATGTATAAATTGATACATTTCTAGTTGACAAATGGTGGGTAACATGAAGAAGATATCCATGTTTGAGTAGATTAGATACTGTCAGCTTCACACTACCTTACAAAAGGTGAATGCATTGGAGTGGTAGCAATTAATAATTTAAAAATCATTGCTTTCGGGCCAGAATTGAGTCTCACGTTTCCAAATACTCATTACTTTCAAATATGTTGTGAAAATAATCTGCTTTTAAGATCTACTTGAATGATGTTGACTATTCTCTCCCATTGAATATTAATCCTGTTTCATTTTGGTTATACATGATCAGAATAACTCTAGAACATTTCAGTTTTACAAATTGGTTGGAGTCTATTGGTGTCATTGACCATGGCTTTACTCATTTAAGGCAGAATTTCAGGTGTAATATGTTTGTCCTCAGTTCAATACCAAAAGGACAAATCTGCAGTGTACCAAAAGGAAGTTCATCATCAAAGTTAGCATATGGTATTGTCAAATGCATTAATACATGTACCTAATATATATGTTTATTTTTAAATTAGGTTGAAATTTATTTTCTCCATTTCTTAAAAATTATAGCAAAATACTTAAAATTATAATATGAAAAGAGACAGTATAGCATGAAATAAATGTTCAATTTTTAAAACAATGACTTTAGGGTTCCAGTTTTTCTGTCTTTTAGAACAAATTAGCCATTTTTTTTACCCTAAGAAAGGGTTGCACTGTAAAGCTGATCTACTACTAACGTATCAGAGAAAACACATGGGACTCATATCTAATTCTCTAATGTAGCCAAAAGTGCCATTTGTAAAACTACTTAATGATGGATGTTTTCTGAAGCTCTTTTGCCTGGGAAAAAAAAAAAGTGCATTAAAAAGCTTTTTCTGTAGTGTATTTGATTTGGAATCATTTCCTCACTACACAGTTACTGATGTGTGTTATGGAATAGTCTATATGGAAATATGCTATGTCGTTGTTTACTATTTTGAGAGAATGCTATTTTTTTGCTTTTTGTTTTTTTTTCAACTAATTAGGAAATCAGTTACACAATTCAGTATGTGTAGGGTAGAAGTATGGAGATGAGTGGTTATTCAGACTACACGCAATATTAACCAAAAGGACTTTACATTTTTCTCTCATTTATTCACTTGCTCTTTCATTCATTCAAGAAACCTCACTGAGGACCTGTGTTTTGCTGGACAGTATATATAGGCCCTGGATGTATAAAACTGAGTAGACCGGACCCTGGATTCAGCTCATCCTTCAAGAGTCACCTCTAGGCCTGTCTCCTAGAAGACTTCTCTCCATGGAGAGGTGGGAATATGAAATCCTGGGTTGATACGGGTGTTTTAATACCACAAACCACCATCCAACCCCAGAACCAGAACACTGACAACTTATATTTAAACTGTTGTCTCCTTCCCAATCCTGTCCCCCACTTTCCCTTACCCAGGGAAAGCACAATGGCAAATGTTGAGTTTATCATTCATTCTCTTGTTCTTTTTTTTTTTTGGCTGTGCAGTAGTGAAAGCGCTGAGTCTTAACCACTGGACTGCCAGGGAGTTCCCCACTGTTCTTTTTGTTCTTAATCATTGTTTAGGTTTTTTAAAAAACGAACTTAATTAGAAGAACATCAAGTTTTATATAAACTTCTGGGACTCGCTTGTTTTCATTCAAGATTATATTACTAAGATTCTTCTAGATTTTTATATGTAGTTGTAATTAATTCATTTTTAACAGCTTCATAAATTTCCAGAGCACAAATTATTTGTCTGTTTTCTTGACAATGGGCATTTGGGTTGTTTCCATTGTTGTTGTTGTGATAAGTAGGATTACTATGAACATTCTGATATCATCTCCTGGGTACAAGTGTAGGAGTTTCTCTTCGGTATCCACAAGAATTTCTGAGTCATAGGAAATGTGAATACTAACTCTACAAGATCACATGTAACTAGTTTGCAAAGTGGTTTAACCAATGTAGTTGCCCATCTGAAATATAAAAGTGATATATGTTAATCAGTATCTTATCCAACACCTATATTCTGAAACTTCTTAATTTTTGTCAAATGTTTATTTGGTCAATGATATTGAGAATTCTAATTTGCTGCAAAGTTCATAAAGTTTAAAGCACAAAAAATGTAAGAAGTCATTTGTGATCCTAACTTAGTATATCAATGTCTTCTTTACGCACAGGATGTCTTTGAAACTTTTTACCCTACAACAACTCTGTGATTTTGATGAGACAAGGATTACTGGAAGCCATGTAACATCTTCAAAAACACCCAACAAAGAATTTATTAAGCACCCACTATGGGCCTGTCACTAAATCTTTCCCAAACAGCAGTAAATAAGAAAGGTCCCAGTCCTTATGAAGTTTATATATTCTTGGGGGACTAAAAGAAGTTCTGCACCCAGTTCCATTGTGGGGGGTTCCTCCAGCACCACCAAGCGATGCTCCAACACCAACGAGGTGTCCTATAATTCAACCTAATTCTGACACTATCTACCCGGATACAGCATTAGATTCCACAGTTTAAGGGTCCACACCTACAAGACTGCCACTCCCCTTCACTTCAGCTGCCAATTGCAAGCCCAGGTTATCACCTGTGCTTCTGATTGAATGGATCAGAGGTTCTCATGACCCTTTCCTTGTGTTTGACTAATTTGCTAGAGCAGCTCACAGAAAGCAGAGAAATGTTTTACTTATTAGATTACTGCTTTATTATAAAAGGATATAACTCAGGAATGGACAGATGGAAGAGATGCACAGGGAATGGTATGGGGAAAGGGCATGAAGCTTCCATGTCCTCTCAGAACATGCCACTCTCCCTAAATCTCCATGTGTTCTACAACCCCAAAGCTTTCACAATCCCAATCTTTTCACTTTTTATTTATTTCATTTATTATTTTAATTTTTTAATTTTATTTATTTTTTTACACAACAGGTTCTTATTAGTTATCTATTTTATACATATTAGTATATATGTGTCAATCCCAATCTCCCAATTCATTCCACCACCACCACCAACCCCACCGCTTTCCCCGCCTTGGTGTCCATACATTTGTTCTCTACATCTGTGTCTCTATATCTGCCCTGCAAACAGGTTCATCTGTACCATTTTTCTAGGTTCCACATATATGTGTTAATATATGATATTTGTTTTTCTCTTTCTGACTTACTTCATTCTGTATGACAATCTCTACATCCATCCACATCTCTACAAATGGCCCAGTTTCGTTCCTTTTTATGACTGAGTAATATTCCATTGTATATATGTTCCACATCTTCTTTATCCATTCGTCTGTCAGTGGGTATTTAGGTTGTTTCCATGACCTGGCTATTGTAAATACTGCTGCAATGAACACTGGGGTGCATGTGTCTTTTTGAATTATGGTTTTCTCTGGGTATATGCCCAGTAGTGGGATTGCTGGGTTATATGGTAATTCTATTTTTAGTTTTTTAAGGAACCTCCATACTGTTCTCCATAGTGGCTGTATCAGTTTACATTTCCACCAACAGTGCAAGAGGGTTCCCTTTTCTCCACACCCTCTCCAACATTTGTTGTTTGTACATTTTCTGATGATGCCCATTCTAACTGGTGTGAGGTGATACCTCATTGTAGTTTTGATTTGCATTTCTCTAATAATTAGTGATGTTGAGCAGCTGTTCATGTGCTTCTTGGCCATCTGTATATCTTCTTTGGAGAAATGTCTACTTAGGTCTTCTGCCCATTTTTGGATAGGGTTGTTTGTTTTTTAAATATTGAGTGGCATGAGCTCTTTATATATTTTGGAGATTAATCCTTTGTCGGTAGATTCGTTTGCAAATATTTTCTCCCATTCTGAGGGTTGTCTTTTCGTCTTGTTTGTAGTTTCCTTTGCTGTGCAAAAGCTTTTAAGTTTCATTAGGTCCCATTTGTTTATTTTCGTTTTTATTTCCATTACTCTAGGAGGTGGATCAAAAAACATCTTGCTGTGATTTATGTCAAAGAGTGTTCTTCCTGTGTTTTCCTCTAAGAGTTTTATAGTGTCCGGTCTTACATTTAGGTATCTAATCCATTTTGAGTTTATTTTTGTGTATGGTGTTAGGGAGTGTTCTAATTTCATTCTTTTACATGTAGCTGTCCAGTTTTCCCAGCACCACTTATTGAAGAGACTATCTTTTCTCCATTGTATATTCTTGCCTCCTTTGTCATAGATTAGTTGACCGTAGGTGCGTGGGTTTATCTCTGGGCTTTCCATCCTGTTCCATTGATCTATATTTCTGTTTTTTGTGGCAGTACCATATTGTCTTGATTACTGTAGCTTTGTAGTATAGTCTGAAGTCAGGGAGCCTGATTCCTCCAGCTCCATTTTTCTTTCTCATAATTGCTTTGGTTATTCGGGGTCTTTTGTGTTTCCATACAAATTGTGAAATTTTTTGTTCTAGTTCTGTGAAATATGCCATTGGTAGTTTGATAGTGATTGCATTGAGTCTGTAGATTGCTTTGGGTAGTATAGTCATTTTTACAATGTTGATTCCTCCAATCCAAGAACATGGTATATCTCTCCCTCTGTTTGTATCATCTTTAATTACTTTCATCAGTGTCTTATAGTTTTCTGCATACAGGTCTTTTGTTTCCTTAGGTAGGTTTATTCCTAGGTATTTAATTCTTTTTGTTGCAATGGTAAATGGGAGTGTTTCCTTAATTTCTCTTTCAGATTTTTCATCATTATTGTATGGGAATACAAGAGATCTCTGTGCATTAATCTTGTATCCTGTAACTTTACCAAATTCATTGATTAGCTCTAGTAGTTTTCTGGTGCATCTTTAGCATTCTCTATGTATAGTATAATGTCATCTGCAAACAGTGACAGTTTTACTTCTTCCTTTCCAATTTGTATTCCTTTTATTTCTTTTTCTTCTCTGATTGCCATGGCTAGGACTTGCAAAACTATGTTGAATAATACTGGTGTGAGTGGACATCCTTGTCTTGTTCCTGATCTTAGAGGAAATACTTTCAGTTTTTCACCTTTGAGAATGATGTTTGCTGTGGGTTTGTTGTATATGGCCTTTATTATGTTGAGGTAGGTTCCCTCTATGCCCATGTTCTGAAGAGTTTTTATCATAAACGGGTGTTGAATTTTGTCAAAAGCTTTTTCGGCATCTATTGAGATGATCATGTGGTTTTTCTCCTTCAACTTGTTAATATGGTTTATCACATTGATTGATTTGCATACATTGAAGAATCCTTGCATCCCTGGGATAAATCCCACTTGATCATGGTGTATGATCCTTTTAATGTGTTGCTGGATTCTGTTTGCTAGTATTTTGTTGAGGATTTTTGCATCTGTATTCATCACTGATACTGGTCTGTAATTTTCTTTTTTTGTAGTATCTTTGTCTGGTTTTGGTATCAGGGTGATGGTGGCCTCATAGAATGAGTTTGGGAGTGTTCATTCCTCTGCAATTTTTTGGAAGAGTTTGAGAAGGATGGGTGCTAGCTCTTCTCTGAATGTTTGGTAGAATTCACCTGTGAAGCCATCTGGTCCTGGACTTTTGTTTGTTGGAAGATTTTTAATCACAGTTTCAACTTCATTACTTGTGATTGGTCTGTTCATATTTTCTGTTTCTTCCTTGTTCAGTCTTGGAAGGTTATACCTTTCTAAGAATTTGTCCATTTCTTCCAGGTTGTCCATTTTATTGGCATAGAGTTGCTTGTAGTAGTCTCTTATGATGCTTTGTATTTCTGCAGTGTCCGTTGTAACTTCTCCTTTTTCATTTCTAACTTTATTGATTTGAGTCCTTCCCCTCTTTTTTTTGATGAGTCTGGCTAATGGTTTATCAATTTTGTTTATCTTCTCAAAAAACCAGCTTTTAGTTTTATTAATGTTTGCTATTGTTTTCTTTGTTTCTATCTCATTTATTTCTGCTCTGCTCTTTATGATTTCTTTCCTTCTACTAACTTTGGGTTTTGTTTGTTCTTCTTTCTGTAGTTCCTTTAGGTGTAAGGTTAGATTGTTTATTTGAGATTTTTCTTGTTTCTTAAGGTAGGCTTGTATTGCTATAAACTTCCCTCTTGGAACTGCTTTTACTGCATCCCATAGGTATTGGATCGTCGTGCTTTCATTGTCATTTGTCTCTAGGTATTTTTTGATTTTCTCTTTGGTTTCTTCACCGATCTCTTGGTTATATAGTAACCTATTGTTTAGCCTCCATGTGTTTGTGTTTTTTACGTTTTTTTCCCTGTAATTGATTTGTAATCTCATAGCACTGTGGTCAGAAAAGATGCTTGATATGATTTCAATTTTCTTAAATTTACCGAGGCTTGATTTGTGACCCAAGATGTGATCTATCCTGGAGAATGTTCTGTGTGCACTTGAGAAGAAGTGTAATCTGCTGTTT
Source organism: Monodon monoceros (assembly GCF_005190385.1). Classification (NCBI taxonomy): domain Eukaryota; kingdom Metazoa; phylum Chordata; class Mammalia; order Artiodactyla; family Monodontidae; genus Monodon; species Monodon monoceros. The sequence continues at coordinate 17,181,398 of NW_021703770.1, read as the reverse complement.
TTGGATGGAATGTCCTATAAATATCAATTAAATCTATCTGGTCTATTGTGTCATTTAAAGCTTGTGTTTCCTTATTGATTTTCTGTCTGGATGATCTGTCCATTGGTGTAAGTGAGGTGTTAAAGTCCCCCACTATTACTGTGCTACTGTCGATTTCCTCTTTTATAGCTGTTAGCAGTTGCCTTATGTATTGAGGTGCTCGTATGTTGGGTGCATATATATTTATAGTTATTATATCTTCTTCTTGGATTGATCCCTTGATCATTATGTACTGTCCTTCCTTGTCTCTTGCAACATTCTTTATTTTAAAGTCTATTTTGTCTGATATAAGTATTGCTACTCCAGCTTTCTTTTGATTTCCATTTGCATGGAATATCTTTTTCCATCCCCTCACTTTCAGTCTGTATGTGTCCCTAGGTCTGAAGTGGGTCTCTTGTAGACAGCATATATATGGGTCTTCTTTTTGTATCCATTCAGCAAGCTTGTGTCTTTTGGTTGGAGCATTTAATCCATTCACGTTTAAGGTAATTATCAATATATATGCTCCTATTTCCATTTTCTTAATTATTATGGGCTTGTTTTTGTAGGTCCTTTTCTTCTCTTGTGTTTCCCACTTAGAGAAGTTCCTTTAGTGTTTGTTGTAGAGCTGGTTTGGTGGTGCTGAATTCTCTTAGCTTTTGCTAGTCTGTAAAGCTTTTGATTTTTCTGTCGAATCTGAATGAGATACTTGCCGGGTAGAGTAATCTTGGTTGTAGGTTCTCCCCTTTCATCACTTTAAATATATCATGCCACTCCCTTCTGGCTTGTAGAGTTTCTGCTGAGAAATCAGCTGTTAACCTTCTGGGAGTTCCCTTGTATTTGTCATTTTTCCCTTGTTGCTTTCAATAAATTTTCTTTGTCTTTAATTTTTGTCAATTTGATTACTATGTGTCTCAGAGTGTTTTTCCTTGGGTTTATCCTGCCTGGGACTCTCTGCACTTCCTGGACTTGGGTGGCTATTTCCTTTCCCATATTAGGGAAGTTTTTGACTCTAATCTCTTCAAATATTTTCTCGGGTCCTTTCTCTCTCTCTTCTCTTTCTGGGACCCCTATAATGTGAATGTTGGTGCCTTTAATGTTGTCCCAGAGGTCTCTTGGGCTGTCTTCATTTCTTTTCATTCTTTTTTCTTTATTCTGTTCCACGGCAGTGAATTCCACCATTCTGTCTCCCAGGTCACTTATCCGTTCTTCTGCCTCAGTTATTCTGCTATTGATTCCTTCTAGTGTATTTTTCATTTCAGTTATTGTATTGTTCATCTCTGTTTGTTTGTTCTTTAGTTCTTCTAGGTCTTCGTTAAACATTTCTTGCACCTTCTCTTTCTTTGCCTCCATTCTTTTTCCGAAGTCCTGGGTCATCTTCACTATCATTATTCTGAATTCTTTTTTTGGAAGGTTGCCTGTCTCCACTTCATTTAGTTGTTTTCTGGGGTTTTATCTTGTTCCTTCATCTGGTACAAAGTCCTCTGCCTTTTCATTTTGTCTATCTTTCTGTGAATGTGGTTTTCCTCCCACATGTTCCAGTGTTGTAGTTCTTACTTCTGCTGTCTGCCCTCTGATGGATGAGGCTATCTAAGAGGCATGTTCAAGCTTTCTGATGAGAGGGACTGCTGGTGGGTAGAGCTCAGTGTTGCTCTGGTGGGCAGAGCTCAGTAAAACTTTTATCCACTTGACTGCTGATGGGTGGGGTTGGGTTCCCTCCCTGGTTGTTGTTTGGCTTGAGGCAACCCAGCACTGGAGCCTACCTGGCTCTTTGGTGGGACTAATGGTGGACTCTGGGAGGGCTCACGCCAAGGAGTACTTCCCTGATCATCTGCTGCTAGTGTCCTTGTCCCCACAGTGAGCCACAGCCACCCCCTGCCTCTGCAGGAGAACCTTCAACATTAACAGTTAGGTCTGGTTCAGTCTCCTATGGGGTCACTGCTCCTTCCCCTGGGTCCCGATGCACACACTACTTTGTGTGTGCCCTCCAAGGTGGAGTCTCTGTTTCCCCCAGTCCTGTCAAAGTCCTACGATCAAATCCCGCTAGGCTTCAAAGTCTGATTTGCTGGGAATTCCTCCTCCCATTGCCGGACCCCGAGGTTGGGAAGCCTGACGTGGGGCTCAGAACCTTCAATCCAGTAGGTGGACTTCTGTGGTATACGTGTTCTCCAGTTCGTGAGTCACGCACCCTACAGTCATGGGATTTGATTTTATTGTGATTGCGCCCCTCTACCCTCTCATTGGGGCTTCTCCTTTGTCTTTGGATGTGGGGTATCTTTTCTGGTGAGTTCCAGTGTCTTCCTTTCGATGATTGTTCAGCAGTTAGTTGTGATTCTGGTGCTCTCGCAAGAAGGAGTGAGCGCTTGTCCTTCTACTCCGCCATCTTCAAGAGCCAACCTTTTGATTTTTTAAATGGAGGTTTCATTACACTGGCATGATTAATTAAATCTTTGGCTGTTGGCAGTCAATTCAACCTCCAGTCCCTTTCCCCTCCCCAGAGGTCAGGGCGGTGGGATTCAAAGTTCCAACCCTGTAATCACATGGTTGGTTCTTCTGGCAACCACCTTTAGGTGTGTGTGGAAAGTCACCTCATTAACATAACACAAGACACCTTTATTGCTCTCATCACTTAGGAAATTCCAAAGGTTTTAGGAGTTCTGTGCCAGAAATGGAACGAAGACCAAATATGTCTTATTATGAATTACAACATCACAGAGACATAGAAAATAATTATATAAATAGAATAATTCATTTTAGATGGGAGTAAGTCGTAAGATGTAAATGAAACCAGATGGGGTGATAGAGAATGACCAGGATTTCATGCGGTGGTTAGTGAAAACAGCTGCCACATTACTCATTTTCAGTGGGGCACCTCTCACATGACGGTCCATGTGGACAGCGCCCCCTGGAGTTATGCAGTGCAACAGCCTTGAGGAAAAGCTACAAACTTGATGTTTTGAGTTAATGCCTAAAGGATGGGCTTGAACAAGCCTTAAAGAAGGACTGCAGGTAAAGGAAGCAAGTCTAAAGGTACTGAAGCTGGAAAGGTTGTGAGGGTTAAGGGCTCTGGATACATACAGGCCTGGATTCAGATTCCAGCTGTAGCACTTAGGAGCACATCCAGTTACTCACCTCTGAGGCATCAATTTCCTTGTCTGTAAAATGAGGATACCAGTACCCACCCCATCTGACTATGAAAATTAAATGAGATAGTGCATGTAAAATGCTCACTCTTGTGCCTGATCCATACTAAATAACCAATAATTGGATGTTTCTCTTGTTTTGTTTGTGTACTAAATGGAAAAGAAAATGCTCTCTGGGCTTCCCTGGTGGTGCGGTGGTTGCAAGTCCGCCTGCTGATGCCCCGGGTTCGTGCCCTGGTCTGGGAAGATCCCACGTGCCGTGGAGCGGCTGGGCCCGTGAGCTGTGGCCGCTGAGCCTGTGCGTCCGGAGCCTGTGCTCTGCAACGGGAGAGGCCACAGCAGTGAGAGGCCCGCGTACTGCCAAAAAAAAAAAAAAGCTCTCTGGAGAAGCTAGACTTTTCCCTAAACTCATGTCAACTTACTTGTACCTGGGACTGGACTTCAGGCCCCCCAAATGATTTGTCAGTGCTCTTCTCAGTACATCTCTCTGTGCCTTGGGTTTCTCATTTTTGAGAAATAACAATCTCATAAGACTCTTATGGAGATTAATGAGTTAATACATTTAAAGGTCTTGGTATAGTGCCTGGCAAGTAGTTAAGTACTCCAGAAACAACTAATGATAGCTATTGTTATCATTTTTAGTACTATACCATGCTGATTATCTGATACCTTGAAAGACCCACACGAATCCATAAGATCGCCTTTATATATTGTGTGTACATATATGTTTTCATCACCGACAATATGTTACTGAACCAAACTCAGGTTTGCTTTCCTGCGCACAGTAAAGCCAATCTACTGACACCAGGTTATGGTGAAGGAAAGGGCAGCATTTATTTTAACAGTGCCAATACAAGGAGAATGGGTGGCTCCTGCTCTAAAACCCTGAACTCCCCAATGGTTTTCAGCTAAAAGTTTTTATAGGCATAATTTGGGTGAGGGCTGCAGGGTGTGTGGCTTTCTTCCGATTGGTTGGTGGTGAGATAACTGGGTGGTACTCCAGGAATCTTGGGCTCAGCCTGAAGTTACCACCTGGGTGAGGGCCTTAGTTCCTGCAGAAGAACTCAATGATACTGTGATGTATATTCCTTGAGGAAGAACCAGGACCCTGCCTCAAGGCTGCACTGTTGTTGCTTGACTGCTCCTCCCTTGTTTCTGCATTTGCTCCCTTCCTGGTTTTGTTTGTTTGTTTGTTTGTTTGTTTGTATATTGGTGGCTTGCGGGGATCTTAGTTCCCTGACTAGGGATTAAGCCTGGACCTGGCAGTGAAAGCACTGGAGTCCTAACCACTGGTCTGCCAGAGAATTCCCTTCTGGCACTTTAAGATCCTGTTAAGAAAGCAATAGTCATCAATTGTTGTGCCCCACATTCCTTGGCAAACACTATCTCTCAGGGTATATTGGAGACTTAGTTTTGATTATAAAGGAAGCTCTTTTCCTGAGCACACCTTAATTGAGACATCATTCCATTTGTCCATCTGTCTTTGGTGGGCAGCTTCCCAAGTCTAGAGATTTAGGATTCATGCCAGAATTATATAAGCAAAGATCACCACCTTGTGCTTCTGTTGGCACAAGCTTTCTGCAGGCAGGGAGTGGAGACACAGGTTGCTGCTTGCTTTGTACATCTGATGAAGGCAGTGAGCAAAATAATGGAGTGCTCTGTGAGGAACTTGGTGAAGTGTCTCCTGTCCTTACATCTGGGATTTGACAACTCTTTTCCTTTGCCTGTCATTCTGACTTTCTTTCTTTGCCTCCTGGGACCCCATAGCATCTTCTAAATTCCCTTTGTTCCCTTGGGGTTAAACATTAAACTCATTTCTTCCTAAAGTCTGAAATGTCTGGGTCCACAGAGGCCAATTCATAATATAACCTTTATGAAGGTGGCTAGTGACATGTCTTGAGATCCAACCTGAGTGGATGGGTCTTGGGTGGATAGGCCAGTGAGGAGGAGAAAGGAAGAGAGAAGAAGGGCATTTGTTCTGTTACCCTAACTTTGAAAATGTGTATGTGAATGTAGCCAAAACTCTGAGAGGAGCCCAGATTTTACAAGTTCTGGATGTTTCTGCCACTGTGAAATGTGAAGAAGTAGAATACTTGCCCTTATTCTTGAGCCTGGGAAACCGATGGACCATGTGACTCGGGAACATGAAGGTGCATTCATGATTAAGCAGAGAGACTCCCAGGTCTGGTGTTTCATAGCAGGAAAGGGAAGGAAACAAATGCTGTGAGCTCTAAGGAAGACGAGTCTGCACATGTCAGACCAGCCAGTCTGTGTGAGACAACCCCTGTTTTTTTCAGATTTTCTTTCAGTCAATCTGAGCTACATTGGATATGAAAAACTGTTTCTAGTGCTTTCCTTGCTTGAAACAGAATGAGGGGAGTTCCCTGGTGGCCCAGTGGTTAGGACTCCGCATTTCCAGGGACACGGGTTTGATCCCTGGTTGACCCCACAAGCCACGTGGCGCAGCCAAAGAAAGGAAAAAAAAAAGAAGGGGAACGAGGAGGAGGTACTAAACCATCTTTTTGTTTGTTATCACCAGCCGGTAATCCACTCACTTACTTCTCTCCTTACCAGTCCATGGTCTTTGTTTCCCTTCTTGCTGACGAGAATTAGCTTGTCCTGTACTTCACACTTCCACATTAGTGTATAAATGGAAACAAAAGTATGAAATCACAATCATCTCTTTTTACATTGGTAAGAGACTTTGTAAATTTGCTGGCTGGTTTATTCTGTCATTCTATGAATGGAGAAACAGTCCTAGAAAAATTAATAAGAATAACAATAAACAATAATAGCTAACGTTTATTGCACTCTCAATATATACCAGCTAGTCTGTTGTTTTCTAGGGATGATCTAACTTAATCCTCACGCAACTCCATGAGGTAGGTTCTAGTAAAAATCCTCATTTTATAGGCAAGGAGCTCTCTAGGGAGGTGGAGTTGGTGGCACAAGGCCACACACCAGCCAAGCGGTGGGTCAGAATTGGAACCAGTCACTGACTACTGATGGTATCTGGCTCCTGTGGCCGCCCGGGTGGCCCAAGGATCCAAGATCACACATGCTCGTAGTAGCAGAGAACCACTGAGAGCCAGAACTAGCTCCTTGCAAGGACTCCACTTCCTTGATGTTGCTGTGGGGTCCACACGCATCATTGCACTCCTCGGCTGTGATGATCCAGGGCTCATTCCCCTTCCCTGGTGGCTGCTGTTTCACACTGACTTTCCTCCTGCAGACATCAGGGGTTACGCCTGTTTTCCTCTTTCTTCTCAACGTCACTACGTATCATTTGGTTCATCCTTAGGGTTTCCTTTGTTACAAAACTGGGGGGGGTGTGTGTGGCTATTTTTCCAAGATGCTCTTCTGCAAGCAAACACTCAGACACTTTTGTTCTCATGCATGCATTTCATTTCATTCATTCAACACATAATAATAATAATAATAATTTTTTTAAAAAAAGTAACTTGGGAGGCCTAGAGGATAGGAACTACATCAACAAATCCTATATCTCTAGGACCTAAGAAGGTCCCCAGCACACAGTAACCTCTCAATTAATGTTTGTTAAATAAAAGTTTGTGTTTGTAAAAATCTCAAATTTACAATATACTTTCCTGAGATGGAAGTGGGCTTCGAAGTCTTGCTGCTGCCTCCTCTTTTCTGCCTTATTTCTTAGATGGCCTGTGAAAGACACTCCACCCCCCTTTTCATTCATTCCTGGAAGCAGCCTTGTGTGTATCTTAGTTTTCCCTAGGTCCTCCCATAAGGCCAGACTGACATCTACTGGAGCACAGGAGACCTTCAGTCTGGCATCTTTCTTGAAGCTTAGAGAAAAGAGAGTGAACTTACAGCAAGGACAGAGGACAAAGGGAACTTCTTTTTTTTTGTAATCCCCTACCCCTATCTTGTCCCCCCCTGCTTCCCTCTCCCCACTGATAACCACTAGTTTGTTCTCTATGAGTCTGCTTCTGTTTTGTTATATTTACTGGCTTGCTGTATTTTTTAGTTTCCACATGTAAGTGATTTATATAGTATTTGTCTTTTTCTGACATTTCACTTAGCATAATGCCCTCTGAGTCCATCCATGTTGTTGCAAATGGCAAAATTTTATTCTTTTTATTTGTTTGTTTTTTGTTTTTGCGGTATGCGGGCCTCTCACTGTTGTGGCCTCTCCCGTTGCGGAGCACAGGCTCCGGACGTGCAGGCTCAGCGGCCATGGCTCACAGGTCCAGCCACTCCGCGGCATGTGGGATCCTCCCGGACCGGGGCACGAACCTGTGTCCCCTGCATCGGCAGGCGGACTCTCAACCACTGCGCCAGCAGGGAAGCCCAAAATTTTATTCTTTTTATGGCTGAGTAGGATTCCAGTGTGTGTGTGTGTGTGTGTGTCTGTGTATCTCCAGAATTACTTCTTTACAAGGACAGACATTTAGGTCACAGACCCACCTTAAAAGGAATGAAGGCAAATCCCCAGGACTCCAGGCTTCTAGAAGGAGTTTCTCAATGGTAGTAGTGATACAACTACTGAGCCCGCGTGCCACAACTGCTGAAGCCCGCGCACCTACAGCCTGTGCTCTGCAACAAGAGAAGCCACTGCAATGAGAAGCCTGCGCACTGCAACGAAGAGTAGCCCCCTCTTGCCACAACTAGAGAAAGCCCGCGCACAGCAACGAAGACCCAACGCAGCCAAAAATAAATTAATTAAAAAATGATAATAGTGATAGTTGTTGAATGTCCATTCTGTGCCATGCCCATGTTAAGTATTTTATGCGCATTACTAAGTGTTTTATTTACTTTCTGCACATTGTCCCGAGTAACCATTTTCTAATGCATGTCACGATGTTTTATCAACTCCACCTTTGCTTTTGATCTTCTCCCTCCCCTACAACCTCCATCATGAGAACAACTAGGTTATAAGCCCAGGGCTTTGTGATATAGCTAGACTTATCACTCACGCACGAATGTGCGCACACACACACACACACACACACACACACAGATGTGAAGGAAGTGAAACTTTCATCTTAATGCAGGTTGTGAGAGTTGTGCTGTCTTTTCATTTCTGACAAATTCTTCATTCTTTGATCTGTTGTGCTTTTCTTACATGAATTAGAAGTCAGGAAGAGTGTGTTGAAGTTTTCACTTAGAAATAGGAACATGTCGTCTGATTCTGGAAGACTACCTCAACATCCTAGCTAAGTTACTGACTGTGACATTTTCTCAGGAGAGAAAGGGACTGTTCATAATCCAAGATCATTAGTGCCTAGAATGAGAAAAACTCAATGGTGATGTGTATTTATGGTTTTTTAACACAACGCACGTAATTGTTAGGGGGCTTCCTGAATTCAGCTCCCAGCCCTGTGAAGCAAGAGCAGAATGCACACCCACCCACCCAGCCAAGGGCTGAAGTACCCGCTTCTTACTCCTTGGAAATGGCTTCTGTTTGCATCAACTATATGGCAGATGCCTTTGGATGATGTCAACCTCTTCATATGAAAAAGAGCAAGTCCAGAAACAAAGCATGCATTGCTGTGTCAGGCGAGTCTGGCGGGGCCAGACAATCGTAGAGTTCTGTAAGGGCCGAGACCTCCCCTTGTAGGAAGAGAGACTGCCTCTCATTTGCCTGCTGGAGTCTAACCCCTGCTACCCCAAAGGGAATCCTACTGCAAAAAATAAAAATAGTGCGTGCGGGCTTCCCTGGTCGCGCAGTGGTTGAGAGTCCGCCTGCCGATGCAGGGGACACGGGTTCGTGCCCCGGTCCGGGAGGACCCCACATGCCGCGGAGCGGCTGGGCCCGTGAGCCATGGCCGCTGAGCCTGCGCGTCCGGAGCCTGTGCTCTGCAACGGGAGAGGCCACAACAGTGAGAGGCCCGCGTACCGCAAAAAAAAAAAAAAAAATAGTGCGTGCACAGCTTCTCATTCAGTACTCGTCTTTCTTGGTGAAAAGTTTCTTAACGGTTAGTGTCCAGACTCTAGACTAATTTCAAGGAAAGCTTCCTTTTTAAAAAATTTATGCTGACCGTGAGTTGGAGTGCAAGGCTATTTCCTTTTGATCCTCCTTGCCTTTTGTTTCCTTGACCACCAACTGACTTTCTCTCTCTCTTACTCTTTCCTTCCCCATTTTGACATAAAATCTGTTATTTCTCCTTATCAGCCTCTAGCAGCCTCTTCCAGCAGTTACTGAATGCTGAAGTCTGTCTCTGGGAGCGTGGCTGGGATGGGGCAAGCATAAACATGAGTGTGGGTGCAAAACTACATGATGGTAGAAGCCCTGGAGAATCTATGTGGAGAGGCTATATCTATTGGTGGGTCCATGCTGGATGACAAACAAGAAATAGAACCAAGGTCATGTCTTTGCAAATCAACCCCAGTTAAATTAAATCACAGAATTCCAGCAGACTCATCCTTATGCCCTGTAACTGTCTGCTTCATATTAACTCTATTTATACGGTTGTTATGTCTTATCACTAAAGACCTGAGCAGACTCCTTTTGGTATACCTCACATCCCTCTCATATAACTCCATAACAAAATGATTCATTTCCAAACATAGACATTAAAGACAGTACTACGGTCTATTTTAATATCCTAACTTGGGCAGTTGCCCTGTGGAATGTGAAATGCACCAACAAATGAGATGAATAATTACTGGCACCAGGCATTTCCACAACATTTATCTTGTTTAATCCTTGTAACACTCATGAGGTTGTTGTGAGAATTAAATAATTCATGTAGGGACTTCCCTGGTGGCGCAGTGGTTAAGAATCTGCCTGCCCATGCAGGGGACATGGGTTCCAGCCCTGGTCCGGGAAGATCCCACATGCCGTGGAGCAACTAAGCCCGTGCACCACAACTACTGAGCCTGCACTCTAGAGGCCGTGAGCCGCAACTACTGGGCCTGCATGCCACAACTAATGAAGCCTATGTGCCTACAGCCCGTGCTCTGCAACAAGAGAAGCCACCGCAGTGAGAAGCCCACGCACTGCAACGAAGAGTAGCTCCCGCTCGCCACAAGAGATAGCCTGCACACAGCAATGAAGACCCAATGCAGCCAAAAATAATATATATATTAATTAATTAATTTAAAAAATTCATATAAAGAGCTTATTATATGCTTGGCATATGTTACATGCTTGGCTTAATATCATTATACTTACTATAATAATTATATGATAACATCATGTGGTTTTATTTTCAACACATACCAGCTGGGAAATGTGATTGTGGTAGACTAGATGCTTGACACCAACACTGCTTCCTCTTCCTGGGCACATAGAAAGTCTATATTATCCAGCCTGCCTTGCATCTGGGAGGGACAGTGTAACTCAGTTCTGGCCTATGGGATGTGGGTAGAAGTTATGGATGCCACTTCCAAGGCTGGCTATAGAATATCCTGTGAAATCTTATGTGTCTTCTCTGCTCCTTATATGGAGCTAGAAGAGAAGGATTCTGCAATACCGGAGCCACATGATGGAAAGAGCCTGGATCCCTGAGTCATCTACGGAGAACAGCATCCTGATTCACATCAGGCTATGATGTGAGAGAAAACAAACTTTGTTTAAGCCACTGAGATTCGAGGGCTTTTTCATTATTGTAGCATGGATCATCTTACTCTGACTAATACAATGATGTTGAAGAGAAGGGAAACAAATTTTCTCTAAATTAGTTATTTGAAAACAGTTCATTACCAAGTAAGGGAGAAGTAAATATTCACACATGAAACAAATCTGCAAAATTGTGTGTGGAGTTTTAGGAAAGCTATAGAGCATCATTCTGCTGGGAGGTTAGATTCCAGGTTTGCATAATGACAATAATGGCAGAACTGAGACTTGAATCAGGTGTGTCTGACTCTAGGACCAGTATTTTTCCTTACTCCATCCTACATCAGTTTGGGATGAACCAGTCAAGGTGCCGCCTGCAAGAGTCAGTGATAAAGTACAAGGTCTCAGAGGCCACACTAGATCAAATGATGTGTTAGCCCAGGGCTTTAATAGGTCAAGAACAGTGGGGAAAGAGAGAACCAAAACGCAAAGCTAAAGAGGCAGTGCTGAAAGTTCAGAATGGTGAGATGTGCCATAAGAAGGGAAAGGTACTACAAGGCCAGAAGACAAAAGAGGGTAACAGGACTGAGTGTAGAGGGACAGAATCAGGAAGAGGGGCTCAACCTGGAGACTGAATTTCATGTAATCCTGGCCAAGGGGACAGCCCTGATGGACAGGATTTGAGGCAAGTGAATGAGAACAGCAGGAACCCTCCAAAAATCCCTACAAATGCCAGCTAGCATTTCTGTGTCATGATCATGGATTACAGAAATGCACAGGATATGAAGACTAGCTCCATTATCATTTACGGTAGTCAGATTTGGGGTTCATGGTTTTTCCAGAAAGATTAACCACCTCACCTCCAATTTTTCTGAACACCAGGCACCTGTATTTTAAGAGCTCACTTAGCTCTCATTGGTATAGACGTATTAATAGCTGGCAAAGCTACCCAATAGCATTATTAAATACACATTGTTGAGTATGCTTTTGGTCTCCTGGCACTCATTCCCTTTTTTTTTTTTTTTTTTTGCTAACAACACCTATATCCTGAAGGTGAATTGCCTCTCCCTCATTTTGTATAGTTATGATAAGATGTCTATCATGGTGCCCTAGTTTCTCCTAGTGAAAGAATGGGCCCCAAACCCAAATTAAATCAACACTCTCTTCCAGGACTTTGAACTTTGAGCAGAATAACACATGAAGGGGAAACACAGTTGAATTTCATGAACCCAGGTGGTCCCTCAAACCTACCCTGGTTCTTTTCTTCTCTAAGCCTGGTCCCAGAGCCTTCGGATGAAATCGGTGGGCTATGCTGACCTTTGGTGAAGTGTGGAGTAAAGGCACTCAGAATCAGGACAAGGTGGTTGGGTAAGCTTGGAAGAGCACAGGGTGTCAATTCCACAGAACAGGTGGAGACCAAGAACCAGATACAGAATCAGGTATCTGCCGAAGAGTTCAAGCAAGTAGAAACAGTCAAGTTTAGGAGTTTAGGAAATCAGATTTCCTGATTAATTTAGAAATGAATGGTAGGTCAGTTAGGATGTTTTTTGTTTGCAAATGACAGAAAACCAGCTTGAGCTAGCTTAAGAGGAAAAAGGACTTTATTGCTTTATTAACCCCATTGTGATAGGAGCAGTGATTATATAATTTATCACCCACCTGGAACACTTCTGAGAATGAAAGAGGGAGATGTTAATGATTAAGCTGGGATAACAGATGTAAACTGGGCCTGCCTTAGGCAAACTGGAATGAATCTTCATGTAAGGAAATCAGAATGAAAGAAACCTAAAAGGCTGCCAGGCATCTCTCTCTTTGTGTAACAGTTATTTTTCTCTACTTTCTACTTCTCTTGTGTGGGCTCTATTTGCATAAGCGTTTGTAGCAGTGGGCACACTGACAGAAGGTCCAGGCTCAAATTCTTACAGATTACCAGTCAGAGAAGAAAAGATGCTTTTCCATCTGCTTCAGTGTAAAATATCCTGCCCCAGAATTTCAAGCAGCCTGCCCTGTGTCACCTGATAACCCCTGGACCAATCTTTGTGAACAAAAGGATACATTCCTACCATTGGTTCACCTTGGGCCATATGCCCTTCTTGTGTCGATGACATAGGAGTACCATTAATCAATAGGCCCAGTAGTTTAAAGCAGCATTTCCCCAACGAGAAGAGTTATTCTGAGAGACAAAACCATATATATCCACTATGACAGCCTCTTACAGAGTGCCTGCTGTCAGATCCACTGGCAGTATGGGAACCTAAAACACAGCTATTGGATAAAATACACATTATACGAAATACAGCTGTCCGAATGCTGGAGCTACCATTAACCCATTTATCCAGGAAACTCTTTACAATCCACTTTCACAAAGTGGATTGCTCTATCCCTTTGGAGTCTAGTATATAACAGTCCATTAGAGATATGGAAGGCCCCAGGGCTTGGTGTTCCTATGAGCCTCTAGAACCTCTCAAATGAAGTGAACTTACCCCCAAAAGGCATTGGCAGAACCATAAGGGCAGTGGGCACCATGAGTTTAGAGGGGGAGTTGGGAACAGAAAGACAAGTGAGGACTCCCTAGAAAAGGGTTCAGAAAGAGGACGCTAGAGGCAGACTTCCCTTCCATCACAGCTTGGCTAAGCTCCCAAGTCTACCGCCACTGGCTCCTGTTTCAGCTTGTTGTTGGAAAGCACCACCGTTTATGATAAAACTTGGAACAGAGACGCTACCTTCTGCCACCCTGGGATGGCCCTCTCCACTTTGCAGAGGATTGCATGGTGGCTAAAACTCAGCCGCAGTCTGCTTTCTCCCTGCCCAGCCCTTCCCTGGGAAAAAAAAGGAGTGGATAAGTGTGTGAAAGGCTGCCTGGGTGACTGTGGGCTCCCACCCAAAGAAGCCACTCGGCACAGCGGCTGGGTGGAGAGCGAGGCCCAATGGGATACTATTTCGCAATGGATCCCTCACCACGGTGAGGAACACAGTGTTTACTGGAGAGAGCTCTTCACCCCAAGGTCCCTCTGTGCCTTCCAGAAAACTGCAGCCTGAACTCTAATAAATAACCAAGGGCTCAGCCCAAGCCCTGTTGGAGCGGATGGGGCTACCCTTGCCACAGTGCTGAACAACAGGAATGTTGCCAGTAAGCCCTGCCCTTTGGAACCAGTCAGTAAGGCTGAAAATGCTGGAAGCTGGACACACTTGTTGGGACTCCACATTTTAAATGGGAGATTCCACATGGGCTATTAATAGGTGAATTCTCTCCTGCTGAGCTTAAAGTATCTGGGTCAGTCACAGGAAATTCTTGGAACTAAACAGTATGTGAATAAACAAACAAGCATGGACATCTGGTTCAGGAGAAGTAGCTAATGAAATATGTCCTAGCTCAGCTTGTTCTAGAGTTCAGGGTAACGAAACAAATTGATAGTTGATATAATCATTTCAGTGCTGGTCTATGGTCAGTGTACCTATTGGTGGTTCCATTTTGTTCATTTGTTTTTTTCAAATGTTTCGTCTCTCTTTATTCACTGTTCAAGACAGACTATTTCTTTTTCAATTTTTAATTCAAATATGGAGTGGTTGCTGCCGACCCCTTCCAGACTGAGGCACTCAATCGCCCAGCTGCTGGGAGCGCAGGTGGCCGGTAACCCTCAGCTGAGCCCCTTTCTGGTCCAGCTAGAGAGTATGAGTAGACAAGTGGTTACCAGGGGTTGCGGATGGGGAAATATTAAGAGGTTGGTACAATAGTACAAGCTTTCAGTTATAAAATGAATAAGGTCTGGGACTACCCTGGCGGTCCAGTGGTTAAGACTCTGTTCTTCCACTGCAGTGGGTGGGGATTCGATCCCTGGTTAGGGAACTGAGATCCCACATGCCGAGGCGAGGCCAGAAAAAATAAAAAATAAGGTCTGAGGATCTAATGTATAACGTGGTGACTATAATTGATAACACTGTATTGTATAATTGAAATTTGCTAAGAGAGCAGAACTTAAATGTTCTCACCAAAGACAAAAATTTTAAAGGGCAAAAAAAAAAAAGAGAGAGAGAGAGCTGCCTCATCCAAGGTCATGGCCCTTTCCTTGGAGACAGTCCATATCTTTAAAGAAAGGAGTGATGGGACTTCCCTGGCGGTCCAGTGATTAAGACTCTGTGCTTCCACTGCAGGGGCCACGGGTTCGATCCTTGGTCGGGGAACTAAGATCCCACATGCCACAGGGTGCGGCAAAAGAAAAACAAAAAAAGAAAGGACTGACATACTGAACAGAAAATTCACAAAGACTTGAAGGGACACTGCTCAAAAGACAATATGTGGTTAGTTTGAGTGTATAAAGGCCTGACTCTCGCACTCCCAATTTGATGTCTCTGAAGGACGACCCTAATTCCAGAACTCCCTGTGGGACTGGCCAAGGACGGCTTTCCCAGTCACCTGCTCTCCCTGTTCAGTGAAGTCTTGACTCTCACAGGTATTGTTCCTGAGAGCTCCCACCCAATAAACTTTTTGCATATAAATCTCCATCTTGGAGTTTGTTTCCAGATAACCTGACCCCTGATAACATAAAACACAGATACAGACAAGTGCATTGACCATAACTGTACAACTTGACGAATTTTTACAAAATGAGCACACCTGTATAACCGGCACCCAAATCAAGAAACATCCAGGGTGGACAAACAGGTCCTACTATATAGCACAGGGAACTATATTCAATGTCCTGGGATAAACCATAGTGGAAAAGTATTTAAAAAAGAATGTATATATGTATAACTGAGTCTCTTTGCTGTACAGCAGAAATTAACACAACATTGTAAATCAACTATACTTCAATTAAAAAAAGTAAAAAAAAAAAAAGAAAGAGAGACATCCCACATGCTCTCTTCTCATCACTAAGGGTCACCATTATTATCACTTCCAATAGCATAGATTTGTCTCTTTTAGGGCTCTATTGAAATGGTGTCATATAGTGTATACTCTTTTTGTGTCAAGTTTCTGTTGCTCAACATTTGGTGAGATTCACTCATGGTGTTGCATGAGGTTGTACATAATTCATTCCTGTTGCTGTATAGTCTCCCACTGTGACAACATAATGCCATTGATTTATCTACTCTGTGGTTGATGGGCATTTGGGTAGTGCCAGTTTGAGGCAGTTATGAACAGCACTGCGAAGAACATTCTGGAATAGGTTTTTGGCAGGGCATGAATGCTGATTGCTGTAGGGAATTTAAAATATTTAGTTTTAGTAGATATTACCAAACACATTACCACTTTCCAAAGTGGCTGTACCAAGTTATACTGCCACTTGCAGACCATGAACATTAAAACCAATACTTGGTGTTTTCCATCCTGAGCCATTGGGGTGGTGAGTATATTGTGGTTTTAATTTGCATTTCTCTGGAGGCCAATGAAGCTGAGCACGTTTTCATATGTTTTTGGCCATTTGGATATTCTCCTTTGAGAACGTTCAAGTCTTTGCCCATTTTCTGTTGGGTTATCAAGACAATTCTTTCTTTACTGTTGGCTGTTGGGAAACCCTACAGAGATCATCTTTGGTATAGAGGGAAAGAGGAATGGTATTTTGTCCAAGGACAAAGCATGCAGGAAAATATGCAGGAGATGATAAACACGGGCTTCAAAGTTGCTGGAAAAGGGAAGTAGAAATGAGATTCATCCACAGCAGCAAAGCCATAGACTCATGTGGAGAAACGTAAATTGAGATGGCGTCCAGGAAGCCATGGACACAGATGGGGTCCAGCTGTGGGATGCAGGGAAGCCAAAGTAGTGGCTTTGGGTGGGTGCCAGCAAGAATCACAGGGGTCCACTCAACTGATAAGACTCTGAATACATAAGAAATGTTATTCACGATTGCCAGAATAGTTAGAAAAGGCTGTGGTTCCCGGGTGGCATCCAAACAGAGGTTAGAATGAAACAGAATGGTTATTGTTAGACTTGTATATCCAGGCAGAGTCACGAGATCATTAAGTGGGTAGCACGGTTTTAAAGCAGAAGAGTGGGTGCACGCTTTGTTTCAGGTTCACTCAACCACCACATGTGAGAAATAACAAGGGCAGGGTGACCGAGAACACAAAAACATCATTTTCTAGGCAGCTGTGTTCCTGGGGCGCAGTCCACAACCTCAAACAGTAGGAGGGGGCCAGAGTCAGATCTACTGTGACTTTGCATCCTCTTTCTACCTGTCTAAATCAGCCCTCTCCACGCCCCAGCTCTGGCGTCAGACCAGTCCTTACCTGCCCCGGGGACTTTTGAAGATACTCGATCTTGTTTTTCTATCAGTTTGACCTGAAGGGGTTTCTCATGCTGATTCTTGGGTCCCGGTGGCTCACCCTAAAAACTGGGACCCTGTTTTGCCCTTTTCATACCGCTACCTGAGGACCTGTGCTCTGGTGAAGACCTTAACTGTTTTGTTAAGAATAGGTTCTCCTCAGGAACCTTTTTATTTTAGAGTTGGGGTGAAGAAAATGGATACTTTCCACAAACCTAGTCCACCCTATTGATCCTGCAGGAACCTTGTGCCTGTTAGTTACTAGATAAGGACTGCAGAAAAAAATTACTTTTATTCATTGATTCAGTGATACTTTTTTTTTCTTAACATCTCTATTGGAGTATAATTGCTTTACAATGGTGTGTTAGTTTCTGCTTTATAGCAAAGTGAATCAACTCTACATATATCCTTTTTTGTGCATCTGCTATGTGCTGGGTGACGTGCACCCTAGAGACACAGCGGGACACAAGACAGACACAGCATCTTCATGGAGCATTTATTCCAATAGGTCACATAGACATTAAGTAGGTAACATCAATAAAATATAAGGATAGGGAAGCTCAGACTCCTTTCTCTCAAAGTGTTTAACCTTCTTTTATGTTTTTGTTGTTTAATAGGAAGAATTCATTGAAAAACTCTAAGCACAGTTTCTACAACAGTGGTTCTCAACTGGGATTGATTTTGCCCCCAGGGGACATTCATCAATGTCTGGAAACATACTTGGAGCGTCTAGTGGGTAGCATCCCTGGATGCTGCTACACATCCCACAGTGCACAGGACAGCCCGCACAACAAAGAAGCATCTGACTCCAAATTTTAATAGTGCTACAGTTGAGAAACCTTGTTCTGCACTAAACCCTGGCTCTTTCCAAGGCCAGGAATCGCTTTTTTTGTTGTGGTTATTCCAAACCAAATTCTTTGGCATTATATTTACTACAAGTATCAATAACTTATTAGCACTTACTATGAGATGTGCATTGTGCTAGGACCTTTGCATTTATTATCTCATTTACTCATCAGGAAAATAGGACATACATAATATTATTGTCATTTTACACATAAGGAAACAGAAGTTCAAAGAGATTAAATAATGTCCCCAAGGTTATATAGCTCATAAGTGGCAGAGCCGGCATTTGAAACCAGGTTTGACAAAGCCTAGGTCTTTTACCAACTTACTTGACTAGTTCTTGTAATAATTTCATTACTTGACATTTTTATGAGGTTTTGTAGTTTTAAAGCACTTTCGCAAGATCAGCCCCAAAGCAGGGTTTCGTGGTAAAGCACCAGCTTGAAGTCTGACATGTGCTTGAGTCCTAGTCCTTTGCTCACCTTGTGACCTCAGAGGAATGACTTGACTTCTTTCGGCCTCTGAATTCTCATCGCTAAAATGAGAGCATGGAACTAGATGATTTTTCAGGGTCCTTCCACTGCTACTCTTTTTTTTTTTTTTGCGGTTCGCGGGCCTCTCCCGTTGCGGAGCGCAGGCTCCGGACGCGCAGGCTTAGCGGCCATGGCTCACGGGTCCAGCCGCTCCGCGGCATGTGGGATCTTCCCGGACCGGGGCACGAACCCGTGTTCCCCGCATCGGCAGGCGGACTCTCAACCACTCCGCCACCAGGGAAGCCACAGTGCTAATCTTTTTACCGAGAGATGATATAAGGTAAAACTGCGATCTGTATCATTGGCTAGCAAACTTCTTGATTATAATGTACAGTAAGAGATTCATTTTGCATCATGACTCAGCATACACACACACACACAACTGAAATATAAGTTTTACAGAGCACACGGAAGCTGCAGTAACACACAATCTCCAAATCTCAAAGCAGCCAGCGTTTTGTTCTGGCTCACAAGGTGCCTGGGGACACAGCTCCACCTTGTCCTTCCAGGACTCAGGCTGGTGGAGCAGCCTCCATCTCAAAGGTCACCAGTTTTTAATTTTTTTTCCTTTTATTTTATTTTTTAATTTTTATTTTATATTGGACTATAGTTGATTAACAATGTTGTATTAGTTTCAGGTGTACAGCAAAGTGATTCAGTTATACATACACATATATCTATTCTTTTTCTTTTTCATTTTTCTATTCTTTTTCAAATTCTTTTCCCATTTAGGTTATTACAGAATATTGAGCAGAGTTCCCTGTGCTATACAGTAGGTCCTTGAGAGCCTGCGTGCCGCAAACTACAGAGCCCACACGCCCTGGAGCCCGCGCGCCACAACTAGAGAGAAGCCTGCGCACCACAACGAAGAGCCCGTGCTGCAACGAAAGATCCCACATGCCTCAAAGAAGAACCCACGTGCTGCAACTAAGACCAGATGCAGCCAAAAAAAAGAAAAAAAAAAGACTGGCTTATATCCAGTTGGAAGTGAAACAGTTAAGAGTAAATCCTAATTTTAGCCAATCAGAGGTTATTTTACTGGTTTTAAACAGGAAATGTCATAGTGTCCATGTTTCTGCTTAAAGAGAAAACAAAACCAATCAGAACGTTGCTTTATTTTAACACAATTAGTCAGGCTCTCTTCTCATCACAGGAAGCAAACTCTAATCACATCCACTGATACAGCAGGAGCAGATTATTGATCTGGCTGAAGAGGTGCAGACCCCCAGTGACTGAACTGAGCAGGTATCCAGAGTGCTGCAGTATTTAGCAAACAAAGAAAAGCCACCCCTTGGATAATGGATGTTATGGTTAGGAAACCCCCAGTACCTCAGACATTATGAAACAACAACTGAGTTTGTAGGGAACAGACTGAACCCACACCCTAGAATGAGAATTATTTACATTCTACAGTTAACATTCTATAATTATATGGCTCAAACTCCATATATGGCTCTCACAACAGTGAGAGGCCCGCGTAACACACACACACAAAAAAAAAAGGAGTCCTCAAATCTGGAAGCTTCTCCCACCCAGCCTATAGCCTGGGGTTGTCTTTGTGCTCACAGCTTCCCAGTGAGTCAGAAGATATCTGAATGCTTGGATCTGCCTGACGTTTTGCTGTTTATTTAGGACAAGACCAAGCCAAGAGTCACATCATTTAAAACATGTGAAAAGAGGTAAGTAATTAGTCTCCTATTAAAAAGGTGAGACGCATTGACAAGATTAACAGAGGCCCCTCCCTTCTGCAGAATCCAGCCCACAAACTGGGTGGAGAGTTGGACGTGAACTGTGAAGAGAGCGAGAGGAAAGGGCGGGTCTCGGACTTGGCGGATTTCGGTTGGGTGTGGATTCTGTGTTTGTGAGAGAAGATGCAGCAGGGTCTTTCTGCAGTGAGAAGCCCCATAACAGAAATTCAGGTAAGTCCTGGTCCATAGACTTTTTTTTTTTTTTGCGGTACGCGGGCCTCTCACCGCTGTGGCCTCTCCCGTTGCGGAGCACAGGCTCTGGACACGCAGGCTCAGCGGCCATGGCCCCCGGGCCCAGCCGCTCCGCGGCACGTGGGATCCTCCCGGACCGGGGCACGAACCCGTGTCCCCTGCATTGGCAGGCGGACTCTCAACCACTGCGCCACCAGGGAAATCCATAGACTTTTTTAAATTCAAGAGATACCTCAAATGCCCGACTGACAGGTGGGTGATGGACACGTGTGGAGAGGCACAGCCTAAGACGAGTGAACGGTGAGGCTACCACTAGTATAGAAGGCATGCTCCTCCTAAAGCATTCAGCTCACATCGTTAGTTGTTTTAAAACAACATAGAACAAAATCGCTGCCCCAACAAAACACCTCTGCAGGCCCCATGCTCCCCTCGACCCACACGTTAATAAATCCTGATTGAAAGGGTCAGAAGCTGGTGGAGCGGCGCCTCTGCCTATTCTAAAGGTTGCAGATTTGCCATTCAATGCTCTTTTCACTTTGCCACTTCAGCCTTGCTCATAAGGACAGCCTTACTCAGATGATTTACCCAAGAACATGGTGATAATTCTTTCTGGAGACAAGGGTAGAATGGATCATATTAATTACATCCAGGTGTGGTTATTTACTAGGTTAGAGTTTAGAATCTATACCAGTAAACATAAAGATGATTTTGCATTGATCAATACTATCTGGTTATGGAAATGTGTTGATTTCCAGAGTTATTTAAACTTTATCTCTTTAAGCAAACTAAAGCCATTAAGCCAATAATAATAAGTAACATTTATCATCCTTCTATGAGTCAGACACTATATACTTTGCATGGAATACCTCATTGTCTCATTTAATGCTTGCAACAACCCTCCAACGTAGGTATTGTTATTAATTTCATTTTACAAATAAGAATGCCGCCGAGGACAGAGAGGTTTTGCAACTTTTCCAAAGTCACACAGTAAGTGGCAGAGATGGAATTTGGACCTGGGGATGTGGCCAAGTTACCATCCATAAATCTAACTAATTAACAGTAAACCTCTTGTCCTTCCATGGACTCCACAAATTCTCTTGAATTCTTGCACAGGCCAGTGGAGGGAGATACTGCAGAGCCTTAGACCTGCAGCCATCTTTACTCCCACTGCCTGGCAGAAAGAGAGTTTCATGAGGGGTGTTCCTTGCAACCCCTTGACCCCTGTTTCTTCTTGGAGCATCATTATCTCTGTTGAAGTTCCTCAGAGCAATGGCAAGGGTCTCGGAGTAAGGGCCTAACTGCATACTTACTGCCAACTGGAGCGTGTGAGAGAATGTCCAGGTTGTGCGTGGACAGGTAGATGAAAATCCTATTAGCATGAAAGCCTGATGCATCCCAGGTGAGTGAGCTAGGACTGGATGGCTGTTCCCCAGGGCTAAGACTTCCAAAACTGGGGAGACCAATGGCTTCCTTTTGACTTCCCAGGTAGCATGCCAGATACGGAAGGCATGCCCCCTTGAGGAGTGAAAATGTTTTGGGGTGCAGAAGCTTGGGAATGCTTGGGAAAATGTTCGGGGTGCACCTGCTGGGAATTAACAAAGAGAGATTTTTTTTTTTAGTTCAACGCCGGTCAAGATGTTTTCTGCTTCAGTACCACGGGGACTTGCTATCAGGTCCCTAGAGAAATAAGGACATAAAGGGATTGTTAATGAATCAAATAGCAAAGGAGAGCTAGGCAGCCTTAGGAAAGGGAGGGAGCGAAGCTGTCTTGCTCGTGATGGGATAAAAGAGTTTGACCCAGGTGGGATAACATTTCAATATCTTCAGCCTTTAACAGGCTGTAGCTGTTGCTGTTTGTAAACTGCTTTCTCTCGTCCTGGCTAGGGTCTGGGTTCCTCCTTGGCTGTCTTAGTCTCACTTTGGCTCTGTCTGGCCCAACAGATCACCTGAGTTTCTGCCACATCTCCCACCTAAGCCCTCTGGGCCTGCCTATCCATTGCCCATCCACCGTCAGGCTCTGCCCCGTGGCAGCCTCGTCCTCTGCCACAGGGCGTCGGGTAGGTTTGCAGGTTCTGCTGCCTTCCAAGGTCTCTTGGAGCTTCAGGGACTCCTGGGCCCTTGGACTGAGAGCTGCCTGGAGAACCTCAAAGTCAAGGCCTCCCTCTACTAACTGCACCGACCACCAGGTTGCCAGAAGTGGCTGTCACTTTTCAGAGTCTTAACTGAGAAGGAAGGTAGAAATCTCTCTTCGTGTTGGCTTTCTTCTCCAGGTTTTAGGCTTTCTCCTGGAGAGGGGAAGTCAGGACACACTCTGAGCACTGCATTCTCCATCCTTCTTCCCTGACCTCTGTGATTTAAGGGAACTTAAAGTGACTCACTGAATAACCTCTTTGGACTTTACTTTCCTCATTTGGTCCATTCTCACTTTCTTCTTCCCATAATCCCATCAGTTACAAGAGGTGAGCTTTTCTTATTTCCCTGACATTGCAGCCACCTTGAAACATGGAAACATGGAGCAAGAAGTCTTTTTTTTTTTTTTTTCTGGCCCTCCCACACCCATGTGGCTTTTGGGATCTTAGTTTCCCGAGAGCCCGGGGCCCTTGGCAGTGAAAGCGCAGAGTCCTAACCACAGGACAACCAGGGAATTCCCAAGGAGCAGGAAGTCTTGTGTCCCAGCTGTCATGGGCAGAAAGGGTGGCTTTTCTATACTAGGAAGAAACCCTTTGAATTAGTCCACTAGGCTTAACCTCGATGTAGTAAAAAGCCTCCACAGCTAAAAGCTACTGCAAACCCTCATTATCTCTCCCCATAAAGCCTGATTTTATTGTCTTTCTAAAGAGGGCAAATACACTCTATCACCCTGAGGCTTAATAATGGCTCCTTCTCAGAGGCGAGAGAGTGCACTAAAACATAATTCAAGGGCGAAATTACAATGCACAGCGCTAACATTTCCAAACCACGTTTTTAAAACTATCACCATCTAACCATTCCCTCAAGGCCTCCTTTATATTGAAGATCAGCACATATTAAATTGGAAGCATATTTCTGCTCTGCAAATTGATTCATGTTTCACTCAGATTAAACTACTCATCTTCAGTAACAGGTGTCAGGCACCTACACCCTAATCCGTGTCCACAGTAAATGCAGATCTTATCCGAGGGTCTTTCGGTGAGAAGTTAACCATTTCCAGCACACAGCAAGTGCTCTTTCATCCAGGAGACCATTTGAGACGATACAGAGTGGAAAAACCACTCAATCTGCAGTTGGGAAACATAAACTGTGGTCCTTGTTTTGCCACTCTTGACCTCTGTGATTTAAGGGAATTTAAAGCGACTCCCGTAATAATCTCTTTGACCTTTCGTTTCCTCCTTTGATAAGACGCTCTCTTTAAGGACCATTCTCAATATTTATATTGTTACTAAAAAAAAAAACCAAAACAAAACCTTCAGCATTCTTCATTTATAATGTTATGGAATGCTGCCCCCTTGTGTTTTCTCGGGGTTCATCTAGCTTTACAAAATTTAAATACATTCTTCATTTTAAATTGATTAAAATTCTTCATTTAAAAATTGATCTGTTATGCTCAACTCCCACTGAATCAAATATTCCTGATACTTGGTTTAAAAAATAAATTAAAAGAAGTTCCCTTGGGACTTCTCTGGTGGCTCAGTGATTAAGAATCTGCCTGCCAATGCAGGGAACACGGGTTCGAGCCCTGGTCCGGGAAGATCCCACATGCTGTGGAGCAACTAAGCCTGTGCACCACAACTGCTGAGCCTGTACTCTAGAGACCGTGAGCCACGACTACTGAGCCTGCGTGCCACAACTACTGAAGCCAGTGCACTTACAGCCCGTGCTCTGCAAAAAGAGAAGCCACCGCAATGAGAAGCCCACGCACCGCAATGAAGAGTAGAGCCCACTCACCCCAACTAGAGAAAGCCCGCAGGCAGCCGCGAGGACCCGACGTAGCCAAAGATAAATGAATAAAAATAAATTTAAAAAGAATTCTAAAGTTAAAAAAAAAAAAGTTCCCTTGTAAATGCCAGTCTCATTCCATTAAATCGGTCATCCTTTCTTATTTGGAATGCTGAAGACACTCAGATGAAGAATCGTGTTATAACTCATCTGTCACTTGGGGACACATTGTCTTTGTTTTTGGGAAATTGTGGAAAACATTGTCCAAACAAATTCCAGTGCCTAGGATCACTTAAGGACTTTAAAATGACTTCCACTGTGCAGTTCCCTCAGTCAGATTCAGTACAAATTATATTTTTAAAATAAATGTTCTAACAGAATTAGAATATACGTACACAAAGTGCACAAACCATAAGTGTACAGCTCAGTAAATTATCAAAAAATGAACCCAACACCTATAACCAAAACCGGAGTCAGGAAATGGAACATTACTAGAGCCCCAGAAGCCTCCCTAGGTGCCCCTCCTGATCACTACTCTGTCCTTTCTTTCCAAAGGTAACCACTGTCTTGACTTCTAATACCATAGGTTCATGAGGTGAGGGTGAGGGAAGCAGTCTATATCTTGATCTGGGTTAGATGTGTAGGGTGATGTCACATTTTATATATTACATATGTAAGAATACATTGAGACATCATACACAA
This sequence comes from Monodon monoceros, assembly GCF_005190385.1. NCBI lineage: Eukaryota > Metazoa > Chordata > Mammalia > Artiodactyla > Monodontidae > Monodon > Monodon monoceros. The sequence continues at coordinate 17,156,501 of NW_021703770.1, read as the reverse complement.
AAATAAACTCAAAACGGCTTAAAGACTTATGTATAAGACATGACACCATAAAACTCCTAGAAGAGAACATAGGCAAAACATTTGCTGACATAAATCGAAGTAATTCTTTCTTAGATCAGTCTCCCAAGGCAAAAGAAATAAAAGCAAAAATAAACAAATGGGACCTAATCAAACTTAGAAGTTTTTGCACAGCAAAGGAAACCATAAACAAAATGAAAAGACAACCTATGGACTAGGAGAAAATATTTGCAAATGATGTGACAAACAAGGGCTTAATTTCCAAAATATACAAACAGCTCATGCAGCTCAATATCAAAAAAAAAAAAGCAACCTAATCAAAAAATGGGCAGAAGACCTAAATAGACATTTCTCCAAAGAAGGCATACATGTAGCCAACAGGCATGTGAAAAAATGCTCAGCATTGCTAATTATTAGAGAAATGGAAATCAAAACTACAATGAGGTATCATCTCACACCGGTCAGAATGGCCAACATCAAAAAGTCTACAAATAACAAATCCTGGAGAGGTTGTGGTGAAAAGGAAAAACTTCTACTCTGTTGGTGGGAATATAAATTGGTGCAGCCACTATGGAGAATAGTATGGAGGTTCCTTAAAAATCTAAAAATAGAGTTACCATATGATCCAGCAATCCCACTCTTGGGCATATATCCAGAAAAAATGAAAACTCTAATTCAAAAAGATACATGAACACCAATGTACATAGCAGCATTATTTACAATTGCCAAGACTTGGAAGCAACCTAAATGTCCATCAACAGATGAATGGATAAAGAAGATGTGAGATACACACACACACACACACACACACACACACACACCACACACACACATGAAGGAATATTACTCAGCTGTAAAAAAGAATGAAATATTGCCATTTGCAGCAACATGGATGGACCTAGAGATTTTCATGCTAAGTGAAGTAAGTCAGAGAAAGACAAATACCATATGATACAACTTATATGTGGAATCTAAAAAAAATGGTAAAAATGAATGTATTTACAAAACAGAAAAAGGCTCACAAACATAGAAAACAAATCTATGGTTACCAAAGGGGAAAGGAGAGGGGAGGGATAAATTAGGAGTTTGGGATTAACAGATATACACTACTATATATAAAAAGATAAACAACAAGGACCTACTATATACCACAGGGAACTATACTCAGTATCTTATACCTGAAACTAACACCACATTGTAAATCAGCTATACTTTTATTTTTTTTAAATCAAAGAAAAAAATACATTGAGCTCTATACTTAAGTTTGTGCATTTTGCTGCATACAAATTACACCTCAGTAAGTAATTCCAGCTTTTCTGGTTGGTTCTCAATGGTAGAGCTGACTCAAAATAACCTTACTTTTATGTTAACACCTTACCTAACCGTAGTATGATTATCAAAACCAGGAAATTAAAATCGTTACTATGCTATTAACTAAAATGTAGACCTTATTCCAATATCATCAGTTTTTCAACTGTTGTCCTTTTTGTTTTCCAGGATCCTACCCAGGATCCCGAATTATATTTAGCAGTTATTTCTCCTTCATCCACTCCAATCTGTGACAGTTCTGACTGGAAGCTTCTCTTTCAGACACACAAATACAATCACACCTGAAGTTTCATGATGTTTGACAACTTCTTATAGATTGGACCCTAGATTTCCACCATTTCACTAGGTCTTCTCTTCAAGATCTACTTTGTTCCAATATAGTAATGCACTGTCACCAAGGACATGTGGCCTTGTCCCCAGGTCTAATTGCTTCACTCAAGGAGTAGCTGTGTCAGGTCAGGCTGACTCCACTCACCTCCTGGAATTTTTGTAAAACTTGTCTCTCTCATGAGCTTAGAAATTCAAGAGACATCTTTACTGTCACTTCAAGGCTGGATTAATGGTGGCACTGATGGTGGTGCAGCTAGTACACCAGCACTTACCTTTATCAATTTCTTTGATGTGTGCCAGGATGTGATGAGCTTGGGATGGCTTAGACATCATTATTGTAGCCAGAAATTGTCCAGTTGTGTATGGCCAGGTTAAATAGGATAGTGGGAAGAACATACAGGCGTGTGTGAGAGAGAATGGCAAATGTAGAGCAGGAAGGAGGGTTTTCACTCCACAACAGTATTAGGATCTTAATGCTTGCTTCAGGCTCTATTCCCTAGAGAACCTTGTCTAACACAAGGGATTTATTTAAAATAATACTAGCTCATGTCTCAAAATGAACCTATGTTGTGTCTGGCCCTGAGTCAAGCCCTTTCACTGGATTATTGAATACAAACCTCCCAATAGTCCAATAAAATGGCATTATCTTGCAGATGAGGTAACCATCACCCAGAGAAGTTAGGTAACTTCTTTAAAGATCACACAGTAAGTAGGATGCTTTATTTTAGGAGCATGCTGCTATTCTAACCAACTTTATATAGAATTACCTGGAGAACTTGCTTCCCATAGCACCACAATATTAATGACTTGGGCATGCAATGCCTGTATTATTCATGCAAAAAGGATTCTACCCAAGCAATTAAAGACAGAATACTTAATTGAAAAGGTTGAGAAGGTTTTGTCTGAATGAGGAGCTTATTAAAAATGCGTTTAAACATAAAACAAACTCTCTTTTTGTGGTAATGGTGTAGAAAATAAACCCATGAAAATTTAAGAGCTAATTTTGGGGAAAAAAATGCTTGAAGCAGCTTGTGTAAGTGATGTAGGTAGGTTTTGATCCATCATTGGGTTGTGAAATATATTGAGTGGGTTGAAACCAGTGCCAAAAGAAAAGAAAAATCTTATAAAAAAGAATAGGATAGAATAGAAATGATCTATTTACACATAGTAAAAGTGTGTATTGTTTTGTGAAGCTTTTCTTTGTAAATGTGTGTTAGAGTGTATGCGTGTGTGATGTAATTTTTTTTCATTGCGTTGAAAAAGGTTTTTAAAACACTGATATATTTGGTGACAGTATCACATGGTTTAAAAAACAGAACAAAATGTTTCTGGAGTCAAACACATGTAGGTTTGAATTTTAGTATATAATTTTAGTAAGAATTTAAGTCCAATCTGCTTGCTTTCCTGCTGCTCTTCAATGGAGAGTATTGTAGAAAACATTTAGAGAGTCTCCCGAATTTTCTTTTCATGAGTAAGACCATGTCTCTTAATGCTTACAAAACATCACTGAAATGCACTTCTTAGAGGCTGTGTTCCAAACTTACTTCTACCCATGATGGGCTGGACCCCACAGACCTTTGCACCTGGTTCTTACATATCATCCATCATGGCATCTTTCTCACTCTCTCCACACCTGGGAGAATCTTAAGGTTGTTGAGGGACTTGGGCTAGTACTTGACTCAGATTGACATATCTTTGGTACAGAAAATGTTTATTCTCAGAATCATTTCTTCCCAGATGATTCATTCCTGAGACCAGACAAAGCATCCAAGTTTTTAGGGACATTCTTGGGCAGGAGAAGACCAGGAGATCATCTAGTCATGGTGAAATGGAAAACAATTAAACTGGGGAGGAATCTGAACTCCCTTTTGGCAGTACCCTCTATTTTTCCAGGCTCACTGCCCAAGCATAGATTCACTCGGCCTTTAACAGCCATCTACAGGACACAGTAGGAATCATTTCATGACAGAAGTGGGGGCTGGAAAAGACCTAGCTTAATATCAAACCAGATAGTCTGAGGATGGGAAGGAGACTCAACTTCTTAATGTTTCCACAACCCTTGTGTTTACAACTAGATTCCTCTTCCCTGGAATTTTAACTTCTACTCTTGGAACAGAGAACATTTTTAAATGCTTTCACACTAGAAAAGACCCACCGACAAATTAAAAAAAATAAAAATAACCTCTGTAAAAATTATAAAAGAAAGGCATAATAATTATAGAGAACATTAACAACAGAGAGAAGCAAAAGAAGAAAATTTACATTATCTCACCACTCATGGAAAGCTGTGGTTTACACCTTGGTATATATTCTTCCAGACTTTTTTTTTCATGCATATAAAATACAAGTCGTTTGTTTTGCTGTTATGATTGTCATTTAAACATCACATACAGCCATGATAATTCCTTAGGATAATTTCTACAAGTGTAATTACTGTATTTCCTGAGTCAAAGAGTACACACATTTTGAAGGTCCTCTGTCTCAGAACTAGTTTTCATATACGTTCCTAGCCGTCCTCTCCCCTCTAACCTTTATATGCAACTTGTGGAGATTCACAGCACTGCTGTTGTTGTTCTGTTATAGTCTATAATATCCCCTTTTGCTGAGGAATTATTTGGTGAAAGACAATGTCTGGTCATTTCCCTGAAGGGTAGCAAAATACGCCTTCCCAAATATGCCACTTTAGTATAAAAGATTCTTTTGAACTGAAGGCAAATGAGAAGAAGCAGGTACAAGAAAAACTCTCTGCCTTTCCCTTATTTGCTTAAGAGCAGAATATAAATTTATAAAGGTGTCCCTCCCCGCTCCTCTTTTCCATAAAGGGCAGAAGTTAATCACCAGAGACAACTCTAGTCCCTCGTGAGCTTACGAGGTGGCACCATAGGAATCTGCCTAACAAGCCTTGCTAAACTTACCATTTACCTACCGTAAGTTAGTGGCCTCATATATTTCTCTTCCCACAGTTTGCCACCCCTAGAAGCTCAAAGTCGTTTTTCTTTGTTTTATCACTTCTCTAAAAATGTATTGTTCTTTTGGTAAGATGCTCTATAAGACCAAGTTCTAACCATCCCTTTGAGTTACTCATCACTGGGTATTCCCATGTGTATGCACAATGCACATGTTAGTAAACTTCTGTTTGTTTTTTTCTTGTTAATCTGTTTTTTGTTAGAGCCTCAACTGGAGAACCTAAGATAGACAGCTGGTCTAGAGTCCTCCTCTCATCCCCCAAAATGCAAAATTTTTAATCTGTATGTTATACAATTAAAATGAGCTCAGGAAACAATTTTGATACATCTTAGATATAAATATTGTGAACTGAGATTAATTGGTACAAATGTTGAGACGTGCAAGTATAACCAGAAAGCACAGGGCAGTTAGCTTTTTATGGATAAAACATGACCAATGGCAGTAGGGTTACAGGGGAGCTTATCTTCTTAGAGGTATCTCTGTAAGGCAACATTGCAGGAAAAAAAAAAAGTTACACGATAGGAGAGGCAATTGGTTTACATTTTCAAACTTATCAAATTTCACATGAGAAATCCAACTCATTATACTTTAAGGTTTAGTTCAAATGTGACTTCCTTAGTGGAGCCTTCTGTATTAGTCAGGGTGCAGAGAAGCAGAACCATTAGGAGATAAACATAGTTGTAAGAACGAAACAGTCTTTGTAACACGATGTCTGGATAGAGAGTGTACCATTTTGCACACACTAGTATTCTTATACAGTGGTCAGCAAGGTATAAGAATACTAGTTACCCTATAGCTTTGCCAACAGAATATATCATAATTATTAATTTTCACCGCTCAGATAAGAAATGGTATTTCTCCTTTTAATTTGAATTTAATTATGAGTGATGCTGAAGAGCTTTTCATAAGTATAAGGAACATTTATATCTTTTTAGGGGGCTACTTTCTGCCTCATGTTTTTTGCCCATTTAGCTAATGGGGTTTGATCAATTTCACCTTGGTGTTAAGAGTGCTTTACACGTTAGTGATATTAGTTCTTTTCGGCAATGTACGCCATTAAGTATTTTCTTCCACTTTGTAATTTGCCTTTTGACTTTGCTTATAGAATTTTGTGCCATGCAAAGCTTCTTTAAAAATATTTTTATTTTTATCTAGGTGAATTCATGAATCTTTTCTTTTGTTGTGAATTTTTAGATGTATTTAGAAAGTCTTTCTTTACAGGTTTCAAAGGAACCCACCTGTTTTCTTCTAGTATTTTCATGGCTTCATTTTTATAGTTAGAGTTCTTATCTATTTGTTGTTGTTATTGTTGTTTTTTCCTTTTGTACAGTGTGAGTTGGGGATACAATTTTATCTCTTTCTAAATGGGTTTCCAGTTATTTTGGTCCAATTTTGGTCCAGTGATCGGAGATGTCAACTGTATCACTCATTACATTTCCATATATATTTGTACTTTCTAGTCTATTTCTCTGATTCATGTGTCTATTCATGAATTATTCCCACATCCTTGCACTTAAAATGGCTTTCTGATATATTTGATGGTCTGACAGAGATTTCTGCCTCTCCCTGTCCCTCAATGGTGCTTCTTTTTTGGTGTTTCCCTGGGTATTCTTGCATGTTTATTTTTCATGTGATTTTTAATATTAACTTATCTCATTTTAAGATAAAAGCTTTTTGGTATTTTTACAGAGGCTTTGTGAAACATTTATTAAATTAACTTATGAAAAACTGACAGCTTTATGATGTTGAGTCATTTTATTCAAGAACAAGGGATGCCTGTCCATTTAAGCTCATACGTCTTCCAGGAGTGTTTTAGCATTTCCTCATGTAGATTTTCCAAATTTCATGTTAAGTTTATTTCTAAGTATTTTATCTTGTTTTTTTTGCTATTGTAAATGGGATTCACTCTTCCATTATTTTGTGTATATGAAGGATATTAATTTTGTATGTTAGTTTTATACCTTGCTATCTTTAAAATTGTATGTGCTTTAGTACTTATTCTTAATTACATCTTTTGCTTTTTAAGCATTTAAAAATAACTTAGCTTATTAGTTTCACTATCTCAAGTCTTTGCAGATCTAGTTCTATCATCTTCGTTTTATTTCTGCTGGCTGTTGCTCATGGTCTATTATTCGCTATGTGTTTTGCGATTTTTTTTCGACCATGTATTCATACTTCTTGGAACTCTATCTGTGAAATTATTTGAGGCCTCCATTTAGAGTGAGTTCCTCCAGAAAGGACCCCATTTTCTTCTGCTAGATGTTTAAGGACAATATCAACATATGACGAGTTCAAAACAATTCTTAGCCTTGAGGCTTTTTTTTCAGTTTTAATATTTTTTTATTGAAGTGTGGCTGATTTACAATGTTGTGTTAATCTCTGCTGTACAGCCAAGTGATTCAGTTATATATAACAATATATATGACTGAATATATACATTTTTTTAATATTCTTTTCCATTATGTTTTATCATAGGATATTGGATATAGTTCTCTGTGCTATACAGTAGGATCCTGTTGTTTATCCATTCTATATCTAAAAGCTTACATCTGCTAATCCCAACCTCCCACTCCATCCCTCCCCCAACCTCCTTCCCCTTGACAACTACCAGTCTGTTCTCTGTGTTCATGATTCTGTTTCTGTTTCACAGACAGGTTCATTTGTGTCATATTTTAGATTCCACATATAAGTGATATCATATGGCATTTGTCTTTCTGATTTACTTCACTTAGTATGATAATCTCTAGTTGCATCCATGTTGCTGCAAATGGCATTATTTCATTCTATTTTATGGCTGAGTAATATTCCATTGTATATATGTACCACACCTTCTTTATCTATTCATCTGTCAGTGGACCTTTAGGTCGTTTCCATGTCTTGGCTCTTGTGAATAGTGCTGCTATGAACATAGGGGTGCATGTATCTTTTTGAATTAGAGTTTTGTCTGGATATATGCCCAGGAGTGGGATTGCTGGGTCATATGGTAAGTCTATTTTTAGGTTTCTGAGGAACTTCCATACTGTTTTCCACAGTTAACCTTGGGGCTTTTTAATTCACACGATAAACCTGGATGAGGGCTGTCTTAGAGCTACAATTTCTCAGGCAATATCTCTCCCCACTCATTCACCCAGTTCCAAGATTAAAAAAAAAAAAAAAAGCCAAGCAACTCTTTACTGTCGGCTTCTGAGAGTGGGTTTATTTCTGGATCTCCTTTTCATTGATGATATAGCCATTTAGGTTCCCAGCTTTATGTGAGGGTCTCCTAGAGGAGTTCTCTCTTTGGGGGCTCTACCCTTGAGCTTGAAAGGCTGCCAGAATAGACCAGACTCCAGGGGTTGGCAGATGCTCGAGGACAAAGCATGCTTGTGTGCTTACTCACCTCTGGGTTCCTGCCTTTTATTAATTTTTGCTTTCTAAGGATTAAAAAAAATTTCTTACTGGTTTAACAATGTATTTTAAGAGCTTTTATATAAATATGTTGTATAGTTTTGTGGGTTTTTTTTAATGGAAATTTGTTAAGAATATGTAGGCTGTCTCACCTCTATCGGTCTTGGAGGTTTAAGGTGATTTTTAAAACATTCAATACATTTAAAATTAACTAAACTTATGATATAGATAACTATTTATACACATGGAAAGATGGTGATGTGATGGTCAGTAAGAAGAAAAAGCTACAAATTGTAAAAGGTATGAGCTCGTCATAAAATATTCACAGAGATCCCTATATACAGAGGAAATAGTTTTAAACCTAGTGGCTGTTTCTAGGAGGTTGAATATTGGGTGATTCTTTTTTCTTTTATTTTTCCTTTTGTAATTTTTCATAATGAACATGAATTATTTAGATAAAAGTATTTTTTAAAACTATTTTTTACATTATATAAATCTGAATGGAAATATTTCAAAACTAAGTAGGAATGGTGTTAAGTTTTTCAAAGCCCTTTGAATATCTTTAATAATTTATCAGCTTTGATTTCGAGCCTCTCTCTTTCTCTCTCCCTCTCTCTTTCTCTACACACACACGCACATATACACATATGTTTTTTTTTGTCCTATGGGCAAAATCAGTGGGGTATAGGCTTCTATCTTCTGTAGAGCTATTTGGTCTCTAGGAATGAAAGACTTTCCCCCAAATGAGGCTGTTGGTAGAAAGGGAGCAGACAAGGGTAGTTCTTCTTCAGTGGAATCTTCCAAAACTTTGATAGAGTTTGAGGAGGTGAAATGACTTAGATAATGTCTTCCCTGGAAGCATAAAATAGAGGAGCTAATTCCCCAAACGCTTTCCAGTGGATGAGTCTATCATTTTGTATGAATGTTTCCTGGCTGGAATGATTTACCATTTTTTTCCCCTACTACCTCATTTAACTAACTGCAGATGGAGAATCTTACAGCTTTCAACTCTTTTAGAATCTATCTTGTTAATGGGTCTTTCTAGAATTGACTAGAAAAGTGTATAGAGAGAAATTTAGTATGGAAATCAGTAGACCATGAGCTCCAGGGACACTGTAACAGACCCTTTTCTGGGTAAGCGTGCAAGAAAGTGCCATTCCAACAAGACCAACTGTACATAAAAGCAGCGGCTGTCATACAGTGACGAAGTTTCGGAAAACAAAAAGAATACACTTGAAACTCCAGGAAAATTCCACTTGCATGCATCATAAAATTAGGAAAAAAGGAAAAACTGTGGAAGGTCAGCCAAGTCAACTGTTTTCTTTCAGATAGCCCCGCAGACCTGGGGATGACCAACAGTCATTTTAATTGTGAAGTTCAAATGTATAAAATATATTCATAAAATTTAAAGGGGGGCTTCCCTGGTGGCGCAGTGGTTAAGAATCCGCCTGCCAACGCAGGGGACGCAAGTTCAAGCCATGGTCCGGGAAGATCCCACGTGCCGCAGAGCAACTAAGCCCGTGCGCCACAAGTACTGAGCCTGCGCTCTAGAGCCCGCGAGCCACAACGACTGAGCCTGCGTGCTACAACTACTGAAGCCCGTGCGCCTAGAGCCCATGCTCCGCAACAAAAGAAGCCAACACAATGAGAAGCCCGCACACAGCAACAAAGAGTAGCCCCCGCTCACCACAACTAGAGAAAGCCCGCGCGCCCAGCCACAAAGACCCAACGCAGCCAAAAATAAATAAATAAATTTATATAAAAAAATTTTTTTAAGGGAACTCCTTTCTGAAAAATATTTCGAGTCAACAGAATTTCAGAGCCTCACCAACAGAATTTTTACTTCCTCTCTATGTGGTTGAGTTTAAGTACTAAATAAAATTACTGAAAGCTCTTACAGTGTTACAAATGAATATACATTGTATACCAGGAGTAAATCTACTTCTTTCAAAGATCAGATGGATAGTTTATTTTGATCATTGATTTGAAACCTCTTCGATGAAAATGCATTTTTGTCCTGTGTTGTAAGAAAAGGTTTTGAAATCGTGTTCAATTCTATCATCACAGGTTGTCATAAATTACATCATTATCACAAGTGCTGATAGATCAGACTTGGCAAGTTCACTGCACAGGAGGTTTGGAATAAGCTGAAGATTTGTCAGGATGTCTCCCCCAGTTTAAGACAGGGTCCCTGTGCATATACCTCCTCGAAGCAAGGAATATATCTAACCTTTATGTTCCTGGACCCTCCTCTGGGTTTCTAAATGGAAGTGTTTCATGGTGTTTGAGGAGATCAAGTGAATTAAATATGCAGCAAGTCAAACCCCATCCTGAAGAGGTAATGCTTCCTGGGAATCTGCCACGAACTACAAGAAACCTTTTTCTTATTTGATTTCTTCATGCTTCCATTTGTTTCTCTAAACGGATGATACTGTGTGTTCTTTCTATAACCAGAGTTGTGTGGTGAAGATCATGCATGATAGTTTATTTTAGGAAGCTTTGAAAGCAAAGTGGCTATTCCATAAAAATTCTTCTTCTCCCCCTCAAAAACAAGATTTTCACACAGTATTGTGAAGCAATTATACTCCAGTAAAGGTCTATTAAAACAACAACAACAACAAGATTTTCGGATGAGGGAAGCAAATGAGAAAGACAGAACTGGATGTTTGAACGATTCTTCTGGAAGTGAAATCTGACCAGATCCCTCTTGTGTTTCGAACTCCCCTTCTCAAGCAGAGTAAAATCCAGACTCTTTGCCTGAAGGCTTCACCATATCTGGACCCAGAGACCTCTCTGACCTCATCCCTCACTGTGCCCGTCTTGCTCATTTCTCTTATGCCTCACAGGCCTCCTTACAGTTCCTCCATCCTCAGGGACTTTGTATTTGTGGTTCTCCCTGCCCTTCCTCCAGTGAGTTCCACCACTGGCTCTCTGCCCTCATTCAGTCTCTGCTCAAATGTCGTCTCTGGGGACTCATCCCTGACCTCCCCACCTAAATCAACAGTTCGTCCTCTTCCACCTCCTTGTCTTATTCTTCTTTCTATCACTTGCCAATGATGTTTTCTGTCTCTCTCTCTCCATGAGTAAGTTCCAAGAAGTTCCTGCTTGAGAAAGTATTTGCTGACTGAATGAATATGGACTGCTGACTAAATGGATGGCTCCAGGGATTCTGTCACCGTAATCACATAGCCAGCATGTGCTACACATATGGATTTAGGTGGATGACTTAAAACTGATGATAGCCACATGGGAAGAATTGAGGAGGCATAACTGATGAATTGTATTCAATTCAATGTAGCAAACATTTATCCAGCCCCTATTATGAGTAAGGCCATATGCGGGGGGTTGATATTGGCACATCTGCTTCTCTGAAGAAGCCTTATAATTGATTTTTACAAAGAAGAGCCAAAGCAGAAAGGCTTCCTCAGACAGTTGGGACCCCCCCTGCTTCTGATTCTTTTTTTTTTTTTTTTTTTAATTTGGTTGCCTGGGGTCTTAGTTGCGGCAGGTTGGCTCCTTAGTTGCGGCATGCATGTGGGATCTAGTTCCCTGATCAGGGATCGAACTCAGACCCCCTGCATTGGGAGCATGGAGTCTTAACCACTGTGCCACCAGGGAAGTCCCACCCCCTTCTGATTCTTGTTGAAATAAATTTAAATTGACAAGCCTTTGTCAAATCCCTACTACAATCAAGGCACTAGGCTGCTGATTGATTAATCCCATTGTTGGGCTTCATAAGGGTGTTGATCCTTCACCTTCAAATAATGGCAAATCTGATACTCAGAAAAAATAATTCAGGATAGCAATACAGCATAAGATTATAGACTTTGGAGAGCTGTATTAACCCGAGTACTTCTAGAAGTGCAAATGTTAAAGCTATTAAAGTTCTACCAGAATCGTGCACCAACACTGCTCATTGATGTGTACTTTTGATTGAGACAAGAAAGAAATAGATATATTACAAATTAGCCAAAAAATCATATCTTTTCCTCATTATTTTCTGAACATTTAGGACTCACTTTTGTGCAAATACTTATATAGTTAATTTCTGGTATATTTTATCTATATCATTTTATATGAGTAAATTTTAAATGCACACATATATGTTAGGACTTTGTTATACAAAGGATGGAATAAAAAGAGTGGAGGGTACAAAGTAGTACCTGGCACAGTTAACATCAGCTAACAGTGAGAACCTACTTGGTGCCTGATACTCTTCTAAGGGCTTAATGGGCTAATTAGATTGGATGAATTAATTCATTTAATAGTCACAACATGCCCATGAGGTAGGTACCCTTACCATTCCCATTTTACAAATTAGGAAACAGGAAAAAAGAGGTTCATTAGCTTGTCCAAGGTTAGTAATCATGCCAGAATCCATGCTCTTAACCACTATTATATTGCCTCCCAGGAAGCTTGCATTCTACCCTGGGCAGGTAGGAAAGAAATGTATCAAATATTAATCAGGGGCTTCCCTGGTGGCGCAGTGGTTGAGAGTCCGCCTGCCGATGCAGGGGACGCGGGTTCGTGCCCCGGTCTGGGAGGATCCCACATGCCGCGGAGCGGCTGGGCCTGTGAGCCATGGCCACTGAGCCTGTGCGTCCGGAGCCTGTGCTCCGCAACGGGAGAGGCCACAACAGTGAGAGGCCCGCGTACCGCAAAAAAAATTAAAAAAAAATAAATATTAACTAGAGTTGAGAGCAATAAAAGAGCCTTCTCAAAGTAACCTGTGCTTTTTTTTTTTTTGCAAAAATAGACAATAATTACTGTAAGAGCTCAAAGGAGGGAAAGGCAATTCTGCCTGCGATGGACTTCACCAAAAATCAAGAATGGCTTCTTCATCACAAAAACAATACTGGAGGTAAGAAATTAGGGAGCAATACCTTTAAATTATTGAAGGAAAATAATTTCTAAGCTAGAATTCTATGCACAGCCAAACTAGTAATGAAATTTGAGCATAAAGACATACAAGGTCTCAAAAATGTATCGATTTCCCACCCCCCATGCCCTTGTCTTAGGATACCACTAGAGGATGTCCTTCCTCAGAAGGAGGGAATATTTATCATCGTCTCATTATCTATATGAGATGATGGATGTTCACTAAACTTATTGTGGTAATCACTTCATGACATATGTAAGTCAAATCATTATGCTGTATGCCTTAAACTTATGCAGTGCTGTATGTCAATTATATCTCAACAAAACTGAAAGAAAAAAATTAAAACAACAAAAAAGAGGGAGTAAAATTCAATTAGGAAGATGTGCAAAATTGAGAACAAGGTATCCAGCAGAGGAGAGAACCCTGAGAATAATGACTGTGGTGTAGATAATTCATAATTCAGCTGTAAAGGGCAGCCATCCAGGTGGAAGCAGCAAGACTCAGGAGACAAGCTGTTTGGAGCTGTCAGCACCATGCCTGGTGCTGTGGAACCAACTTTTAACCAGAGAAGACTCCTGGAGAAAGTATCAACCCAAACAAGGGAATATACTAAGAAAGAGGAAGGTATGATATCCAGGAAATAGGGAAGCCAACCTTGGAGAAAGACAGAAGGAATTCCAAGTTTGGTAGAAAACAAAGGCCAGGATGACAACTGAGCAGCAGGTCTAAAGGAAAACCTGCCTGGAGAAGAGGGATGTTTAAAAATATTTTTACCTGATATCAGTGACTTTTGGACATTGCACTGAGACGTTATTGGAAGTAGTTGGAAAGATTAGCAATAAGCAAAAATCAAATAAAGCAAAGGAAAAAGCAAGACAATTATTAACTTCAGAGAAAACCTAAAAGTAGAAGGAAAAATGATCATAATACATTATGATGCTTTTATGTGAATATTTGCAAAGCATAGGAATGGAAACACTGAATATGGAGGTAAACATCATATGGGGAAGATAAAAGAGGAGAAAAGGGATGGCAGCCTGAAAGAGCTACATCCTCTTCTACCGTAACAGGAAATATAGAAATGATGTTTAAAATTGATTATTAAACACATAGCAGTACATACATTATATTGAGAAATCTGGAGATTTGAAAATGTCAAAGAAAAACTGCTAAAAGAGTCAAAGGTGATTACTTCTGGTGAGCGGAAGTAATATTTTTTAACAAGTTTTTAGTATTATTTAAATTTTAAAATTACATATATAAATTATTTTAGTAAAATGGTATAAAAAAAATTAAGTGTCCATGTGGGCTTTCACAAAAGTTTGGTATCCAAACGACTCTCAGTAAAGATTCTTCTTCTTCTATGGTATTATTATTATTAATTATTATTATTATTGGAAAGAGTCTTGGCTTATTGTCAGATGCTATTGAATCTCTTAATATCTGCCACTGATTCTTTCTGGGGATTTAACGCATGGGATCTCAGTTTCTTCATTTGTAAAGTGAAGGGGTTAATATATATATATATGTATGTATAAAATCTCTTAGGCCTGCTCCAGCCCTATTATGTTATGAACAGGACCTATTATGCAACATGCATACACTGACAGGTTGCCGTCACACATGCGAAACTTGGCTGTTTTTTTTTTTTTTTTTTTTTGGTACGTGGGCCTCTCACTGTTGTGGCCTCTCCCGTTGCGGAGCACATGCTCCGCATGCGCAGGCTCAGCGGCCATGGCTCACGGGCCCAGCCGCTCCGCGGCATGTGGGATCTTCCCAGACCGGGGCACGAACCTGTGTCCCCTGCATCGGCAGGCGGACTCTCAACCACTGCGCCACCAGGGAAGCCCTTGCCTGCTTTTAAAGTCCTGACTTTGATCTACGCCATGGAGCCGAGAAGATGAGGAATGTCTTAATCACTGGTTCAAGAACATGAAAGGTGATTGTGAGACAAAGAGGGGATTCCAGCACCAGGAAGGACATTTTAAGACAATATGATTTCAACCTCTGGAATGAGTCTTACCTTGCAGAGCTGATATATTTAAAATGGGATGATGTACTTGAATGCTCTTTGTAAAGTGAAAATCCTATACAAGCATAAGCTGTATCTCTAGTATTGTTTGGAAAGGGGTCAGTGCACTCTAGTGGGGAAACCTCTGGCCTGGGCGTTAAAACATTTGAATTCTAGTGTTGACTTTGCCATTAATCCCCCAGGTAAGTTTGACAAACTCTCTCATGTCTTTTATCGCAGCTTCAGGTTTGGTAAAATGAAGATGGACTTGGAGTTCTTCAGTTAGCAGAGAAAGAAATCAGATTTGGCAAAAATAGGGTAGCTCATAGAACTGAGACAAAAGCTTCAGGAAGGCCAGGAGCCAGATACTGTGGAGCTCTGGGCAGGGCTGATATTCAAACGATAAAACAAGATGGCGCAGGCAAATCGGAATGGATACCAGTAGCCACACAGAGACCTAGCGGCACTCAGCTGATACACAGTGTCTCAATCCATGCTGTGACAAAATTCCACAGTCTGGGTAGCTTATAAAGGACAGAAATATATTTCTCACAGTTCTGGAGGCTGCAAGTCCAAGCTCAGGTTGCCAGCATGGCGGAGGGCAGGCTCGCTTCCAGGTCCCGGACTTGCCATTGTAGTGAGAAGGGGCGAGGCATCTCTCTAGGCAAGAATGCTAATCCCATTCATGATAAGCGTTCCACCCTCAAGAGTTGCAAGCAACTCCCAAGGCCCCGCCTCCTAAAACTGTCACCTTTGAGAGTCAGGATTTCAACATGTGACTTTTAGGGAGACACAAACATTCAGACCATAGCACAGGGGTTACCTCTTGAGCTGCTGTATCAGAGGGAAAGCTGGCGTAGTGATCCCAGGAAGGGGATGCTGGGGAGGACATACAGGGTGGTGGAGAGGCAGCTGTTTACCAACTGGCAGGGAGGTATTTCAATATTTTAACAGCCGGTACAGCTGTATTGGTGTGTTTCTGCAGGATGTCTAGATTTAAGGAGCTATTTATTGTTACTGCAGGCCTCACTGCTAGGATGAATCGAGATAAAAATTTAGCACTTTGTTCCTCCTCTTGTGTCCCACTGCGTTATACTCACATTTGAGGGAGAGAGTGTGTGGTTGGCCTAGTTGCGAGCTCCTGCCCACACTCGGCTAGAGGAGAACAGAGCACTCGGAACTGACAGCCCAGCCACAGCTGCATCCAATGGAGTGGAGGCACTTTCCTAAAATAAGTCAGGTCTTTGTTACTCAAAGGCGAGAATAACCTATTGGAGAATAAAGTATTTGACAGCTGGTATGGCAGGGACATCAATCAGTGAGAAGGTACATCAGCCCTTGACTAGGGGGCAGGATCCTGAAGTTTCTCTGATTTGTTGGGAGTTAACCTTTCGTTACCAGCTGTGCTGTGGCAAGATGAGGGCAAATACTAGGAGTCCCGGGGGTCAGCATGGAAGAGGGGGTGGGCACGTGGAGCCAGGAGCCTGGGCCGTGGTTACTGCTTATAGGTTATTGCTCATATTATCAGTATGAACCTTCTGTAACCAAAAGAAGGGGGAATGGATAGGCTGAGGAAAAATCATAGCTGGCTATTACAGAGGGGTTGGAGTAGAACTGCAAAGAGTTAATGGTTTGCTGCTGAGTGTATAAGGAAATGTGTGGTGGTATTTTTGGTTTTCACAATGGCTAGGAGATGGGGAGGGTGCTACTGGAATTTGGTGATGGAATCAGGAACAATAAATGTTCTACAATGTCTGGGACGGTCATGCCGACCTATCCAAAATGTCAAAGCAGCTCTGTTGAGACAGATTGCAAGAGTTATCCGTAAGGGGCTACTGAAGAGAGGAGAGCTGTATGCCTTGGGCAGAAGGGAGATAAAGTCCTAATTTGGGTGATATAGTTGCCATTTATTATTTAGTATGGATTAGGTCCATAAACACATTTGTCATTTAATCTGCATGACTATCCCCTGAGATATAATTAATTACTCCCTTCTTATACACAAGGAGTTAGGCTCGGAGAGGCAAAATAACTTCACCAGAGTGAGACAAGCAAGGGGCAGAGTCCCTTCAATTCAAGTTTGAGTTCAAAACCTTCCTGCAGGGTTTTAGGGGACAAGGAGGAGAGTGGCAACAGGGTGTGTATGGAGTCCTTCGAGAGAAAGAAAATCACATTCGTGACACAAACTCAGGATGAAATCCTAGGAAGAGTTGTTGAGTCCTGGAATAAATTTCTGTGGGAAGCTGGAATTTTTGGATATCTTTGAAAAGACCCCCTCTATCTAAAAATCCTTTCGGAGGTTTTTTGTTTTTTGTTTTTTTTTATTTTTTTGATTGAGAGAGGAGACCATTAGAGGCGTCTTCTGGGCTTGTTTCTGTGATTCAGTTCTCAGTATTCTTCTAAACTCCGAGGGCTGACCTTAAGATAAATGTTGAATAAACACTCCCTTGAAAGGCCTGGAAATTCACACACAACTGCAACTAAGTGAAAAACTAATTAAAACCAGCCATTCTGATTCAACATTAACTGAAATTTATCTACCTATGTTGAAATAAATGCAAGAAGTCAAAAGTTTAAAAGATGAAAGAAGGATGACTTAGAACTTTTTAAAATGACATTTTATATCATAACAAAATCAATATACATTATCGTATAAGATTTCTATGGAATAAATATTCTGCTATTTGCTGTGTATGGATTTTTGCACGTATATCTCACATTTTAAAATCATCAGGGAATTCCTCATTTCCAATTATCTATAATTCCATCACAAGCACTTTTTCTCACCCTTTGCCTCAAACTTTATGCTAACACGCCACTACCTCCCCCAAGGGAATTACACGTAAAGCTAAGCTTACACTAGCCATCTATATCTTGTTAAAAATGAAGAACACAAGAGTAGATTTTATTAGTCAAAAAGGGGGGACAGAGTATGAAGGTAGTAGGCACTCGTTTGGGGGTGGGCAGAGGAAAGGAGATCTAACTAAAGTGGTAGTTTTCTCCAGCTATAAGTACTGAATTTCAGGAATTCTGGTCCCTCCGTATCAATCTAGGATGGATGGATAGCTTTCCAGTTCCCGCCCTATCGCGAACTCCCAGTCGCAGACACCAGGTGGCGCTCGCATGCTCGCAGCTCAGCGAATGGAACCCTCGGATTTAGACCCTGTCTGCTAAAAAGTCGCGCTGGCTGCCCGACCCGGGAGAATCACGTTCAGTGAAGCGCAGAAGCAAAACGGCGCCTAGCTCGGGTCCTGTCCCGTGGCAGACCTGAGGCGCGTTCGGAAAGCGACCGACAGACGCAGGGCGGCGGTGGGAGCTGCAGAGGGCCTTTTGCACTCCAATTGCAGGACAAGCGGGGAAGTTCAGAGCGTGGACAAGGGGATGCGAATACCAGCAAATTCGGGGAAAGCAGAGGACGTGGCTTGGGAAGGTTAGAATATCCGAAGGACCCCCTTGAAAGGGGCTGGATGGGTCACAGCCCCTCTTTCTGTATTCTGGGCTGAGCAGGGTGGTAGCAGGTTCGGGGACCTTTTAAGAGCACCGCCTGCCCTTTCTCTCTTCGCCATCACCAGCTTTTAACGGTGGTGAAATACCCTCTGCGGTTTTCCAAGGCGAGAGGGTATTTTCTCACAAAAGTGGCTTCTTCTTTTTTTTTTTTTTTTTGCGGTACGCGGGCCTCTCACTGTTGTGGCCTCTCCCGTTGCGGAGCACAGGCTCCGGACGCGCAGGCCCAGCGGCCATGGCTCACGGGCCCAGCCACTACGCGGCATGTGGGATCTTCCCGGACCGGGGCACGAACCCGTGTCCCCTGCATCGGCAGGCGGACTCTCAACCACTGCGCCACCAGGGAAGCCCAAAAGTGGCTTCTTGATAAACACTTAGTTTTTATACCTCCCAGCTCCCAACATTTGTGCGCACACAACAAGCTGGATTGTAAAGACGCCGCGGGAGGGGGTGGGAGGCTGTTCGTGAGGTTAAAAAATGAGTAACGATGATGACTTTCCAAGGGGGCCCAGGGGATGACCGCGCAGGGCCGAGTCCCTGGAGACCTGGCGCGGGGCTCTGGCACGCCTCGTGGGCTTCACAGCTCAAGCAGAGCCTCTCGGAGGGTGACCTGCATGTATCAGAACCACCAGGGTGTTTGATAAATGCAGAGTCCCTGGCCTCAGCCCAGACCTGTTGAAACAGGATCTCTGCGAGGGAGCATATGCAGTTTAAGAAGTCCTACCACCGGCCACAGCCGACATTCGTCCTTTTAAACACCAAAAATGTGTATTTCAACATTCGCAGGTGATTCTCCTGCACATTAAAGTTTGAGCATATCAGCTTTGGCATTTTATAGCCCTCGTTCAGAAGAAGGAAGGGAGTAAGGGTACCCCTTGTTTTTTTGTCTTTTTTTGGTGGTATCTTAGTTCCCCGAACAGGGCTCGCACCCGCGCCCCCTGCAGTGGGAGCGCGGAGTCTTAACCACTGGACCGCCAGGGAAGTCTCAAGACAGGCTACCCCTTTATAGCGGGTACCAGCCGCCCGAGCGCGGGGTCCCTGACGAGGCTGGTCTTTGGGAATGGGGAAGCGGGCACTCAGCACCTGCGTCCTCGAGGGCTCCAGACCTCGCAAAGCAGCCAGCCGCACGCTAGCCTCGGTGCGAGTGGAGGGGCAAAAGCCGCTCTTTCCCGTTCACCCGGCTGCGGCCCGCACCTGGGGCGGCCGCCAGGTCTGGGCTGGCGTGCCTGCGGCGCTGGGCGGGCTCGTCAGAGCATCTCTTGTGGGGCCGGGCTGGAGGAGAAGAGGAGGAGGGAAGCGGGGGTGCGTTAGGGGCTTAGGCCTGCCTCCCACCTCCCCCACGCAGCCACCTTCCGCTCTATAATTGGCTGCCAGCGGGCCTTCCTTTCCTCTTATCTGATCCCGGGCGCCTAGCAGGAGGGAAGCCCTGGAGAGGAGGAGGCAGCTCTGAGCGGCCGGGAGTGGGGGCAGAAGCGGGTAGAGGAGAGGGAGAGAGGCTAATTGAAAGGGGCACGCGGCGGGAAGCGCGCGAGACCCGTGCGCCGCCAAGAACCATTTCGCGGCGGAACTTGGATCTTCCCTAGGCACGGGGAGGCCCCCTACCTGGGCTGGAATCTTCTCCTGAAAAGGTCAGTTCCAATCTTTCTCTGCTCTTCTTTCGGGTCGGCTTTGCAAAGTCTATTCTTGAGGAAGGGAAAGTGGGAAGGGCGAGCCACCTGCAGACGCCGTGCAATTCCATGGACCTTCTCTTCACGCGCGCCTCGGATGGCCCGGGGACGTTTGAGGTGCGATGGGAAGGTGCACCGGGTGCCTCTTCGCAGGGGGTCACTGGGCAGGGAGATTGGTGGCACTGCGTGATGCAAATGCAGACAGTGAAGATGCCCTGGGTTGCTCTCAGGAGATTTCCCCCTTGTACTTGGGCCCTGTGAGTGCTCGGCGGGAAAGAGCGGGTGTCTCCACTTCGAGACAGTGGAGAATCCAGAATTTCCAAGTAGAAGGGGCTTCGTAAAGGCGACCATTCCGTTGAGAAAGGGGCTTAGGGATTGTTTTGGAGAGCTGTATATAAACAGAAAGCACGCTGTTTTTATTTAGATTGTATTAAGGGTCGCTTGGAAAAACAGTCGATGGAGATCATGGGGTACGCAACTCACCTGGATCCCCGTGGGTGACCCGCGCTGGGGACCAGGTGCTCGCGAAAAGAGGAGCAAGCAAACGGAGTGCCTCGATGCAGGATGTTAGCAGTAGTGATAGCTCTTCCACGTAGTGATAGCTCGTCCACGCCAGGAAACCCGGATGCTTCGCGCGTTTTACTTTGGTGTCTGGACCCAGAAAGTTGCAGCTTTCAGATGCACCACCACGCTGTGGTGCTGGAGGGTCTTCTCTGCCCTGGCTTTTCCCCCCCCCCCCCCCCCCCCCGCCCCTTTTATCCCTCGGAACTGCTGGCGGCTTCAAGCGCTCTAGTACGCAGCGCCTAGGCGGAGGTGCATCTGGCCGAGCTTGGCTTTAGCGTGCACAGCGCACAGTCAAGACAGGGTTAGGGCCAGGCCAAGAGGAGCCGGCGTTGTGCCACTGGAGTGGCCTTAGTCCTAAGCAAGGGTCTGAACGCTGCCTGCAGGTCCAGGACACGGGCACTCTGATTCAGGAGCTGGGTTCTTGGGTCCTCTGTGGGAGGCTCCGCCCTGTGGCACGCGAAGCTCAGGATTGACCCGGGGTCGCGCATTGTGCTTAGGCTTTCGGCATGTCCTTAGGGCAACTGTGCAAATGGAGCTTGCGCGCAGCTCTCGCAGCGGCCTATATCTGCCCCTCCCCCCTCCCCCCCTGAAAACTACTTCTGGAGCTACAGCTGAGAGCCTCATTCCCTCTGGACGTTTTGGAGAGTCAGCTGCCTGCAGCAGTAGAAGGGGGTGGAAGGGGGGCAGAAACAAAGAAATATGCGGATCAGACATTGGTGGCTCTGTGGGGAGCAGAAGTGAGAAAGAGTTTTCCTGAAACTCCCCTCTTAAAGGCTCTGGGGCTCCTCAGCTACAGAGAATCAAGGGGGGCCCTTCCTGGTTGCAGCATGTGATAAAGAGGCCCTGCTCGCATCCAGCAAACCGGCTTAAGCTGGATGCAGTGGGGAGAGCTGGTGGTGTGTTTCTGACAAGGTGGTCCAGCTCTGCCCACAGAGAACTCACTGGTAAATGTAAAATGAGTGAATGAATTAATGCATGGATAGCATTTGGATTTTGAGTTGTTTCAAAAGAGCAACTTGGATGGATTTCCTTTGAACCTGGTCCCAAGGGTGTGGTTACTGTAAGATAGACTTCAGGATAGGATTTTTTTGAAGAAACAGCTTTATTGAGATATAATCGCACACGTGTGCAATTCGGTGGTTTTTTAGTATATTCACGGAGTTGTGCAATCATCACCACAATCAATTTTAGAAGATTTTTATCACTCCAAAAAAAAAATATTCTGTACCTATTAGCGGAAACTCCCCATTTCTTCCCAACCTCGCTCCCCCAACACCCTTGGCAACCACTCATCTACTTTCTGCTGACATTTCATGTAAATGGAAGCATACAATATATGTGTGGTCCTTTGTGACTGGCTTCTTTCACCTAGTAAAATGTTTTCAAGGTTTATCCATTATGTGCAGGATACTCTCACTAAGCATTGGGCCTCGCCTCCTTCTGCCTGGGGAGCCCTGAGCCAGGACAGACCTGAACCTCCACTACATCCCTGACCTCCTGGGGGTCCCTTTGAAAGGACAAGAACCACACTGGTGAGGGCTCTCAGTAATTCCCTGGGAAGGATTCCTTGGAACCCATCAGGATTCCTGGAGCAGTTTTGGGCAGGTCCCAGGCTTTGGGATTGATGGGAGGAGTCCTTTGGCATTTTTCCTGCTGCTAATGGTCCAGCTGTGGATTTCAGAGAACTCTGGGCCTTCCGTGAAAGTCTTGGCTTTTGGAATCAGCCAGGGCTGGCCTTAAAGAAAGGGCTGAGCAAATTTGTATGATTTGAGGGGCACTGGAACAAGCCCCAGCCCAGCAAAAAAGGGCTCATTGGGGTACACTCCCTTTGACTCTTAAATACTTCCTAGTGTCAGCTAGTAAAACACAAAGATCTTTTGCCTGTCTTAAGCTGAGAGTCTTTGCAATTATGTGACTCTAGAGCCACATTTGCTGTCGTTTTAATCCAAACTCAGCCAAACGACTGCTGTTTTCCAGGCCAGTCGAGTGTAACCCAAGGTTCCTTTAAAGGACAAGGGCCTTCCTGAATTGCTGCAGGCTGAGGTGGTGGTGTTTGAGCACCACTGAGCTAACAAATTACCTGGGATTATGACAATTTGTAGAGAACAGATGATAAATGACCAAGGGGAACAGCGGGACGGGTGGGGTGGGGCAGGGGAGAAGAGGAACGTTGAAGGGAAAGGGACAAAAACAAACTTCCTCTTTGACAGATTTGCCCCCTGATAGTGCTGGATGGCAAGAAAACAGTCTCCTCTTGTTTCTCCTCCTCTTTGGTAACTAACTAAATAAAAAGTGGCAGGGCCCCAGTTACTCTTCTGTATAGAACAAGCCTTGTGAAGACCAAGCCTTATCCTGTTCTAGTGGGGAGATGGGTGTGCGTAGTCGAGGAAGTGCTGTCATGTGTTTCGAGTCCCTGTTGGGTACCTGCCCTTTTCTTTTTCAGAAACACGTTTAAGCCCCCCAGTTACTTGTGGAAGTAAATATTCTCCTTCTTTTAGACGTAAGATCACTGAGCTTCGGGGATATAAACTACCTCGCCTGGGGTTGCAAAGCCAGCAAGTGCCAGATACATGATTAAGAAAAGTCTGTATGAGATTTGAACCCAGACCCCATTGCTCCATCAGCTTCTTTGGTGGGGAAGGGTGAAGTGACCCATCACTTCAAGGGTGTGTGACTGTAAATGGATGACATCAACTGAGGCCATACAAGTCTGGGAGCTGAAACAGAGGCTGGAAGGCAGGGAGGTGTGGGTGAAATCTACACTTGCTTGTTCTGTGCCCCTGCCCAAGTTCCTTAACCTCTCTGGGCTTCAGTTTTCTCTTCTAGAAAACAGGGATAACATAGCCACCCTATGTTTTAAGGCCTAAAATGATTTAGTACAGAGTCGGGAAGACAAAACTGGTTTCTCTTGTCTCCTGCTTCTTTTTCCTTCTTTCTACCATTCTTTTCTCTTCTTCCCACGTTTCCTCTTCTCTCTTTCTCTGGCTCCACTTTTTGAGGGGATTGTGACTAGAAAGGCACAGGAAATTCTCAGGAAATTCTGAGAACTGAGTGTCTGTTTAAGTTGGGGCTTAGAGTCTAGACTCCCCATTTCTTCAAGGTAATTCTTTTAAATTTAATTTAATTTTTAATTTATACTTCAGGGTAATTTTTTAAAATCAATGCTCTCGAAGAACTTTTCTGCCAGTGGGCCTTTGTTGGAGCTCACCGGCAAGGGTCCCTAACTTTTAATTTTAGGGAACAGTGTTTAGTCTTTTTCCTACCAGAGATAACCTGGGTTGTTTATGGAAATTGATCCACAGGGAGGCCAGGCTTGGCTGAGTTCTTCTGAGTTTCATAGTTGGTGTCTATAACTAGAGGTACTCAGGGGATCTTTTACTGGATAAAGATTTCCTCTTCAATGGCTTTCTGTCTGCTTTTGAAAAGGGGAGCACACTGAATCGATATCAAAAAATGATGTTCTACTGTAGGTTTAGAATGGAAAATAAAGATTACTACTGTAGGAAGCACAGAAGGAGCATCTGGCCCATACTTGGAAGATCAGGGAAGCCTTCCTAAAGGATGAGATGTCTATGCTGAGATGTGCAGCTGCCCTTTATGCTGCTTGTAGATAAGAGTTTAGTTAAAAGCAACTCTCATTTCTTTGACCAAGAAGCTATGTCAGTCCTTAAAAAAAAAAATGCCGGGTAATGGAACATTCCTGAGTCAAGGAGAGTCTCCAGTTTGCCATACTTTTGGAGTGGCTCTGCCTTCTGTCATGTAGGACTTACAGCAACCTAGTTTAAGACTGAACAGCTACATTTCTGAGGGTGATCTGCAGACATATCCCTTGCATTTGAGCCATTCACTGGGCTGCTATGATCCTACATGGGGTCTTTCTGTGAACTAGAAAAAGGTACCTCTGGGCAGACCCATGCTATTGGGAGAAGAAAACAGTATCCTTTCCTCTGGAAAACAGTTTTGCATACAAGTTGGAGAGAGTGTCTGCTAATATCAAGCATTACTTGCCCTAGGCCAACTGCAAATTGTACAGCGCGTCAACTCTGAACTGTACACGTCAGCCCTGGTCATTCAATCATTGATCATTAAATCGATCAGTATTTATTGATTGACTATCATGCACTTTGAACTTTTTTGATTATGGGTTAAACTGCCCATCTAGATGTATTATGTTACCCAAGACTCAGAAAGTAAAGCTACTGGGGCCATGAAGTTAGCTGGAGAGTTACAATGCGATAAGAGGCCAATGCAGTCTGTTGGAGATTGATCACTCTTTCTAAAGATTTTTCAATTTTATTAATATTTTAAAGAAGCGAATTTTGGCCTTGTTAATTTTTACTAATATTTATTTTATGTATTTTTGGGTTCTATGCTTATCTTTATTAATCCCTTTTCCAACTTAATTAGGATGTTAATTTGCTCTTCTTTTTTTGGCTTCTTTAAGTGGAAAATTAGATCATTGATTTTTAAATTCCTTCTTTTTTATGTAAATATTTCTCTCTAATCCTTTAGCTGCATCCCACAAATTTTCATGTGTTATCTTTTTATATTTTTTCCCTTCCAACTATTTTAAACATTTGCATTGTGATTTCTCCTTTTACTCATGGATTAAATAGAAGCATCCTGTTTAATTTCCAAATATTTTTAATTTGTAAAGATATTTTATTATGATTGATACCTAATTTAATTCTGTTGTTGTCAGAAAACATACTCTGCAAACTTTGAGTCTTTTGGAATTTATTGTCTCATTTTAGGATGCAGAATATGGCCGATTTCATAAGAAATTTTTTAAAAAAAGAATATTCTGCAGTTTTTGGATGTAGTGTTCAATAAATAACAATTACTAGTTGATAGAGTGGTTCACATCTTCTATATCCTTACTGTTATTTTGTCTAGTTGTTCAATCAGTTCCTGAGGGGATTGTTAACATCTCTTAACTTTGCTTATTATTTCTTTCTTTGGTTGTATCACTTTTTGCTTTGTGTATTTTGAAGCTCTATTATTAAGCACATATTCATTTATGATTGTTAACTTTTCTTGATTAATTGACCCTTTATTCTGAATTGTCCAGGACTTGAGGGATATTTTTTTTCTTTTTTTAAATATTTATTTATTTACTTATTTATTTAGCCTGCGCCAGGTCTTAGTTGCAGCACATGGGATTCTCATTGCCAGGTGTGGGATCTTTTAGTTGCGGCATGCGGGATCTTTTAGTTGTGGCCTGCAGGCTTCCTAGTTGCGGCATGTGGGCTTCTTTGCAGGCTTCTTAGTTGCAGCATGTGGTCTCTTAGTTGCGGTATGCATGTGGGATCTAGTTTCCCAACCAGGGATTGAACCCCGGGCTCTCTGCATTGGGAACACGGAGTCTTAGGCACTGGACCACCAGGGAAGTCCCGAGGGGCGTTTTTATGCAGAGTTGATTCCCCCTACTTGCGGCTCACTCTTTTCTGACGCACCCCTTCTCAATTTCCAGTCTCTGGCATTCCTGAACTCTTCTACCCTTTGACACTTTATGCTAATAAAATTGTGGCTTTCCACTTGATTTCTAATCACAATGCCATGCACAGTGGGGAGTTCGCGCGGGGTGGGGGGGGGGAAGGCTAGTCACCAAGCTAATAGTAACACAACTAGGTCTTTATTTCTAAATTAGAGTTGTTTTCTCCTGTGTCCTGATGCTAACAGAGAAGAGTGATAACCACTGACTTCCTCTAGGGCTTGTTTTTACATAGACCTCATTAACTAATCCTGAAAACCCTTTTGGTTATTCTGGGTGTAAGGAGGGTGGTATTTTCACTACAGAGATGAAATAAGGAATACTAAACATGTCAACGCACTGGGCTAAGATGTTAGCCCTGTTTTTAGTCTTTGCTTTCTTATCTGTAAATACGTATGACCTAGATCATCAATTCACTGTAAAATTCTCCTATAAAAGTGATATCAAAATATTAATAATGTTGGGCTTCCCTGGTGGCGCAGTGTTTGAGAGTCCGCCTGCCGATGCAGGGGACATGGGTTCGTGCCCCGGTCCGGGAAGATCCCACACGCCGCGGAGTGGCTGGGCCCGTGAGCCATGGCCGCTGAGCCTGCGCATCTGGAGCCTGTGCTCCACAACGGGAGAGGCCACGTCAGTGAGAGGCTCACGTACCACAAAAAAAAAAAAAAAAAAGAAAAAAAATATTAATAATGTAGAGTTCAGATTTAAAGGTCATTTTGTCCAGTTCCCCTGCCCACAAACCCAGGAATCTCTTCTATAACACCTCTCATGGGTAAAACTTAGCCAGCTTCTGCCTCAGAACTTCTAATAAAAGTTAAGAAGGCATTCTAGTTGTTAGAGAATTTTTATATCCAAATCCGCATCTCTTTGGCTCGGTCCATTGATTCGAGTACTATTTGCAGAAACTGCACAGAATAATCTTGTTTTATCTTCTATGTTAAAGCCCTTCAGATATTTGGAGACATCCATTATGTGCCTCCGATTCTTATTTTTCCTAGGCTTAAATCATGCTTAATCATTCCCATTTCTTTCAAATCTTCTTTACATGGGCTTGTCAATTAAAACTGCTAAGTCTTCTTTTTAGTCAATGAATTGCTCTTAAGTCAGATCTTCCAGATCTTCAGATGGTTGATTATTTTGAACCTGTATAGAGCTGTCATCTGGAAAATGATAAAAAATGGATAGGAATGTAATTAGAAAAGTTTAAAGTAGTTCACCCGTGCAAATAATTGTGCCTCTGTCATTATTTGGATCTTCTGTTTTTGCCTAAACCTTTATGCCAAGTTAGTCCCACAACCTTCATTAGATGGAGGAGATAAAGAGTTCTTTTTTTTTTTTAATATTTATTTTGGTTGCACTGGGTCTTAGTTATGGCACGTGGGATCTTCGTCGCGGCATGTTTAGTTGCGGCATGCAGGATCTTTTAGTTGTAGCATGCGGACTCTTACTTGTGGCCTGTGGACTCTTAGTTGTGGCATGCGGACTCTTAGTTGTAGCATGCGGACTCAACTGTGGCATGTGGACTTAGTTGCAACATGTGGACTCTTAGTTGTGGCATGCGGACTTCTTAGCTGTGGCATGTGGACTTCTTAGTTGCAGCATGCACGTGGGATCTAGTTCCCCGACCAGGGATCGAACCTGGGCCCCCTGCATTGCGAGCGCGGAATCTTACCCACTGGACCACCAGAGAAGTCCTGATAAAGACTTCTTGAGTCTTTTCCTCCTTTAGTATCTACCCAAGTAGTAAATTCATTGATGATTATCATTCCCTTTTCCTTTGTGTCCTTTCAACCTGTTCCTAACATGTTACTAGTTAGAACTTTTTGAGAGCTTCCTGAGTTTCTAAGTACATTATTTACATTATCACAATCATCCTATAAGGCAGATGTTCACTTGCACATTTTACTGATAAAGAAATCAAGTCATGGAGTGGTTAAACTAGTTAGTCAAGGACCCCTAGCCAATTACTGGCAGATCTGTCTTCCTAGCTCCCAGTTTTCTATTCATACCTCCAGTTCGTGCTAACTCTTTGTTCTATTTCATACTTATTGCATTTAGCTTGGCAGTATATTTGCTTGCAGTCAACTGTAAGTGAGTTGACTGAAGGCAGGGATCATATAGTATGAAAATTTGTATCTCCCTTAGAGAGCTTTGGTTACATAGTAGGGCTCTCATTAGTGATTGTTGGAATGAAGATTGTTGGAATGAAGATTCTGATATTACAAATAACAGTCTCTCTCAGGGCCTGGTGCGCCAGTTGGCTGGCAACAATTTTGTTTAAGTTTATGGTTTTTTGTATGTCAGCACTGACTGAGTAGAGCATTATCCAAGGTTTGGGTATATGTGTGTGTAAGTCTGTGTGTGTGTTTATATGAGTAGTTTACAAAAACTTTAGGATAAATATTTTAAGGGATTTTGATAAAACTGGCTTGCACAAGGGGCTTTGCTCCTTGTTAAATTTAGTTGTATAAATGCAATTAAATAAAACAAACATATGGAGTAGAGGAAGGGTCAGTTAGTCCTAATGGGGATAGTTTTAAGTTACTGATTACATAATCTCATGACAGTGTTCTGAGAAGACTTGTACTAAAGATTATCAACTTTCCTCAAATTGGGTTTATACCTTCTGAACTTAGAGCTAGATAGCCACTTCTAACATGATGTTTTTAAACCAAAAAAAAAAAAAAATTAAGGCAGAGTTATTTGTTTTGTGCAAGGTTTTAGGCAAAGTTTCAACAAATTAGGCTTTGATATTTTGGTAAGTGTTAAAATACCTTATGGCACTTTAATAGGAATTGGGATTTTTTTCTAGCCTCTATTTTACTGTCCAAAAAAGAGACTTGGCAGAAAACCTTGGGAAAATGAAAATTCCACTTCTCCCAATGTGGTATTACTCATCCTAATTTAAAATAAACACAACAAAAAAGGGAGAATTTAAAGAT
The DNA here is from genome assembly GCF_005190385.1 of Monodon monoceros. Classification (NCBI taxonomy): domain Eukaryota; kingdom Metazoa; phylum Chordata; class Mammalia; order Artiodactyla; family Monodontidae; genus Monodon; species Monodon monoceros. The sequence continues at coordinate 17,127,409 of NW_021703770.1, read as the reverse complement.
AAGCTAGGGCTACAGTTTTTTTTTCCATATAAATAATACACAGTTTTCAAAAAAAGTTGCCAAGATTAGGGTAGCACTAATTCATCGGTTTATTTATTTATTTAAATTGTGTGAAATGCAGATTAACTTCTAATGTGGTGTGTTAAGTATTGCTTCAAAACACCTGGACACAGGAACCGCAGTGTTTTGATGAGAAAGAGAAAGACTATTGGACTGTGGCTTGTAAAAGGACTCGCTCTACTATGTTAACATAGTATCGTGCGATATCTGATAAAAGTCCCTGATCTTAAAGGGCATGCCAAAAAGACAAATTGTTTCCTTACCTCTCCCTCCCTTTGCCCTGTTCTGGATGAAACCTGTGGTTATGTTTGGGGAACAAAATCTTAGAAAGAATATTTCGTTTGAGTTGATTCTACTTCTGTGGTTTTCTTTGGGTATCACGGTCTTGATCATGATAGGGCTGACGCCTACTCCCCTATCTTTTCAAATCCCTTGTATTCAAGCCTCTGTATACGAAAGAGCAAAAGAGTGATTTCACATGCCTTTGGATAACCCACCTGATCTTGTTCTACTTGGCTAGGTGGGGTTAGGGTTCTCTAGATGCCTCAGGGCCTTTCCCCCTGTATTTTATCTAACTTCACTCTCCATTTGTCCCATTTCTTCTGTGCTCTGACAAATAGTTGGTTTATTAATCTGTAATAAATTAATAATAAATTCATCCAGACTAAAATGCCATATATATTACATATAAAATAGTCACTCAATGTGTTACCTATTCCATTGAATTTTAAGGGGCTTCTAGTATGTGAAAGTCTTAATTTAAGAAAATATTCTTTAGTAATTAGCATTTTGGAAGTATGGTAGGCTGGTTGGGGGAGATGTTTTTTGGATCCCTAAATACAAATGAATACATTCTTTAATTTTTTTATAGGATCTTAACTTGATTATTTATATGATTATCAAAGCATGTGGATCTTCCTTTAATTGGCAATACAAAAGAATTGCACACTAGACTGTCACTGGATATTATAAAAAGTGGTTGCCAAAAAATTTTTTTTATGAATGATTGCTTGAAGGAATATAATTAATTTATTCCTCTGGATATACTGTATCACTCTGGAATAAAACCAGAATAAGTTTAAGTGCATGAATCATATTGAACCATATTGTTTTGAAGATTCATAGAATTATGCTTTGCTACATTCACTGAAATAACTCTTGGGTTAAAAAGGAAATTAAAGTTTGTATGTTGCTGCCAAAGCATATTCAGAGAAAAATTATGGCCTCAAATAAAGAATATTACATTAATTAAGGATTAAATAAACAAAAAGAACAACAAAAATTAAAAACATAAGAGCAGGACTTCCCTGGTAGTCCAGTGGGTAAGACTACACTCCCAATACAGGGGGCCCGAGTTCCATCCCTCGTTAGGGAACTAGATCCCACATGCATGATGCAACTAAGAGTCCACATGCTGCAACTGTGAGCCTGTGTGTCACAACTAAAGGATCCCGCGTGCCACAACAAAGACCCGGCGCAGCCAAAATAAATAAATAAATAAAATAAATATTTTTTAAAAAAGCAGAAAAGCAAAGATAAATACAGAACTAAATAAATTAGAAATCAAAAAATAATATTGGCAAATAAAAAAACCTATTCTCAAAAAAACTACAATCTGGACAAATATATATATAGCTTATCTATTTTGGAGAGAAAAGAGAAAGTTAGAAACACATCACTTTAATACTGATAATGGAGCTATAACAAGAAAAGATAGGTTGTAATTTGAGAGATCACACAACTCTGTGCTAATCAATCTGAAAATCAAAATTAAAAGAATAACTTTAAGGGAAAATATCCAAACTAGAACCAAGAAGTAAAAAAGCTAAGTAGGTTTATGAATAAGACAAAATATATTTTTAAAGCTGTGTAGGAATTAGCTTCAGAAAGGGAATAGGCCCATATGATTTTCTCACTCAAATTATTCATAGGCTTTCATAGAGTAGATCATTCTCATGCTACTTAAACTATTACGGGGCTTCCCTGGTGGCGCAGTGGTTGAGAGTCTGCCTGCCGATGCAGGGGACACGGGTTCGTGCCCCGGTCCAGGAAGATCCCACATGCTGTGGAGCGGCTGGGCCCATGAGCCATGGCCGCTGAGCCTGCGCGTCCGGAGCCTGTGCTCCACAACGGGAGAGGCCACAGCAGTGAGAGGCCCGCGTACCACAAAAAAACCCCAAAAAACCCAAAACAAAACAAAACAAAACAAAACTATTACGGCACAATGAAAAAATGGAAACCTTTCTAACTTTTTTTTATGAAGCTAGAATAATCTTGACACCAAACCTTTTAAGAAAAGAAAACTCTTAGTCGATTTTGGTTATTAACATAGATCCAAAAAAGCAGCTATACAAAGTCGACATGATATAAAATCAATAATATGCAGAAACAACAAAGATCAGTTAGCCTGGGAGGAGGGTGCCCTGAGGAGTCTTTAGACTCTGGAAAATGTCTGATTGGCAGATGTTAAAGGGATTCTTTGGTAATCCAGTGCGTCCATGAGCTGCACAGACTCAGTCCAGGACTGCAAGAATTCAAGCCTGGGAGCGCTCTGCAGAAGGCTTACATTGCAGACTGAAGGTGGACATAACCTTGGAATCCCTCAGACACTACATTGCTCAGCTCTTGCCTCGGAGAGATCTGGCTCTCATCTCTGAAGACTTCAATATTGTCTCAGTGTTACAGGAACTTTGGAAAAGCAAGCAGCAGCAAAGGGTTGCACTCCCAAGTGAAGCTGCAGTGGTCTACAGGTCCATGTCATCCCTTAGACCTTCCTTTGTGAGTAATGTGACCCTCCCAGGGGGACACTGTTTTGGCAATTTTCAGTGCTGCTTAGGTAGAGCTGAGGCCTGATGGGATGCTGCTGAAGTTGTCCCAGTCAACTCCTTCTTCAGTGAGCTGCCCTTTAGAAGGATCACACCAAAGAATTCTTTATGGAAAGTATTCAGGAAACAGTTGCGGCATCAGAGGCACACTAGATGCGCCGATGACTCCAGCATCTGCATCAAAGCCTGTGACTCCATGTTAGTTAAACACTGGGACGACCATGTTTATTTCAAGAGCTGATGACCATTTTCCAACTATTGCACTGGAAAGGAAGCCGAAAAGCCCTTTGTGAAACAAAGCATTCCTGACAGGAAGTCATCTTCTATTTCCAGTATTCCCTGGATGAAAGATGAACAGCCACATGGTCTGGACTGGATCATGAAGGAGCAAGGGTCCTTTAAAAAGGAATCCTCTCTCAAGAGCAATGAATGTCTTTGGGGGAGTTAGAGGAAGCCAAGAAAGCAGGATAACTATGATTTTACATAGAAAAGAAAGAAATCACTATCTTGGCCTTGACTGAGATCTACAGTGGCCTTCACACTTCCTCACCCAGAGGTGATCAGGCTGAGCCTCAGAGCCCTGTGTGGTATTGCTAGCAAGGCCAGGCCCCAGGTGCCCCCAAGGATGGCAGAGACCAGATCCTAACATGTGGAAGCTCACTGAAGTAGGTCATCAGATGTTTTAGCATCTATAGCTGCTACCTGAAGGCTGCACGAATCCTCCTACTGCTACTAAAATCCTCCTATTTTATTCACAGAATCTGAGAATAGTAGGACTCACTCTTATAGGACCCAGTACTCACTCAGTTCAGTTTTCTAACTAAACTCTTCAAACTGAAAGGATGGAAGCAGGATTGTTTGAAAAATATTTCCTAAGACTGGCTCCAGCCTAAAGTCTGGCTGACATGTGCTTCACTAGATTACATATGTTGTTTCAAAGAATGTGCCAGTGTAGCATCTCTCAAAAGAACAGCAGCCAGGATTGGGAAGAAGTGACATGATAGCAATTTTAAAAATACTTGGATTAAATAAGCAATATTGATTGCTTTAAAAAACATGCAAGGGTCAGAGTCTCCTCCCAAGCTTTGGAAACTAAAAGATAGCTCCACTAGATATAATCCAAAGCTACAGAAGGGGTTTTATCTGGGTCTATCAAAGTTCTTGAAGAGGTAATAGTATGAAAATACTAGATAAACTTAATGTGGCATACAATATCACTGTAATAATAATTTTTTTAAACCCATACTCTTCCATTTGGGGATAAATGTCACCTAGAATAGTACTTACTCTTGTTTCTCGAGAAGAATTAATATCCAATTTTTGAGTCCTGCAATCAATTATATTCATTTTTAATTTGCAAATGGGTAACTTGAATTCATTTACTTTTATTTTCTGCCACCACAGACATATATCTATAACAGAGAAAATCATAGGTATTTTAAAGTTTAAAACATTTGAAAAATCATTAGCATTTAACAAAGAGTGCTTGCGTTTGGTTAGTTCCTCAGGAGTTAGAGAGAAGGACTTTTTTGCTCTGTTACTGTCTTTGTTATTTCAAACAATTCTGCTTCCATCCTTTCAGTTTGAAGAGTTTAATTAGACCATAAGCAACCAATAGCTCACATGTTACAGAATCTTCTTGAAAGAAATAATATGACTCTGTCATCTATTTGAAAATGGCTTGGCTGAAAACTAAAACCATTATAATTACATTAAAGTTAAAAAAAACCCACAGTAATTTCCATGAACAGGCAGGATTTATTTCTGTGTTTCAAGGATACATTAATACTAGACACTACCAAAGTAATGAATTACACTAAGAGGTATAGATGAAAAACGTGAACATCTCCATAGATGAAACAGCAAAAAGGCAAGATTCAGCATTCATTCCTGGTTGAAAAAAAATGCCCAGTAAAAAGTCAAGAATTTATTTTTTAACAGAAAGAGACAATATATCTCTATCTAACTACTAGCAATATACTTAATGATGAAATATTTGAGGCATTCCTTGTAAAATAATGGTTTTAAAACTCCTGGCCTATATAATTAAACACACAAACACACACACACACACACACACACGGTGGTTGCAATTGTCAACCTGGAAAATGCAAGAGATTAAATTGAAAAAATATAGAGTAAGAGTTCAGAATGGTGGCCTACTATAAAATAAATAGATAAAAATCACTATCTTTTCTATATTAAAAAATAATACAGGTTTCCATTCACAACTGGAATTAAAAAATTACGATAACTAGAAATATACCTTGAGATGGAAAAAATGATTTTACCCATGACACTGAATCAGAAACCATAAAGAAAAAGATCAAATCAGATGCCTTGATTAAAAAAAAAAAATCTTGACCCAATAAAACAAAATTGAAAGGTCAAAAACAAACTTGAAAAATGCTGCAGTATATATGTTAAAATTAATAATATATAAAGAGTTCTTACAAATCAATGAGAAAATGGGTGAAATATATGAACAGGTATTTTATAAAAAGTATAAGTAGCTAACAAACACAAAATGTTACGTTTTACTGATTATAAAAAAAATTAAGATGATATTGTGATAATCACATTTTACCTATCAAATCAGGATATGTTGAAAGCAATGAACCCCTGTGATGATGGAAGTGATGTGATTTGGTACTCATATAAGATGCTGATAGAAGTGGAAATCAGTATAAGGCATTATGTACCTATGTTTTAAAAACCTTTAAAAAACACATCTTGTTTTACCCAACAGTTCTACAATTGGGAATTTAGCCAAAGAAATCAATAGTCATGTATTCAAAGAGATGTGAATAAGGATAGTCATTCCAGTGTTACATGTATTAGGGAAATTTAGAAACAATCTACATTTCCAAGTAAAGCTAGATAATAAAAAAGTTGTGATATTGTCATGCATATTGTAACAGGACATTTATGTCATCAGCAAATATTTGCACATACTCTTTGCTGTGCTTTCTTGTATTTTCTAATTTTCTATGATTAAACTCATTATTTTTGTAATCAGAATGAGAAAAGATATTTTAAAGTGAAAAGAAAGTGATATGAAGTGTGATACTTTAGAAGCATTTTCCTAAGATGCTTCTACCATGTTTGATTGTCTGTATGGGCTGAAATCCTGGATCCTGAACTCACTATCTATGTGACTTGGGAAAACTCTCTCTGCCTTATTTTCCTTATCTGTAAATCAATATTATAATCATACCTACTTCAAAAAATGCCCTGGATAGAAGAAAACTTTTGAGATGTCTTAATTTCTGAGGTAAGGACTCAGAATTTCTCCTCTGTAATGGCTTGCAATAGAATTGTAGTCAAGCACTTGTAGACTGGCCTTTTAAATTAACCCAAAACATTCACACTTTTCCCCCCCTCCTTCTTTCCCTCCCTCCTTCCTTCTTTTCCTTCCTTAATTTCCCCCTTTTTCATTTCTTTCACCTTTTCTTGGAGCTTTTCTTTTATTGATATTCTAGTGAAAAGGATGATCTTAGAAGAGTTTTAGATTCACACATATGGAGAAAAAAATTATAAGCAAAGATGAAAAGATTAAGGGTTATTCAGCCCAATGAAGTGAAAGCTCAGTGATGATTTAATAATCACACAAAGTGGTTTTTCAAATGCTCCTTGATCACTAGAAGAATCGCCCTGTATATCTATACTTATGACTGGCAAGGGAGTTGTAACTGTCTGATTATAATGCTCATTTCAGGCCAACTTTTGGAATTTATCCATCTGGGAAATTCATTGTGCTATTTTTGCCTTACAAAAGAGTCACAGAGTACCTTCTGAACTTCTCGCCCAAATATTTCTAATAATTCTCTTCATTTACAGCATCTTCTCAAAAATCTTTCTTTTATCAGTGTACGTTTTAGAGTGAAATATACAGTGGTCTAAGGAATGAGTTACTTCCTGACAATACTAATACATGTTGGCTTCTTTGTCTTAGACGACTGCATATAATTTATTTTAAGTCTTCTCAAAATACCTCTGTGTTCTCTGTTTCTAGGACTGCTGTTACATCCCATGTGAAAAGCAGGAAATAAAATGAAGATTTTTCAGTGCAAGATGCAGCATTGGCTGTTTCCAGCTTTTTTGGCAATTACTTATTTTTGCACCAATGTCCAGGGTCAAGGTAATGGAAAAGTTGAATATAATCATTAGGGCCTGGGAGTCTGGCCATTTTGGTTCTGATTATCATTTTTTATTTTATTTACCTTAAGAGTGCTTCACTGGTTCAGCTGTGATTTTAGGCAGGGTCATATGTTGGCTTTTACTCAGTTTCACTAACTGTTTACATTGTAGAAATGTGCCACAACTTTGATGAAGGTTACGACCTCACCAGTGACTGAGCATATTAATTTTGTGGCAGCTGGTTAAACAGCTAATTTTTTTTTTTTTTTTTTTTTTGGTGGTACGTGGGCCTCTCACTGCTGTGGCCTCTCCCGTCGCGGAGCACAGGCTCCGGACGCGCAGGCTCAGCGGCCATGGCTCATGGGCCCAGCCGCTCTGCGGCATGTGGGATCTTCCCGGACTGGGGCACGAACCCGTGTCCCCTTCATCGGCAGGCGGACTCTCAACCACTGCGCCACCAGGGAAGCCCAAACAGCTCATTTTTAATGTGCTTCTGAATATGTCATACAAATTTAATCAGCAAAGTCAAATTTGCAAAATCAATTCTGTTAATAAGGGGCTATAAGGTGTGTATATATGTATCTCGATCATGCCTTGTCTCTTTAAAAGACTGTCAACAAAATATTTCTGCCACTTCATACCTGGGTGACAGGAAGTGGGCATCCTGGGAAGCATCGAGTGGAAAAGTATAAGAAGCAGAATGGAGGCTTCAGTCTGGTCAGTTCTAAGGGCCAACTGATTCTGTCTGCACCCCAGGTGTCTTGACATCGCAAGGAGGGCAAAGAAGTTAACAACATTCAGGATTCCTAGGTTAAAGATTAGAAATCTTTGTAGCATCTTCTACCCAGGCTTTTTTCTTTAAATGTGGTCTGAGTTTATAGCCCACAACATCTTTTCAGTCAATAGGCCAACCTTCTGAACCTCCAGGAGAAGTAATGAAGATAACATTGACCATGCCCAGATACCACAGATCATGCCCAGACAACACGGACGGTGCTTCAGAACCCATAGTGGCATTGGCTTCAACTGAACTACTCGAGGAAATAAAGTGTGTAGCAAAGGCAACAACAAAATCCGTCAATATTAAACTTTTTTTTAAAAACAATTTACAAATGGTTTTTATGACTACAGTCCCATTACAACCACTAGCAAAAAACAATGCCACCATTTTCTTTTATCAGTGGACCCCATCTGTTGCCTAGATATGCATAAATATTCTATAATCATTAAAAGAAAATCTTGGTTAGACACAAAGTTTATATTTCCTTTAGGTTTTTGCCTTTAGGGGAAAAACACTGAAAAGAAGATATGTTACTTAAGAAAGAAACAGGCCTGAGGTCACAAGTTTGAACTTCAAAGTTAGCTCCTTTTTCCCTGTATGGAAGGCACTGGGACTTGTGCCAAAGCAAAGGCAGCAAGATTGACAGAAACACTGTAAGTGCAGTGGAGAAGTAATTGTTCTTATCTCATGGAACAAAAGTGTCTGTATATTTAATACCAGAACCATGATTTTTCTTTTTGCAAGCACAAAGGAGGTGCTTCAATACATATACTTAACTCTGTAATAAATATAAATGCTTGCATGAACTTGACTCAAAAGTTAATTGTGTCAGTTAAAATCTTTAAAGACAAAAATTAAGTGTAAAGCTTGATTTCTGGCACACATCAAGAACCCAGAGCGAGCCAACAAACTCATCTTTTGTGTAGTGAAGTCAGGCTTCCTATGTGGGTTATGGCCGATTACAACATTTGTGAATATATAAACATCCCAAATGGGGATTTCGCAAGAAGACCAAGGAGGGTCCAGTTGTTATCTTCTTCGACTGCAGGGTTAGCCTTGTTACTGAAAGTACAGGGGTATTTTTATTTTGTTGTGCTGTATTTTTTGAGAGGGAAGATTCTCTTTAAACTCAAAGAATTTAAAGGATCATGAGAGATTACTACAAGCAACTATATGCCAATAAAATGGACAACCTGGAAGAAATGGACAAATTCTTAAAAAGCACAACCTTCCGAGACTGAACCAGGAAGAAATAGAAAATATAAACAGACCAATCACAAGCACTGAAATTGAGACTGTGATTAAAAATCTCCAACAAACAAAATCCCAGGACCAGATGGCTTCACAGGCGAATTCTATCAAACATTTAGAGAAGAGCTAACACCTGTCCTTCTCAAACACCTATCCTTCTCTCCTTCTCTCACTCCCAAACTCATTCTATGAGGCCATCATTGTGCTGATACCAAAACCAGGCAAAGATGCCACAAAAAAAAAAAACTACAGGCCAATATCACTGATGAGCATAGATGCAAAAATACTCAACAAAATACTAGCAAACAGAATCCAACAACACATGAAAAGGATCATACACCATGATCAAGTGGGGTTTATCCCAGGAATGCAAGGATTCTTCAGTATACGCAAATCAATCAATGTGATACACCATACTAACAAACTGAAGGATAAAAACCATAAGATCATCTCAATAGATGCAGAAAAAGTTTTCGACAAAATTCAACACCCATTTATGATAAAAACCCTCTAGAAAGTGGACATAGAGGGAACTTACCTCAACATAATAAAGGCCATATATGACAAACCCACAGCCAACATCGTTCTCAATGGTGAAAAACTGAAACCATTTCCACTAAGATCAGGAACAAGACAAGGTTGCCCACTCTCACCACTATTATTCAACATAGTTTTGGAAGTTTTAGCCACAGCAATCAGAGAAGAAAAAGAAATAAAAGGAATCCAAATTGGAAAAGAAGAAGTAAAACTGTCACTGTTTGCAGATGACATGATACTCGACATAAAGAATCCTAATAATGCTACCAGAAAACTACTAGAGCTAATCAATGAAACTGGTAAAGTAGCAGGATACAAAAGTAATGCACAGAAATCTCTGGCATTCCTGTACACTAATGATGAAAAATCTGAAAGAGAAATTAAGGAAACACTCCCATTTACCACTGCAACAAAAAGAATAAAGTACCTAGGAATAAACCAACATAAGGAGACAAAGACCTGTATGCAGAAAACTATAAGACACTGATGAAAGAAATTAAAGATGATACAAACAGATGGACAGATATACCATGTTCTTGGATTGGAAGAATCAACATTGTGAAAATGACTATACTACCCAAAGCAATCTACAGATTCCATGCAATCCCTATCAAACTACCAATGGCATATTTCACAGAACTAGAACAAAAAATTTCACAATTTCTATGGAAGCACAAAAGACCCCAAATAGCCAAAGCAATCTTGAGAAAGAGAAACGGAGCTGTAGGAATCAGGTTCCCTAACTTCAGACTATACTACAAAGCTACATTAATCAAAACAGTATGGTACTGGCACAAAAACAGAAATATAGATCAGTGGAACAGGAGAGAAAGCATAGAGATAAACCCACGTGCATATGGTCACCTTATATTTAATAAAGGAGGCAAGAATATACAATGGAGAAAAGACAGCCTCTTCAATAAGTGGTACTGGGAAAACTGGACAGCTACATGTAAAAGAATGAAATTAGAACACTCCCTAAAACCATACACAAAAATAAACTCAAAATGGATTAAAGACCTAAATGTAAGGCCAGACACTATAAAGCTGTTAGAAGAAAACATAGGCAGAACACTCTATGACATAAATCACAGCAAGATCCTTTTTAACCCACCTCCTACAGAAATGGAAATAAGAATAAAAATAAACAAATGGGACCTAATGAAACTTAAAAGCTTTTGCACAACAAAGGAAACTATAAACAAGACAAATAGACAACCCTCAGAATGGGAGAAAATATTTGCAAATGATGCAACTGGCAAAGGATTAATCTCCAAAATTTACAAGCAGCTCATGCAGCTCAATATCAGAAAAACAAACAACCCAGTCTAAAAATGGGCAGAAGACCTAAATAGACATTTCTCCAAAGAAGATATACAGATTGCCAACAAACACATGAAAGGATGCTCAACATCAATAATCATTAGAGAAATGCAAATCAAAATTACAATGAGGTATCACCTCACACTAGTCAGAATGGCCATCATCAAAAAGTCTACAAACAATAAATGCTGGAGAGGGTGTGGAGAAAGGGGAACCCTCTTGCCCTGTTCGGGGGGAATGGAAATTGATACAGCCACTATGGAGAACAGTGTGGAGGTTCCTCAAAAAACTAAAAATAGAACTACTATACTACCCAGCCATCCCACTAGTGGACATATATCTTGAGAAGACCATAATTCAAAAAGAGTCACATACCACAATGTTCTCTGCAGCTCTATTTACAATAGCCAGGACATGGAAGCAACCTAAGTGTCCATCAACAGATGAATGGATAAAGAAGATGTGGCACATATATACAATGGAATATTACTCAGCCATAAAAAGAAACGAAATTGAGTTATTTGTAGTGAGGTGGATGGACCTAGAGTCTGTCATACAGAGTGAAGTAAGTCAGAAAGAGAAAAACAAATACCATGTGCTAACACATATATATGGAATCGAAAAAAAAAAAAAGTTTCTGAGGAACCTAGGGGCAGGACAGGAATAAAGATGCAGACATAGAGAATGGACTTGAGGACGCAGGGAGGGGGAAGGGTAAGCTGGGACGAAGTGAGAGAGTGGCATGGACATATATATATACACTACCGAATGTAAAATAGATCACTAGTGGGAAGCAGCCGCATAGCACAGGGAGATCAGCTTGGTGCTTTGTGTCCACCTAGAGGGGCGGTCTAGGCAGGGTGGGAGAGAGATGCAAGAGGGAAGAGATATGGGGATGTATGTATAGGTATAGCTGATTCACTTTGTTATACAGCAGAAACTAACACACCATTGTAAAGCAATTATACTCCAATAAAGATGTTAAAAAAATAAAATTAAATTAAAAAAACTCAGAGAGTTTCACTGCAATCATTCTCATAGAAATCAAATCTTGTAGGCAGAAAAGGAATGTTTATGTCTTCTGTCAAAGACTCATTGTTATCAGGTACTTAAGAAATTTTATTAATACGAATATGTATTAAAGGACTAATTTTCTGCCCTCCCTTCCTTCCTTTCTTTCACTTCAGTTCAACTCACCTCATCTGAAATCTTTCTAATGGAATACTCTCGTTAATTTTTGAAACACTACTTTTTCAAAGGAACACTGAAATGATGATCTTCTGTTCTTCCCTACTCATCACCTCCCTTCTCACTTTTCTTTTTTTTATATAAATTTATTTATTTATTGGCTGAGTTGTGTCTTTGTTGCTGTGCGCGGACTTTCTGTAATTGCAGTGAACAGGGGCTACTCTTCGTTGCAGTGGGTGGGCTTCTCATTGTGGTGGCTTCTCTTGTTGCAGAGCACGGGCTCTAGGCACACGGGCTTCAGTAGTTGTGGCTCATGGGCTCTAGAGTGCCGGCTCCATAGTTGTGGCGCATGGTCTTAGTTGCTCTGTGGCATGTGGGATCTCCTGGACCAGAGCTCGAACCCCTGTCCCCTGCATTGGCAGGCAGATTCTTAACCACTGCGCCACCAGGGAAGTCTGCCTCTTGCTTCTCTAACAGTCTCTTGGTTTTCATCCAAGGAACAACACTCCCTCCGCCACCACACAGAGCCTTGGCTGCTGTATCCACCAGACTTCCTCTCTGGGCTAAGGGGTGAGAAAATGACTCAAACCAGTCAGGCCAACTCTCCCAAGAATCTGAAACTTGTGTCCAGTGATGGAAGGATGGAAAATAGCTCCAGTCATTTCATTCCAAAGACATGCCCTAAGAAAAAATGGTCACTAGTTCCTAGAAACTGTTCCCAGATTCCTATACTTTCAAAGCCTGTTTAACTTTTACTATAATTATATGACCTACTTCATTATCTACCAGTAAATACATTTTTTGCTTAAATTGGCCAGAGAAAGTTTCTTTTATTTGCAACCAAAAATCCCTGACTGATAGAAATGAAGCAGTATGGGCACTGAGAGTGTTTTCCCCTTCAAAACATAGTTTAGGGTGCTATACTGGTGGAATAAACTATTATATTTATTAAGCAAAAAACTTTTAAACAGCAGAGAAGTATTTGTATTATATTTCCAAGTGGTCTTAAAAACCACAAACAAATAACAGAAGACCTTAACTTTTTATCTCAGTCATTTTTTAAGTAAATGTATTGGTAAATGTATTAAAAGTATTGTTTTAGAAATAGGAGAAATTAAAATTTGAGGGAAATTTACTCTGGGATATGCTAGAGAGTTCTTTTTATCTTGCTTAGAATCTAAAATGTTATAATCTCATGATCTATTACAAAGATGGTGAAAACTAGTAAAGAAAATATTCTCAAACTTCTAAATATATTTGACTACTAATAACAGCAAAAAGTATGGGTAAATGTGTTAACACAGAGGTCTCTATAAAATGAAATCTAGCCCCTATGCAAAGTCTCAAATGTATATGCTTTGAAGTTTTTAAGTGACAGCTACTTTATCTTTAGTGTTTCCTTTTTGTAACCATCCAAAACAAACACTGCTAGAACCAAGTATAGATTTACTGTGAAGTTCTGAGACAGTATTGGTGCCACCATTCTGTCATGCTATACATATTTTTTCCCTACAACCAACACACCATTATATTCTCTGTGTTCCAATTCATTTAATAACTTGTCTTGAAAAGAAAATACTGGAATAATCCAGATATAAACAGTTATTTGGGTCAATGGAGGTTCACATTCTCTGTAGAGGGAAAGTTAAGAATTACATGGAGAGACTAAGAGGTAAAGTGCATTAGGTTGATTAGGAGGAGAGAGTGAGTTTCCTGTATACCTTTTAATACTGACTGTATTAGTTCTCTATTGCTGCTGTAACAAATTATAACAAAACCAGTGCTTAAAACAAGAGAGAATTTTTCTTCCCAACTGATCCCTATGTGTTGCAGGAAGTAGTTGGAAGTATGGTCATTAACTCCAAGTGTTTTAAAACTATTTGACCATGCAAAGAGTCAAGTTCCATTCCTTTCCAAACAAGTGAGCCTTACTTTGAAGGGCGTGCTGCTTCTTGCATCTGACTTTTCTACAGCCTTAAATTCCAAACATTAGACATTAGCACTCCTTAAACACTTTATCACATTTAGACTTCCTTGCTCTACTGATGAATGACTCTTTCAGCACCAACACTGCCATTTTTTCAGGATTACCATGTTTATCTAGTAATGTCACTTTGCACACTTTATATATATTGTGCACTTATTTCAGAGGTTAGCATACTGTTTCTGCAAAAGGCCAGATAATAAATATTCCAGGCATTGTGGGCTATATGGTATCTATCACAACTACTCAACTTTGCCATTGCAGTTTGAAATAAGCCACAGACAATATGTAAACAAATCAGCATGTCTGTGTTGCAATAAAACTTTATTTATAAAAGCAGGCAATGGGCCAGATTTGGCCCATGAGTGGTAGTTTGCCAACCCCTGATATACTTTATAAGAATTAGCAGAAATCAAAAATAAAAGTGCAGATCCGAGACTTCCCTGGTGACCTACTGGTTAGGATTCTGGGCTTTCACTGCAGTGGCCTGGGTTTAATCCCTGGCCTGGGAAGATCCCACAAGCTGTGAAGTGTGGCCAAAAAAAAGAAAAAAAAAATGCAGATCCCAGTAATACAAATAGTAGATTTCAAAAACTAAGTTCAGTTAAAACAAAGCTAGGAATCATTAGAAATGCTTAAAAATACACACCAGAGGGGCTTCCCTGGTGGCGCAGTGGTTGAGAGTACGCCTGCCGATGCAGGTGACACAGGTTCGTGACCCGGTCCAGGAAGATCCCACATGCCGCAGAACGGCTGGGCCTGTGAGCCATGGCTGCTGAGCCTGCGTGTCCGGAGCCTGTGCTCCACAACGGGAGAGGCCACAACAGTGAGAGGACCTCGTACCGAAAAAAAAAAAAAAAAAAAAAAACACACACCAGAAGCCTCTGTCAGGCCTTTAGTGACCTTTATACTGTGTACTCAGTTTTTTAAAAAAGGAGCAAAAATGAGGACCTTGCGATAAGCTTGGCCAAGGATGTCTACCAGCCCACTGGCAAGATTTGGCTCAGAAACTGGATGTGTTGTTTAACATTTAAAAACTTTTATTTTTAATTTTCTGCCATAAGTAATAAGAACCTATCTATAAATACATTTTTCTCCCCAAGTTCCAGTCAAAGCCAAACAGTAATAGTCTCTGTTCATCCAAATGTTAGGTTTAGCCAACTTCCTTTTCTAGTTCAACATAGCAGTTCTTATGATAAATCCATATTTTCCCATAAGCCAGAGAAATGTAGACTTTTTCATTTATGTCATATTGAGAATGGGAAGCTTGTGTTTTTGTTTTGTGTGACTAGCATCCTCTGCTAAGAGGTAGTAAATGGCAAGTAGAGAGAGAATACTACTCTTAAGATTGTGTTCTTCAGTTCTCGCTGATTTTAGATGAGTGGAGAGTTTATAGTGTTAAATTACTCATTCTTCTAGCTAAGTGAAGGGTGACTTCTTAATATAAATCTTCTCCTGAAGAAACAGAGCATTTTGTTTGAGGTCAGAGAGTGTCGTGCACCAGTATGTGAACTTGGATGAATCTCTTAGCTTCTCCTTGTATCCCTTATATATAAAATTGGGATAGCAATGTATTTTTGTGAATATTAAATAAGCTTTTGAGATCACCCATTAGATGAAGTAAAAGAGGAGGGGAACAAACATTTATTGGCCACCTATCATAATGCGTTATATCCGTTATCTTCTTTAACATTTTCACTTATCCTGTGCAGAAAGTATTGCTGTCACCTTTTCTAAAGATAAGTCGTTGGAAGAAACAATCACTTGCTCAAGCTTATTCATCTAATAAGTGACAGAACTGGGAATCAAACTAATGTCCAAACCCCTTATTATGCTATATACCTACTAAAAAGAATGTTTGTTTCCTTCCCCAGACTCTGTGTCCTAAAGTGGGAAAGAAAGGCCAGGCATAAAAGTGGGTAATAAGTGCTAACTTTTCTGTTAAGCATTCAATTTTCTTTTGTGACAAACTAATTTATATATTATATAGTAAAAATCTTCTTACGAAAATATTTCTTTAGAAATTCTGGAACACTGCTGTAGAGCGCCAAAAATATGTTTTGAAGTTTGAATGACTTACACAAAAAGTAATATAGACCGACCTATTTTGTGAACTATCGGGAAAGATTAAATATGCTGGGATGATTCATTACCATGTGCTGTGTGTCTTTCTGAAAGGTATAAATCAGCTACACGTGAAGAATGAATTCAAGTTTATAAAGCAATTATCTTTTATTATATTATTATTTTTTATTTTGGTCCTTTACAATCTCTTTCTCAAAATGTTTTTAAATGAAGATCTTATTACTATAATATGTCTGTAATGACCTTAAATTATCATATCATAAAAAGTAGTTAATAAAGTGAAAAACCTAAAGGCATAAAACAGATCCCACTAGAGTAGATTACAAAAGCTTTCGTATTCCAAGTACAAAAATTCATCCTTATAACATAATAAAAACATTTTACAAGGTTGGCTTCAATTATTAAGCTGGACTAACGTATTAAATTCTAACCCTAAGTCATAGTTCTTTGTCACAAGATCAGTACTACTTGGCAAATGCTTATCTCCTGAGTAAGAAACAAATGCTTTTGAGTTTGTGTTATTTTGCAAACTGATCAACTCACTAATGCAGTTGTAGAAAGAACATGAAGTCTTGCATATTCTGATTACATTACTTTGTCTTTTCAACTTAACAGTGGAAGTTTAAAAGTTTCAAAATTTAAAAAATTTTTGTTTTTCCTTTTCAGTGGCTCCACCCACAAGGTTAAGATATAATGTATTATCTCATGATAGTATCCAGATTTCATGGAAGGCTCCGAGAGGGAAATTTGGTGGATACAAACTTCTTGTGACTCCAGCTGCAGGTAAAAACACTCAACTGTATTTTTTAGAGTATTAGGAATTTTTTGCACACAGGGACCTAAAAATGTATTGTGCTAAGTGCTGCTTTAAGCTCATTTGAAAGATTTTGGTTTTGTTTAAGCTTTGGAGCTTGAAATCTTACCCTCTACTCAAGAAAATAATGTTCCCCAAATTTAAAGAATAACTATTGGACTCCCCATAATTTTCCTCAGGCAAAATTTTCAGACTGTCAAGAATCCTCAGTACCTCTGTTTCAACATGTATCAGTTCTTTTGGTCTATTGACAATCAAAAATTACCTCCAAAGTTTTAGCCTAGCCACAGCAATCAGAGAAGAAAAAGAAATAAAAGTAATCCAAATTGGGAAACAAGAAGTAAAGCTGTCACTGTTTGCAGATGACATGATACTATACATAGAGAATCGTAAAGATGCTACCAGAAAACTACTATAGCTAATCAATGAATTTGGTGAAGTAGCAGCATACAAAAGTAATGCACAGAAATCTCTTGCATTCCTATACACTCACTGATGATGAAATATCTGAAAGAGAAATTAAGGAAACACTCCCATTTACCACTGCAACAAAAAGAATAAAATACCTAGGAATAAACCTACCTAAGGAGACAAAAGACCTGTATGCAAAAATTATAAGACACTGATGAAAGAAACTAAATGTGATACAAACAGACGGACAGATATACCATGTTTCTGGATTGGAAGAATCAACATTGTGAAAATGACTATACTACCCAAAGCAATCTACAGATTCAATTCAATCACTATCAAATTACCAATGGCATGTTTTACAGAACTAGAACAAAAAATCTTAAAGTTTGTATGGAGATACAAAAGACCCAGAATAGCCAAAGCAGTCTTTTTTTTTTTTTTTTTAACATCTTTCTTGGAATATCATTGCTTTACAATGGTGTGTTAGTTTCTGCTTTATAACAAAGTGAATCAGTTATACATATACATATGTTCCCATATCTCTTCCATCTTGTGTCTGCCTCCCTCCCACCTTCCCTGTCCCACCCCTCTAGGTGGTCACAAAGCACCTAACTGATCTCCCTGTGCTATGTGGCTGCTTCCCACAAGCTATCTATTTTATATTTGGTAGTGTATATATGTCCATGCCACTCTCTCACTTTGTCACAGCTTACCCGTCACCCTCCCCGTATACTCAAGTCCCTTCTCCAGTAGGTCTGTGCTTTATTCCCGTCTTGCCCCTAGGTTCTTCATGACCTTTTTTATTTTTTCTTAGATTCCATATATATGTTTTAGCATACGGTATTTGTTTTTCTCTTTCTGACGTACTTCACTCTGTATGACAGACTCTAGGTCCATCCACCTCACTACAAATAACTCAATTTCATTTCTTTTTATGGCTGAGTAATATTTCATTGTATATATGTGCCACATCTTCTTTATCCATTCATCTGTGGATGGACTCTTAGGTTGCTTCCATATCCTGGCTATTGTAAGTAGAGCTGCAATGAACACTGGTACATGACTCATTTTGAATTATGGTTTTCTCAGGGTATATGCCCAGTAGTGGGATTGCTGGGTTGTATGGTAGTTCTATTTTTAGTTTTTCAAGGAACCTCCATACTGTTCTCCATAGTGGCTGTATCAATTTACATTCCCACCAACAGTGCAAGAGGGTTCCCTTTTCTCCACACCCTCTCCAGCATTTATTGTTTATAGATTTTTTGATGATGGCCATTCTGACCAGTGTGAGATGATATCTCATTGTAGTTTTGATTTGCATTTCTCTAATGATTAATGATGTTGAGCATCCTTTCATGTGTTTGTTGGTAATCTGTATATCTTCTTTGGAGAAATGTCTATTTAGGTCTTCTGCCCATTTTTGGATTGGGTTGTTTGTTGTTTTGATATTGAGCTGCTTGTAAATATTGGAGATTAATCCTTTGTCAGTTGCTTCGTTTGCAAATATTTTCTCCCATTCTGAGGGTTGTCTTTTGGTCTTGTTTATGGTTTCCTTTGCTGTGCAAAAGCTTTTAAGTTTCATTAGGTCCCATTTGTTTATTTTTGTTTGTATTTCCATTTCTCCAGGAGGTGGGTCAAAAAGGATCTTGCTGTGATCTATGTCATAGAGTGTTCTGCCTATGTTTTCCTCTAAGAGTTTGATAGTGTCTGGCCTTACATTTAGGTCTTTAATCCATTTTGAGTTTATTTTTTGTGTATGGTGTCAGGGAGTGTTCTAATTTCATAGTTTTACATGTACCTGTCCAGTTTTCCCAGCACCACTTATTGAAGAGGCTGTCTTTTCTCCACTGTATATTCTTGCCTCCCTTATCAAAGATAAGGTGATCATATGTGCGTGGGTTTATCTCTGGGCTTTGTATCCTGTTCCATTGATCTATATTTCTGCTTTTGTGCCTGTACCATACTCTCTTGATTACTGTAGCTTTGTAGTATAGTCTGAAGTTAGGGCGCCTGATTCCTACAGCTCCGTTTTTCTTTCTCAAGATTGCTTTGGCTGTTTGGGGTCTTTTTCATTTCCATACAAATTGTGAAACTTTTTGTTCTAGTTCTGTGAAAAATGCCAGTGGTAGTTTGATAGGGATTGCATTGAATGTGTAGATTGCTTTGGGTAGTAGAGTCATTTTCACGATGTTGATTCTTTCAATCCAAGAACATGGTATATCTCTCCATCTATTTGTATAATCTTTAATTTCTTTCATCAGTGTCTTATAATTTTCTGCATACACGTCTTTTGTCTCCTAGGTAGGTTTATTCCTAGATATTTCATTCTTTGTGTTGCAGTGGTAAATGGGAATGTTTTCTAAATTTCACTTTCAGATTTTTCACCATTAGTGTATAGGTATGCTAGAGATATCCGTGCATTAATTTTGTATCCTGCTACTTTACCATATTCATTGATTAGCTCTAGTAGTTTTCTGGTAGCATCTTTAGGATTCTCTATGTATAGTATCATGTCATCTGCAAACAATGACAGCTTTACTTCTTCCTTTCAGATTTGGATTCCTTTTATTTCTTTTTCTTCTCTGATTGCTATGTTTAAAACTTCCAAAACTATGTTGAATAATAGTGGTGAGAATGGGCAACCTTGTCTTCT
This sequence comes from Monodon monoceros, assembly GCF_005190385.1. NCBI lineage: Eukaryota > Metazoa > Chordata > Mammalia > Artiodactyla > Monodontidae > Monodon > Monodon monoceros. The sequence goes on along the minus strand of NW_021703770.1, from coordinate 17,107,354 downwards.
TCCTGATCTTAGTGGAAATGGTTTCAGGTTTTCACCATTGAGGACGATGTTTGCTGTGGGTTTGTCATATATGGCCTTTATTATGTGAAGGAAAGTTCCCTCTATGCCTACTTTCTGGAGGGTTTTTATTGTAAATGGGTGTTGAATTTTGTCGAAAGCTTTTTCTGCATCTGCTGAGATGATCATATGGTTTCTCTCCTTTAATTTGTTAATGTGGTTTATCACATTGATTGCTTTCCTTATATTGAAGAATTCCTGCATTCCTGGGATAAACCCCACTTGATCATGGTGTATGTGCTGTTGGATTCTGTTTGCTAGTATTTTGTTGAGGATTTTTGCATCTATGTTCATCAGTGATATTGGCCTATAGTTTTCTTTCTTTGTGACATCTTTGTCTGGTTTTGTTATCAGGGTGATGGTGGGTGGCCTCGTAGATTGAGTTAGGGAGTGTTCCTCCCTCTGCTATATTTTGGAAGAGTTTGAGAAGTAAGCATGTTAGCTCTTCTCTAAATGTTTGATAGAATTCGCCTGTGAAGTCATCTGGTCCTGGGCTTTTGTTTGTTGGATGATTTTTTTGTTGTTGTTAGCATCTTTATTGGAGTATAATTGCTTTACAGTGTTGTGTTAGTTTCTGCTGTATAACAGTGCATCAGCTATATGTATATATATATATCCCCATATCCCCTCCTTTTTGTGTCTCCCTCGCACCCTCCCTATCCCACCCCTCTAGGTGGTCACAAAGCCCCGAGCTGATCTCCCTGTGCTATTTTTAATCACAGTTTCAATTACAGTGCTTGTGATTGGTCTGTTCATATTTTCTGTTTCTTCCTGGTTCAATCTCAGAAGGTTGTGCATTTCTAAGAATTTGTCCATTTCTTCCAGGTTGTCCATATTATTGGCATATAGTTGCTTGTAGTAATCTCTCATGATCCTTTGTATTTCAGCAGTGTCAGTTGTTACTTCTCCTTTTTCACTTCTAATTCTATTGATTTGAGTCTTCTCCCTTTTTTTCTTGATGATTCTGGCTAATAGTTTATCAGTTTTGTTTATCTTCTCAAAGAACCATCTTTTAGTTTTATTGATCTTTACTATCATTTCCTTCATTTCTTTTTCATTTATTTCTTATCTGATCTTTATGATTTCTTTGCTTCGGCTAACTTTGGGTTTTTTTTGTTCTTCTTTCTCCGATTGCTTTAGGTGTAAGGTTATGTTGTTTATTTGAGATGTTTCTTGTTTCTTGAGGTAGGATTGTATTGCTGCAGACTTCCCTCTTAGAACTGCTTTTGCTGCATCCCATAGGTTTTGGGTCATCGTGTTTTCATTGTCATTTGTTTCCAGGTATTTTTTGATTTCCTCTTTGATTACTTCAGTGATCTCTTGGTTATTAAGTAGTGTATTGTTTAGCCTCCATGTGCTTTTAATTTTTTACCGATTTTTACCTGTAACTGATATCTAGTCTCATAGCAGTGTGTTCGGAAAAGATACTTGATACGATTTCAATTTTCTTAAATATACCAAGGCTTGATTTATGACCCAAGATATGATCTATCATGGAGAATGATCCATGAGCGCTTGAGAAGAATGTGTATTATGTTGTTTTTGGATGGAATGTCCTATAAATATCAATTAAGTCCATCTTATTTAATGTATCATTTAAAGCTTGTGTTTCCTTATTTATTTTCATTTTGGGTGAGCTGTCCATTGGTGAAAGTGGGGTGTTAAAGTCCCCTACTATGATTGTGTTATTGTCGATTTCCCCTTTTATGGCTGTTAGTATTTGCCTTATGTATTGAGGTGCTCCTATGTTGGGTGCATAAATATTTACAATTGTTATATCTTCTTCTTGGATCGATCCCTTGATCACTATGTAGTGTCCTTCTTTGTCTCTTGTAATAGTCTTTATTTTAAACTCTATTTTGTCTGATATGAGAATTGCTACTCCAGGTTTCTTTTGATTTCCATTTGCATGGAATATCTTTTTCCATCCCCTAACTTTCAGTCTGTATGTGTCCCTAGGTCTGAAGTGGGTCTCTTGTAGACCCATATATATATGGGTCTTGTTTTTGTATCCATTCAGCCAGTCTGTGTCTTTTGGTGGGAACATTTAATCCATTTACATTTAAGGTAATTATCGATATGCATGTTCCTATTCCCATTTTCTTAATTGTTTTGGGTTTTTTATTGTAAGTCTTTTCCTTCTCTTGTGTTTCCTGCCTAGAGAAGTTCCTTTAGTATTTGTTGTAAAGCTGGTTTGGTGGTGCTGAATTCTCTTAGCTTTTGCTTGTGTGTAAAGGTTTTAATTTCTCCATCAAATCTGAATGAGATCCTTGCTGGGTAGAGTAATCTTGGGTGTAGGATTTTCTCCTTCATCACTTTAAACATTTCTTTTCTTTTCTTTTCTTTTCTTTTTTGCGGTACGCGGGCCTCTCACTGTTGTGGCCTCTCCCGTTGCGGAGCACAGGCTCCAGACGCGCAGGCTCAGCGGCCATGGCTCACGGGCCCAGCCGCTCCATGGCATGTGGGATCTTCCCGGACCAAGGCATGAACCCGTGTCCCCTGCATCAGCAGGCAGACTCTCAAACACTGCGCCACCAGGGAAGCCCTCACACCAGTCAGAATGGCCATCATCAAAAAAATCTACAAACAATAAATGCTGGAGAGGGTGTGGAGAAAAGGGAACCCTCTTGCACTGTTGGGGGGAATGTAAATTGATAAAGCCACTATGGAGAACAGTATGGAGGTTCCTTAAAAAACTAAAAATAGAACTACCATACGACCCAGCAATCCCACTACTGGGCATATACCCTGAGAAAACCATAATTCAAAATGAGCCATGTACCACAATGTTCGTTGCAGCTCTATTTACAATAGCCAGGACATGGAAGCAACCTACGTGCCCATCCACAGATGAATGGATAAAGAAGATGTGGCAGATATATACAATGGAATATTACTCAGCCATAAAAAGAAATGAAATTGAGTTATTTTTAGTTAGGTGGATGGACCTAGACTCTGTCATACACAGTGAAGTAAGTCAGAAAGAGAAAAACAAATACCATATGCTAACACATATATATGGAATCAAAAAAAAAATGGCTATGAAGAACCTAGGGGCAGGATGGGAATAAAGACGCAGACCTACTAGAGAATGGACTTGAGGACACAGGGAGGGGGAACGGTAAGCTGGGACAAAGTGAGAGAGTGGCATGGACATATATACACTACCAAATGTAAAACCGATAGCTAGTGGGAAGCAGTCGCATAGCACAGGGAGATCAGCTTGGTGCTTTGTGACCACCTAGAGGGGTGGGATGGGGGGGTGGAAGGGAGGGAGACACAAGAGGGAAGGGGTATGGGGATATATGTATATGTATAGCTGTTTCCCTTCATTATAAAGCAGAAACTGACACCATTGTAAAGCAATTATACTCCAATAAAGATGTTAAAAAAAAAGCAACAGTGTTATGATGAAAGATATTTGCAAATGTGTTTTTATCTAGTTTAGACAACTGTTAGTCTAATGCAAAGAGTATAACTGAAAGTGAGAATGAAAAGTGTACTAAAATTAGTATTATGTAATAGCATTATACATATTTTTGAATGTCTTCTCCTTTAAAATCTTGATTTCTGGTTAATAAAATTTCTTAATGTACACAGTTAACCCACTTCTTAGAACTGATTTATCTTTCTGTTTTATTATAGGTGGAAAAACCAATCAATTGAATCTCCAGAACACTGCAACTAAAGCGATTATTCAAGGTCTTATGCCAGACCAGAATTACACAGTTCAAATTATTGCATACAATAAAGACAAAGAAAGCAAGCCAGCCCAAGGTCAATTCAGAAGTATGTATTTACAGATCATAGAGTGCTGCCATGGGACTCTGTCTCAGCTCTGAGTTTGAGTTTGTGGTAAATATTGTATCGATAACAGGTTAAAATCCTAGATTGTTTAGATTTGAAAAGATCTTAAAAGACATTTAGTATAATCTTCTGTGAGTTCCTTTTATCTCTAATATTCTCTGTCCCTTCCTTTACCCATTTCATGGTGTTCCTACTTATCCTTTAAAAAGGTTTTAGTTCTTAAATGCTCTCCCTGACACTGTCCACTGAACCTTATGCAGACATCTCATCTACCCAGCACATAATAGCTGCTCAATAAATACTTTCAGGATTCTGTGAAGGGAAGTACTCTCTCTGCCCCCATAATGGTCTAGCAAGAGAATGGATGGGAGTGTCTTCATATTTGAGCCAGTTCTCAAATAGTAAGTTGGGATAATACTTGACATACAGAGACATTCTAAGCAGGAGAGAAAGCTCTGAGGCAGCCCTATCCGGGTCTGTGCTGTTCCATTAGAAAGCTTTTCCTTATGTTGAATTTAAAAGTTGTCCACAAAGACCCTGATTCTTTTGCCTTTCAGGAAATATTCATTCATTCACTCATTCTTTTTTTTTTTTTCTTCCCACTTAACAAGTGTATATTGCATGGCTACTAAGTGTGAGGCCCTGTTCTAAGCCCTGGGAACATGACAAATCCCTGCCCCCATGGACCTTATATTCTAGTGACCAGAGGCTACAGCAACTCCCTCTTCCTGGAGATGACTTATCTAATTGGAGGGCAGAGTTTTGTGTATCAGGAATACAAACAGAAGAGGTCTGTCCTGGTTAACTTTCTGTGTTACTTCATTGTTAAGGTAGACTCTTTAAAAAACCCAACTCATTATTAAGGACAATTTTAAACATAACTTAAAAAATCAGCAGATTCATAAAATAAACCCCTAAATATTCGTCAGTTGCTTCAACAATTAACCATTCATGGTCACTCTTGTTTCATTTATACCCCCATACTCCCCTCTCATATTATTTTGAAGTAAATCCTACACATCATTTCAAATAACAATAGCTTTTTAAAGGGTTAATCCACAAATCGGGGAGGCTGTGGGTTCTAGAACTCTATATACAGCAATGTTCTATCTGGATTTTTCTATCCCTCCCTTCCTTTTTTTTTTTTGCGGTACGCGGGCCTTTCACTGTTGTGGCCTCTCTCGTTGACGAGCTCAGGCTCAGCGGCCACAGCTCACGGGCCCAGCCGCTCTGCGGCATGTGGGATCTTCCCGGACCAGGGCACGAACCCGTGTCCACTCCCTTCCTTTTTATCTTTCTCTTCTAGGTTATGTTTTACAAGATATATTTTGTGATTTTTCTTAAATTAAAAAGAAAAACTTTGTTAACCCGCTACCTCTTGAAACTTCTCAACAAAAAAAATTTGGTGAATCCACCTGTCAGCAGGACATACAGATGTTTTAAATGTTACATTCTTTTGAGATTCATAGTGTCTGGAAGCTCTGGGAAAGGGTTTTATGTTATTTTCAATATAAATCAGCCTTCTGTCTCATTTTATTGGCACTGTGCTTCAGTTTCTGGCCTCTGACATTCCTACATGAGTAAGGGAAATAACTTTCCTTAAAGTTTGTGAGAAGCAGTAAAAAGGACAAGGAGAAACAATTCATTTCACTTTAGTCTTAAGCTTTTGTGCGATTGATTATTGCAAATATTCCACTGACTAGCAGCATAAGAATCACAGGTAGCCTTAAAACTTTGCCAACAGCTATTTACTCAAAACATTTAAAAGGAAATGCATTTGTTTTCAGTTTGCTTAGCTCTGCTGACATAATCTTAGTGAAACAGTCCAACTTGTTAGATAAATTATATGGACGCATATATATTTTTTAGCTATGTTATTTTTATTGGCAGGTTAGAAGTCTTAGTTCTTCCCAAATAACAATTTATAAGAATGAAATTAAAATAACTTTGTTTGGATGGTTTCCTTTTCCATTTTGCATTTCAGTTATGTTTTTGCTCCCTGTGAGATGGAACTAAAGCCTGTTCTCCCCTCCCTGGAAACCTTTCATTCTTGGATCCAGGAAAATAATGATCTAGACAAATCCTGTGGATATAGGTTTGCAGTTAGTGTAGGGATTTGAATTTTTCATAAGTCCGTCTTCTACACAGGGAAACATAAGGAACAATCTTTGGATTTTGAAGACAGAAAGGCATGTCTGAACTGTTATGATTCCAAATCTGGTGTGTGTATTTGGCCAAGCAACTTAACTTCTTAGCCTCAGTTTCCTCATGGGCAAATGGGGTGATGGTTTGTGCCTATTATTGTGTGGATTAACTCACGTCAGCACACAGTAGGGGCATGGTTGCTTTTGTTGTTATGATTAATACCACTTTACTCTTGACAGTCTGTTTTCTAATTGATTTTGCCTCCTGCGTGAGGAGGACAGAAGCTTGGCGTGACACGTGTTACATCTTGTATGTGACCTAGTGGCCCAATTCAAAGTGACTATTTTTTTTTTTTTCTTGTTCATCTGTAGAATGGATTTTGGCCGTATTTTGGCAAACTTTATTTTTGGCCACTATTTTTTCCTTTGGAAATATATTTTGCTAAACTCTGCGTGCAAAATCTTGCTCATTTTTTAAAGTTTGGCCCAAATGGCACCTTCCTGGTGAAGTTTCTCAGAGTCTCCACCTCTGCAATTATTCTTTCCCAGATCTATTTCTACTTTTAGCACAACTTTCCTCACACTAAAGTTGCAGACTTATTTTCTTTTACAGAATGAAAGCAATTTGAGGCCATGGTCTATGTGTGGGTGGGGTTGAACATATAGATTTGGAAATTATCCACGGAAGGGTGAGAATTAAAACTGTGGGATGATAAAATTGTAGGCATGGTGACAGGGATGCAAGGGAAATGTAGTTTATGACTGTGTTTCAGGAATGGAAGCAGAAAAATGATCCAAAGAATGAGAATGTAAAGGAGGGGTCAGAGGAATATGAGAACACCCAGGATAATGCTTTTTTAAAAACTGAGAAAGAAAAGAATTTAAAGGAAGAGGTGTTCCAAAGTGTCCACGCCTTATAAAGAAGTCAGAAGATGTCGTCTAAAAAATGGATTTAGAAAATGAGAAGATCAGTGGAAATAGCAGGATTAAGGCATCTTGTATTTATTATTATTTTTAATCATGGAATTTAATCTCTAAGTACCAGAAAGCCAAGGAAGGTTTCTATAAAGGAATCATAGAACTAGAGCAACCCGGCCTTGGCAGATGGCAAGTCTGAAACCCTTTTAGCAAAGGGGTGGAAGCCAGTAAAAAGAAGAGGAAGAGGAGGAAGAGATGATAAAGACAGGATTCATGGAATAATACCCTAAGAAGGCAAGAAGGATGGTTCAAAGGAAATCATCGCTTACCCTACAGAGCCAACCCTCCAATAAGTTTGCAGATTTCCATGAAGTGAATGCAATAATTAAATGAAATATTCTGCCATGGGATCACTTCCTCCTTTTCACAGGGTATTTTATTTGTGCAGATACCACTGCCATTTAGCGATGACTCAGGACAACTTCAGGTGCCAAGCAATAGCAGGGAAGCTGCTGTGGAGTGAAAAGTAAAGCTATTGGAGTACATAGGAATGAATGTATTAAAGGACCGAGGGTCATTCTGGGTCCCTGAATATTTCATAAGGAAAGTAACGAAGAAATACTACTATTTATTAGTAGGGAAACATTTTTTTTAAGTTTGAAAGGAAATTATTATGGAGTTCCCTATCTTCTATTGCAGATAGACCAACTCCAAATGAGTATATTCATGGCTAAGATCTTTCTAGAACAGGGGCCAGCTCACAGGCCTTCCAGAAATCTGAAGATGTGGCTTGAATCCTGTGCCAACACTTTCTGGTTTTATGAGATAAGTCTTAGCTCCTTAGCCTGTTGGGCCTTCATTCCCTCATGTCTGAAATGGGGCTAATCTTTTGATTTTATAACAATTATGAAGGGTTAAATTTATTTGATACATCTGCCCATAGTGAATACTCTACCAAAGTAATTCTGTGATTTCCACACATTCCCATGACAAAGTTGAAAAAAATAGCAGTTCCAATCTTCTGAAATGAGATTCTACCATGGAGCTAATTTCTACTTAAAACTTTCAATACTTGCAAGGGTTTTAGTAAAAATTGATTGAATATTTTCTTTTAGACTTTAACCTAACATGTTGCTGTATTTTTACTTTTTTTCCAGTTAAAGATTTAGAAAAAAGAAAGGAACCAAAATCCAGAGTCAAGGTTTTGGACAAAGGAAATGAGAATAAACCATCTGTACCAGAAGAAGGTCAGATTTTTTTTTTTTTTATTTGCTTATTTGGGGGATTGAGTTGTCTGAAGAACACAGGCAGTACATACATCCTTGGCCTTTGGTCCCATCAGAGGAGTACAGATCTAATATGAAAATCTCCCTCAGCCCCACCTCATTCCCTCCTTCCATCCTCACACATAGTAACTGTCAACACTTCTCTCTCCCTTACTTTTCCATATTTAATACATCACTAAGTTCTAGTGAGTTTATTTTCTGTTGAAATAATGACAGAATCTGTTCATTTCTTTCCATGTCTATTGCCAATACTCTGCTAAGCTCCCCTTTCTTTCCTGGTGTGCAGTATTATTTAGCAAGATCTCAATTTGTTCTCTGCCCAGAAGTTAGAGTGATCTTTGCAAAACAAATCTGACTCTACGCTCCACGTACCACCCCTCCGACCCCCGCACATCTTAAAACCCCTTTAATGGCTTTCCACTGCTCTTAGGATGGAGGCCAGATCCTTATCAAGACTTTCAAGGCCCCCATAGTCTTGTGACCTACCAACCTTTCTTCCTTCTTCATCTCCTTCCTTCTTCATCTCGGTTTAATTTTAAAACTTTACGAACACATTGCAAAAACTGTATACTTCTAAAAATGAAATTGCAGGGTTAAAGGATATGCAAATTTTACAATTTTGATAGTCTACCAAACTGACACAATTTTTTCAATAATTTCTTCTTAAAACGTACACTCTTTCCGATATTTGAAATTCTCAGTTTCAAAGTTTTCCTATTTCTTCTAATAATTTATAATTTTATATTTATATTAACTATATTATTATGATTTATTGTTAAATATATTAGGTATATAAAAAGTCTAAAAATAAGTAATAAACAACTTTATCCAGTTAAGAAGATAAATATAAACAGCACAGTTGGAGCTCCCTATATATCCTTGAATATTCCTTTTCCTCCCCTTCTAAGAGGCTGCCAGTATTTGAATTCAGTGTTTATCATTCCAATATGTGTCTTTATCATTTTACTACATAAATATATGAATCCTGAAACTATATTTTAATTATGAATTCATATCTTAAATTTTGTATACATTTAATAAAAATCTATGTATACTTTGCAACTTGCTTTTTTTTCCCAAAATATTAGATTTTTGAATTATCCATGTTGACTTATGTGAGGCAATTTATTCATCTTTGTTGTGTAGAATTCCATTGGATAAATATAACCCAATATATTTAACTCTTCTACTCTGATGTTCCCAGTATTTTGCTATTACAAAATTGCTATAAAAATAAATTGCTATAAGTATTCTTATTTATGTTGCCTTCTGTACATGTGGTAGAATTTCTGTAGCATATACACCTAGATATTGAATTATTCAATTTTAATGTGTGCATATCTTCAACCTTGTTCATCTTGTCTATGGTATCTTATTATTTTATATGTTTTTATATATAATATTCTTTCCTTATTATGTTTTTCTTTTTCTAACTTCCTGAATTGAATGCTTATCTCATTAATTTTCAGTATTTCTCCTTTTCTATTATATGCATTTTTTAAGGCTACAAATATCCAAGTACTGCTTTAGCTGTATCACATAGATTTTGATATGTAGTTTTATTTTTATGTAGTTCATGCTGTATAATTTCTAATTTCTACTAGGCTTTCTATTTTGATCCACAAGTTATTTAGAAATATATTATTTAATTTCTAAACATACAGAGATTTTTTAAAAGATATGTATTTGTTGTTGGTGTCTAACAATTGCATTGTGGTACCAATTTTTTAAAAAATTTGTTCAGACTTATTGTTTAAATGTGGTCAGTTTGTTTTTAACCATCGCATGTGTTCTTGAGAAAAATTTTAATCTCTGTGTCTGGGAGATTTGTCCATTTCTCTTTGTAACTCTGGTAGTTTTGCTTTAATTAGAGGCTAAGTTCATGTAAGATAAGAGTTGTTATATTGTCCTAGTGAATAATTCTTTTTATTTTGTAAAAATTTTCTTTATTCTTAGTAATTCAATATTTGACTTAGACACTATTTTGTTTAATAGTCACATAACATATTGATTCTCTGCCCTTTAAGTTTCTCCCTATTTGTGTTCTCAGGTTCAAGGTGAGTAAATCTTTAAAGAGCATTTAGTTGGATTTTAAAAAATCATCTCTTACAATCTCTGTATTTTAATTGGTGTCTGTAGTCCACTTACATTTTGGATTTGCCATTAATTTTATGCTTCCTATTATGCTACATTTTCCCCTTGTATGCCTTATTTACTTAAAATTGATCACTTTTCTTTTTTTAAAATACATTTTCCCCTCTACTGAACTAGTAGGTATTTAATTCTTTTGTGTTTTTTGTATGATTATAATTAAATTTTTAGTGTGCTTACAAAACCAAACTCTAAAACTAATCAGTATATTTACCATTTCCCAACCAATACAAAATTTTATAGTACTTTAACTTCAATTATCTACCCTCTATATTTTACTTAATTCATAACAAATACATTAATTTTAACGTTTTTGCCTCATGAAGGTGTAATATTTATAATAATTATAATTTTAACAGTCATTGTTTGTCCAGAACTTCCCATGTTTATAAATTTCTTTGCTCATTATTCCATCTTGCATCTCAGATTTTCTGCATGTGTTCAGTTTCCTTTAGAGAAGATCTGTGGTGGTAAACTTAACTTTATTCACACAAAAATATCTGCAGCCCACCCTCAGTTTTGAAAGACTAGCTGGGTACCAGGTTGAAAGTTGTCTCTAATCATTTAGAAGATATTTCACTCTCTTTTGGCTCTTGTTTAAGACAAGTCTGTTGACAGTCTAAATGTTATTCCTTTTCAGGCAGTCTCTCTTTTCTCTCCAGATGTTTTTCAGGCTTTCTGTTCTTTTTCTTTGGTGTTCTGTTGTTTCACTACAATAAGTCTTGTTATAGATCTCTTTGTGCTCCCAGAATCAGGATTTATAACTTTCACTGATTCTCAACCTTTAGCTCTTCAAATACTCCTTTTCTCAGTTACCTATTTCTTTCTCTCTTCCTTCTTTCTCTCTCTGTATTCAAATTATATTTATCATAGATAGTCTTTTTTGATGATCTATGTCTCTTAACTTTCACATTTTCTACCTCTTTGATATTATCAATGACATTTTGGGTAATTTCCTTTATTTTTCTATTAGTATACTAATTACCTTTTTATCTCTTTCTAATCTGCTTTTTAGCCTGTCCTTTTTAATGAGTAAATCTTTTATTTCTAGAAATTATATTTGATTTTTTGAAAATTTTGCTAGAAATTTATCTGGTACATTGTTCCATTTTAGTGTTTTTTTAAAAATTATTCTGCTGTCTTAATCATGTTTATTTTATATCCTGAACCCAATAATTATATTATCTAAAGTATTTTAGGGGTAAATTTTTCTTTTCTTTTCTTTTCTTTACTGGTTTTCATTCATGGTGCTTTTTTTCTTGTTTGACATGTCACTTTGATTTGTGAGCTCTTTTGTGGGAATTCTTCACAGCATAGTTTAGGAGTGAGCACCTCCAGAGAGGTGCCCCTTGGTTGCTACCAAATTGGAACCATTTTATGTTAATTTCTTGTTTGGGGATGCTCAAGCTTGTCAATGTTACAAATTCATATGACACTATGTAAATATTGTTTCATTTTACCCACTTATTTTAACATCCATTGATGATTCTTGCCTGAGTCAGCTACTACTATAATGTTTCTGAAATGATAATTTTCCTAACTTCATTGTTCATTCTACATTTATTAGGTGGCATTCTACTGTAAGGGAGATCTTTCCCTTCTCCCATATTTATTTATTTATTATGAATTTTTATTTCATGTGATGGATTATAATCCGTTACTATCATGTATTTTGATGCTCAAATTCTTCCAGAACTGCTCAGTGGGAGCTATTTCAAGGTGTCTCCTATGCCCTTTTAATATATCCCCATCATTCTTGAAGCTCTTCCTTACTTTCTGGCACAAACCTTGCATTCCAGGCTCCTCTTGTAGTTTTTGTGCCCTGTCCTGAAATCAACCACTTCTTCAAGGAGTTGGGGTTTTTTCATGGAGAATGGTATTTAGATACCAAAATATGGTTACTAGATGTGTTTATGCTTCTGGGTTGTCATTGTTTCTAGGCCCATTTATCTGAGAATACACACACACACACACACACACACACACACACACACACACACGAGTCCATTATCTATTTATCTATCTTTCTATTCTCTATCTTATTGTACCTTGTATCTATCATCTATCCATACCACAGGGTTTATTCTAGCATTTCTTTTTCCATATTTACAACTCTCTATTCAAAATAGTTGGGTAACATGGCTCCCGATATCTTAAATGCACCTACTTATATGCTCAATCATAGAAATAGTTTCAAACTTGCTAATTAAACACTTAGCAAAAAGTCTGTTGATTAGAGTTCGATATTTGCCTTTAGCGTGGGGTATATATTAAAATGTCTGTGTTCAAAAGGATCTTGGGTTAGTTCTTTTCTTCCCTGTTCACTGTGGTTTTGTTATTCATATTTAATACAGTCAGGTTAATTTGTGAGTACATAAAACATTAATGTGGTTCCAAAAGTAAAAAAGTATACAAAAGGGTAATACTCAAAAGAAGTGTGACTTCCCCTATTTCTTCCACCCAGCTTTACTCACCACCTTTAAATAACCAAACTCATTAATTTCTGATTTACTTTCCCTGTGTGTTTTTTTTTTAATTTCTAAATACTTTTATGGAGGATTTTATGTGCAAGTTCTCGGCTGAGTTTTGGCTTAGCATTCTTCCAGGCAGTGCTTAAAGAATGGCACTCAAGGTGAAACCTATCTTCCATCCATGGATTAGAGTTTGATCCCAGAATTTAGCTATAACTAGATATTCCTAAAATGTCCTCAGTTCTCCTTTTCCCTGATGCACCTTCCTCTTGCTCTTCTAAAACATAGGTTTGAGTGAAGTGAATTGAACACAGGGAAAAGAACAGTGAAACGTGAGAGTAACGTTAATATATGTTCTGATAAATCCTCACAGACATCTGCAGAAGGACCTTTCATTCAGCAGTTCATTTGCTTTACACACTAAACACATGTTTATGGAGAGGCCTTTCCTGAGCCACTTTCACTAGGGGCTGTTTCAGCATATTTATTGCAGTGATGAAGACCTGGGTTAGGGCAAAAACTTTCAGGAATTTTGTAGATAAAAGGTGGCTTCCTCTTTTAGGTGAGGGTTCCCATGAGGTATATGAAGGGTCAGAGGGGATTCTGAGGGCACTGGTGATACGAGCGAATAGTCTTAAGAAGTATGTTGTAAACAATGGTGAGAATTCAGGCCAGAATTAGGGCTCCAGGAGAGTGAAGGGGAGGGTTAATGGGGCCCACTGGAGATTTTAAAAAGGTCTTCCCCACCCAAGCCTTGATGTACTCATTTTTTTTTTTGAATTTTAAAATTTTATTTTATTTATTTTTTATACAGCAGGTTCTTATTAGTTATCCATTTTATACATATTGGTGTTATATATGTCAATCCCAATCTCCCAGTTCATCCCACCACCACCACCACCACCTCGCTACTTTCCCCCCTTGGTGTCCATACGTTTGTTCTCTACATCTGTGTCTCTATTTCTGCCCTGCAAACCGATTCACTTGATGTACTTCTTTCCATAGCCCTTCTTTCAAGATGTGATACTTCCATGATTCACACTGAACTCTGATCTTTGTTTTCCCTGCAATCTACAGTCTTTTGGTATAAGAGTCTACATTGATAGTGGCTCAGATACAGTTGGACATAGTTCAAATACTTTAGAGTTTTAGTTTAGATGTAAAGAGCTAAGAGCGTTAACAGAAGTTGCTGTGCAGTTAGTTCCTTGTTTGCCATCTACTGTACGTATTTCTTCACTAATCCAAATCCAACTCCCAAACAAAAGTGGTATTGGCCTTGGAGTATAATACTGGCACATCTGCAGCAAAATGCTATTTCTTCCGTGTTGTCCAAACAGCTTTCTCCAGTTATTTTTGGTGTTTTGCACAAGAATACAGGACTTGATTGAAAAAGATAATGAGATAGAAAAAGTAGCATAGGGTTTCCTTGTTTTTTCCTCTTAATGATTTTTAAATTAAGATCTCTGACCCTCTTTGCGTTGTTTTAAATGAATTATTTTTCTCTGCAGGGAGAAGGTAAGGGGAGGGTCCCAATGCTCTGATTTTTAGGAGGAAAAAATAAGATGAGCTTAAGTTATTCTTTCCAAGGGTTGGCAAACTATGGCCCATGGGCCAATCCAGTCCTCTGTTTTCTTAAGTGAGTAAATGGGTTTTATTGGAACACAGCTATGCTTATTCCTTTATATACCATTTATAGCTGCTTTCCCACAATATCAGAGTTGAGCAGATACAACAGAGATCAGATGGCCTACAAAGACTGAAATATTTTCTGTTTTGCCCTTTTCAGAAGAAGTTTGCCAATCCTTGCTTTATAATGTTTAAAACTTTTGAATATGTTGGAACAGAATTACTCACTGAACTGAGTAATTCACTGCTTTTCTAAGGCCAGCTGTCCATTTTGGTATTTCCAATAGCATGTACTCTCATATATATGCCTTCAAAGGATCCTACTTCTCATACTCTCACATTTGTTTTTTTTTCCCTACCTGAAACACGAATTCTCCCAATTAACATTACATGAGTTAATACATATAGTGTCTAGAACATAGTCAGTACTACATAGTTATTTTCTATTAATATTAGAATGTATAGTTTGCATGAATTACTATCATCAAAGACCAAACTTTTGTGTTAGTGATTTAACAATAAATGCATAGAAGAGATTTGGTGATTACCCTCCAGTGCTGAACACTGAGTTAGGCACTGAGAATTAATTAGTGATCATGGTAGGCAGGATTCTACCCTCATGAAACTTACATAGTCTAGCAGGGACTCAACGTGTTTACCCACTGCCTTCTCTTGAGGAAGAGTCAGGTTTGAATTATACGTAGTTATGGTTGAGCATAGCCAGGGCACACGATTATTCTCCAGGTGTACTTTCACTTACTGGGATTGCTTACTTCCTATAATACTTTTATAGTTCTTGGCTTGCAGTTAAGAGATCAATTTGAAAGTTTACTGCTTTTTCCACTAGTTATTCTGGACCTTAAATTTGCTGAACCCAGCACTGTGAGCTTAGTTTGACCAGGGTGGGACTGGAGAAAATTTTAATTCTGGTGATGCAGGAGTCAGAATATTGGATAAAGCACAGGTGAGTGGGTGGGTTTTGTAGGTTAATTCTGGCTAGATCTTGACTTTTGGACACAAGGGGGAAGGGACTGAGTCCGGTCATAAACTGGACTTTGGGGTTAGGTTGTGGGTGGAATTCATGCATTAAAGGATCTAGAAGGATGCCTGGCCCATGGAGTATGCTCTGTTAACTGGTCCTCTCCCTCCTCTTTTTTTTTTCTTCATCATCTTCTCTATTTCATTCTCCTCTTCTCTTCCTCATTATTCTCATAATAATAATTATCATCATTACCTAGACAGTTGACATAGTGTACCAGCAACACTAGGGTGAACTAGAAAATCTCTTCTCATAAGCATAAGGAGAATTTTTGGAAGCCCCTCTGTCTGTGCCTGTGTCTTGAGTGGAAAAATGTCTCCTTGAGAATTTATAACCATGGGCCTGTACCACATACAGCTTAGGCATTCACATTTATACTCTTTACATGTTCTGGGGTCCTAATATTCAAGAAATTAATTTTAAACTTGCTCAAAGCTGGTATAAGTAGGGTCCCTGGTAGAAGAAAACACAAAATCACCTTTGAGGCACACATGCTGAGCCCTAATTCTAAAGATTACCACAGATAAAGCAATGCCAGAAAGAGTTTATAATCCAAAATTTTGAAACACAAAAGTAAAACCATGAGTATAAGTCATGAGACACAAATATGGTGGTCTCACAATCCCATGATTTCCAATTATGAAATGATTACATAAATACTATAAAATAAACAACAATATTATTGAAGTCATAGAAATAGTCAAAACAAGAGAAGGATGAGAGACCATGAAAACAGGAGTAGGTAAGATTTGAAAAGGGACTGAATAGAACAAGAGTGCAAATGAAAAATTAGCCACACCCAGAATCGTGTTGGTGAAACTGTAAAACACCAAAGTAAAAGATAAGATTTAACAGACAAAACAGGATGAAGGAGGAATAAAAAGACTTGTAGAAGCCATTTCTAAGTGATGGAGATCTAGCTATGGGTAGTTGTCTGTTCTTCAATTCTTTGGCATATTAAGTGAAACCACTGTTTTAAATAAGTAATGTTAATTCAAGTTATTAATTTATTAAAAAAGGTTGAGAAACCCTGATCCAACAGAAGTGGTGATGTAATTTTGGCCCTGTTTCTCCTCACTTCTGTTCTCCAATGATTCCATAACATTTCTTAGAAGCACAGAGCAACTGCACAGGTGGTCTGTCAAGCCCATGGCATTAGCCATATGGTAGGTCTGAGTCTGAGTAGCCATGCTCAGAGGAGAAATCAGATCATATGAGTGGCTTTTCAGTCCAAGGTTTAAGAGGATAAACATAACATTTTCGTTAGAATATTCTTTTTTCTTCCCCTATTGAACTTTCCTTTTTCTCCCTTAATTTCCTTGTTACTTCTTGAGGTCAGTGTGGCTCAGTATATAGCACACAGGTTTTGTGGTCATACATCCCTTGGAATGAAATCTTCCCTTGCTTCCTACCTACCTAGGCAACCTAAGGCGTAGAAACCTCTCTAAGCTCCAGTTTCTTCATTGGCAAAATGAGCATAATAGCCATAACGAGTATGCAGGTTTGGGAAGATTAAATGCTATCAGGTTTGTGACATACCTGGAACATAGCAGGTACGGGATGAATGTCAGTTGGCACCCCCTTTTCTATTTCCTTTTTTCTAGTGTCTTCTTTTCAAAGAGAAAATATTAGCCTACCGAATGCAGCAGTGTCTTACATTGTCAATAACTATTTGTTGAATATTTGGATTTGGCTTGTTTTAGACTCAAGGAGAGAGGTTCACATTCCCTTAGAGAAGATTAAGAAAGACTGACTGTTTTCATGAAAAGAATATTTTTATTAGAAAAAAGCAGAAAGCAGATTTCTGTTTTTGCTGTGATGTAAAGCATTAAAATTCATGTTTTCAGGAACTCAAAAAAGCATGAAACAGAATCAGTCATTCAGAAAATAATCATTGAACACCTGCAAAGTACACGATAACTGTGCATAAAATTATAAGGTTTCCCTGAGGGCAAGGGGCTGAGATTCTCCTAGAAAGAGACCGCCTGTTTACTCCGACTTTCCGCTACCCCTGGCCACTCTTGATAAGGCATTTTTAAAGGATTTTTGACACCTCTTCTGTTGGCCTCCAACAAATTTTATCATTCTTAACCCATGAATTTTCCAGTGGTATAAAAAAAGATAGCTCTTCCTTAAGTAAGTTTTCAAATGTCCTCATTTTAGTTTTTTTATTTTTTTCAGAGATATCTGAAGTTATCATTTTATTTATTTTATTTTATATATTTTAAGTTTTATAAGCCTATATGGTTTTTTTAACATCTTTATTGGAGTATAATTGCTTTACGCTGGTGTGTTAGTTTCTGCTGTATAACAAAGTGAATCAGCTATACGTATACACATATCCCCATATTTCCTCCCTCTTGCGTCTCCCTCCCACGCTCCCTATCCCACCCCTCTAGTTCACACAAAGCACCGAGCTGATCTCCCTGTGCTATGCAGCTGCTTCCCAATAGCTATCTATTTTACATTTGATAGTGTATCTATGTCCATGCCACTCTCTCACTTTGTCCCAGCTTACCCTTCCCCCTCCCCGTGTCCTCACGTGTCCCCAGTCCATTCTCTACGTCTGTGTCTTCATTCCTGTCCTACCCCTAGGTTCTTCAGAAACATTTATTTTTTGATTCCATATATATGTTTACGTGTACGGTATTTGTTTTTCTCTTTCTGACTTACTTCACTCTGTATGACAGGCTCTACACCATCCACCTCACTACAAATAACTCAATTTCATTTCTTTTTATGGCTGAGTAATATTCCATTGTATATATGTGCCATATCTTCTTTATCTATTCATCTCTGGATGGACACTTAGGTTGCTTCCATGTCCTGGTTATTGTAAATAGTGCTTCAGTGAACAAGGTGGTACATGACTCTTTTTGAATTATGGTTTTCTCAGGGTATATGCCCAGTAGTGGGATTGCTGGGTCGTATGGTAGTTCTATTTTTAGTTTTTTGAGGAACCTCCATACTGTTCTCCATAGTAGCTCTATCAATTTACATTCCCATCAACAGTGCAAGAGGGTTCCCTTTTCTCCACTACCCTCTCCAGCATTTATTGTTCGTAGATTTTTTGATGATGGCCATTCTAACTGGTGTGAGGTGATACCTCACTGTAGTTTTAATTTGCATTTCTCTAATGATTAGGGATGTTGAGCAGCTTTTCATGTGTTTGTTGGCCATCTGTATGTCTTCTTTGGAGAAATGTCTATTTAGGTCTTCTGCCCATTTTTGGATTGCGTTATTTGCTTTTTTGTTATTGAGCTGCATGAGCTGCTTGTATATTTTGGAGATTAATCCTTTGTTGCTTGCTTCATTTGCAAAAATTTTCTCCCATTCTGAGGTTGTCTTTTTGGCTTGTTTATGGTTTCCTTTGCTGTGCAAAAGCTTTTAAGTTTCATTAGGTCCCATTTGTTTATTTTTATTCTTATTTCCATTTCTGTAGGAGGTGGGTCAAAAAGGATATTGCTGTGATGTATGTCATAGAGTGTCCTGCTTATGTTTTCCTCTAAGAGTTTTATAGTTTCTGGCCTTATATTTAGGCCTTTAATCCATTTTGAGTTTATTTTTGTTTATGATGTTAGGGAGTGTTCTAATTTCATTCTTTTACATGTAGCTGTCCAGTTGTCCCAGTACCACTTATTGAAGAGGCTGTCTTTTCTCCATTGTATATTCTTGCCTCCTTTATAAAAGATAAGGTGACCATATGCACCTGGGTTTATCTCTGAGCTTTCTATCCTGTTCCATTGATCTATATTTCTGTTTTTGTGGCAGAACCATACAGTCTTGATTACTGTAGCTTTGTAGTATAGTCTGAAGTAAGGGAGCCTGATTCCTCCAGCTCTGTTTTTCTTCCTCAAGATTGCTTTGAATATTTGGGGTCTTTTGTGTTTCCATACAAATTGTGAAAATTTTTTGTCTAGTTCTGTGAAAAATGCCATTGGTGATTTGGTAGGGATTGCATGGAACCTGTAGGTTGCTTTGGGCAGTATACTCATTTTCACAATGTTGATTCTTCCAATCCAAGAACATGGTATATCTCTCAATGTGTTTGTATTGTCTTTAATTTCTTTCATCAGTGTCTTATAGTTTTCTGCATACAGGTCTTTTGTCTCCTTAGGTAGGTTTATCCCTAGGTATTTTTTTTTTGTTACAGTGGTAAATGGGAGTGTTTCCTTAATTTCTCTTTCAGATTTTTCATCATTAGTGTATAGGAATGCAAGAGATTTCTGTGCATTACTTTTGTATCCTGCTACTTTACCAAATTCATTGATTAGCTCTAGTAGTTTTCTGGTAGCATTATTAGGATTCTTTATGTAGAGTATCATGTCATCTGCAAACAGTGACAGCTTTACTTCTTCTTTTCCAATTTGGATTCCTTTTATTTCTTTTTCTTCTCTGATTGCTGTGGCTAAAACTTCCAAAACTATGTTGAATAAGAGTGGTGAGAGTGGGCAACCTTGTCTTGTTCCTGATCTTAGTGGAAATGGTTTCAGTTTTTCACCATTGAGAACAATGTTGTTTGTCGTATATGGCCTTTATTATGTTGATGTAACTTCCCTCTATGCCCACTTTCTGGAGGGTTTTTATCATAAATGGGTGTTGAATTTTGTTGAAAGCTTTTACTGCGTCTATTGAGATGATCATATTGTTTTTCTCCTTCAATTTGTTAATATAGTTTATCACATTGATTGATCTGTGTATATTGAAGAAACCTTTCATTCGTGGGGTAAACCCCACTTGATCATGGTGTATGGTCCTTTTAATGTGCTGTTGGATTCTGTTTGCTAGTATTTTGTTGAGGATTTTTGCAGCTATGTTCATCAGTGATATTGGCCTGTAGTTTTCTTTTTTTGTGACAACTTTGTCTGGTTTTGGTATCGAGGTGATGGTGGCCTCATAGAATGAGTTAAGGAGTGTTCCTCCCTCTGCTATGTTTTGGAAGAGATTGGGAAGGATAGGTTTTAGGTCTTCTCTAAATGTTTGATAGAATTCGCCTGTGAAGCCATCAGGTCCTGGGATTTTGTTTGTTGGAAGTTTTTTAATCACAGTTTCAATTTCAGTGCTTGTGATTGGTCTGTTAATATTTGCTATTTCTTCCTGGTTCAGTCTTGAAAGGTTGTGCTTTTTAAGAATTTGTCCATTTCTTCCAGGTTGTCCATTTTATTGGCATAGATTTGCTTGTAGAAATCTCTCATGATCCTTTGTATTTCTGTAGTGTCAGTTGTTACTTCTCCTTTTTCATTTGTAATTCTGTTGATTTGAGTCTTTTCCTTTTTTTTCTTGATGAATCTGGCTAATGGTTTATCAATTTTGTTTATCTTCTCAAAAAACCTGATTTTAGCTTTATTGATCTTTGCTATCATTTCCTTCATTTCTTTTTCATTTATTTCTGATCTGATCTTTATGATTTCTTTCCTTCTGCTAACTTTGGGGGTTTTTTGTTCTTCTTTCTCTAATTGCTTTAGGTGTACGGTTAGGTTGTTTATTTGAGATGTTTCTTTTTACTTGAGGTGGGGTTGTATTGCTATAAACTTCCCTCTTAGAACTGCTTTTGCTGCATACCATAGGTTTTGGGTAATTGTGTTTCCACTGTCATTTGTTTCTAGGTATTTTTTGATTTCTTCTTTGATTTCTTCAGTGATCTCTTGGTTATTTAGTAGTGTATTGTTTAGCCTCCATGTGTTTGTATTTTGTACAGATTTTTTCCTGTAATTAATATCTAGTCTCATAGCATTGTGCTTGGAAAAGATACTTGATATGATTTCAATTTTCTTAAATTTACCACGGCTTGATTTGCAACTCACGATATGATCTATCCTGGAGAATGTTCCATGAGCACTTGAGAAGAAAGTGTATTCTGTTGTTTTTGGATGGAATGTCCTATAAATATCAGTTAAGTCCATCTTGTTTAATATGTCATTTAAAGCTTATGTTTCCTTATTTATATTCATTTTGGATGATCGATCCATTGGTGAAAGTGGGGCGTTAAAGTCCCCTAGTATTATTGTGTTGCTGTCAATTTCCCCTTTTATGGCTGTTAGCATTTGCCTTATGTATTGAGGTGCTCCTATGTTGGGTGCATAAATATTTACAATTGTTATATCTTCTTCGATTGATCCCTTGATCAGTATGTAGTGTCCTTCTTTGTCTCTTGTAATAGTCTTATTTTTTTTTATTTTTTGAGAACTTTTTTTTTGTTTTTAATTTTATTTATTTGTTTATTTATGGCTGTGTTGGGTCTTTGTTTCTGTGCGAGGGCTTTCTCTAGTTGTGGCAAGCAGGGGCCACTCTTCATCGCGGTGTGCAGGCCTCTCACTATCGCGGCCTCTTGTTGCGGAGCATAGGCTCCAGAATAGTCTTATTTTAAACTCTATTTTGTCTGATATGAGAATTGCTACTCCAGCATTCTTCTGATTGCCATTTGCATGGAATATCTTTTTCCATCCCCTCACTTTCAGTCTGTATGTGTCCCTAGGTCAGAAGTGGGTCTCTTGTAGACAGCATACATATATGTCTTGTTTTTGTAACCATTCAGCCAGTCTGTGTCTTTTGTTTGGAACATTTAATCCATTTATATTTAAGGTAGTTATTGATATGTATGTTCCTATTACCATTTTCTTAATTGTTTTGGGTTTGCTATTATAGGTGTTTTCCTTCTCTTGTGTTTCCTGCCTAGAGAAGTTCCTTTAGCATTTGTTGTATAGCTGGTTTGGTGGTGCTGAATTTTCTTAGCTTTTCCTTGTCTGTAGAGGTTTTAATTTCTCCGTTGAATCTGAATGAGATCCTTGCTGGGTAGAGTCATAGTAGTTGTAGGTTTTCCCCTTTCATCACTTTAAATATCTCCTGCCACTCCCTTCTGGCTTGCAGAGTTTCTGCTGAGAAATCAGCTGTTAACCTTATGGGGATTCCCTTTTATGTTATTTGTTGCTTTTCCCTTGCTGCTTTTAATATTCTTTCTTTGTATTTAATTTTTCATAGTTTGGTTAATATGTGTCTTGGTGTGTTTCTCCTTGGATTTATCCTGTATGGAAATCTCTGAGCTTCCTGAACTTGACTGACTCTTTCCTTACTCATATTAGGGAAGTCTTCAAATATTTATTTTCTCAGTCCCTTTTTTTTTCTCTTCTTCTTCTGTGTCCCCTATAATTCGAATGTTGGTGCATTTAATGTCATCCCAGAGGTTTTCATTCATTTTTCTTTACTCTGCTCTGTGGTAGTTATTTCCACTATTTTATCTTCAAGGTCACTTATCTGTTCTTCTGCTTCAGTTATTCTGCTATTGATTCTTTCTAGAGAATTTTTAATTGCATTTATTATGTCATTCATCATTATTTATTTGCTCTTTAGTTCTTCTAGGACCTTGTTAAGTGTTTCTTGTATGTTGTCCATTCTATTTCCAAGATTTTGGCTCATCTTTACTATCATTACTCAGAATTCTTTTTCAGGTAGACTCCCTATTTCCCCTTCATTTGTTTGGTCTGGTGAGTTTTCACCTTGCTGCTTAATCTGCTTTGTTTTTCTCTGTGTTCTCATTTTGCTTAACTTTCTGTGTTTGGGGTCTCTTTTTCACAGGCTGTAGGGTCATAGTTCCCGTTGTTTTTGGTGTCTGCCCCCAGTGGCTATGGTTGGTTCAGTGGGTTGTGTAGGCTTCCTGGTGGAGGGGACTGGTGCCTGTGTTCTGGTGGATGAGGCTGAATCTTGTGTTTCTGGTGGGCAGGACTGTGTTCAGTGGTGTGTTTTGGGGTGCCTGTGAACTTATTAAGATTTTAGGCAGCCTCTCTGCCAATGGGTGTTGTTGTATCCTGTCTTGTTAGTTGTTTGGCATGGGTTGTCCAGCACTGTAGCTTGCTAGTCATTGAGTGGAGCTGGGTCTTAGCATTGAGGTTGAGATCTGTGGGAGAGTTTTTGCCATTTGATATTACAACGGGCCGGGACGTCTCTGGTGGTCCAATGTCCTGAACTCAGCTCTCCCAACTTCGAGCCTCAGGCCTGACCCCTGGCAGAGCATCAAGACCCTGTCATCCACACAGCTCAGTATAAACAGGAGGAAAAAAAAGAAAAGAAAGAAAAATAACTAAAGTTATTAAAATAAAATAAAGTTAATTAAAATAGTTATTAAAATAGTTATTAAAATAAAATGTTATTAAAAATAAAATAATTAAAAATTAATTTAAATAAAAGAATGAAAGAAAGAAAGAGAGCAACCAAAGCAATAAACAAATCCACCAATGATAAATGCTAAAAACTGTACTACAAAAAACAACAAAAAGAAAAATAACAAATGGACAGACAGAATCCTAGGTCACATGGTAAAAGCAAAGGTGTACAGACAAAATCACGCAAAGAAGCATACACACTCACAAAAGTGAAAAAGGAAAATATATGTATATATATAAAAAAAAAGAGCAAGAGAGCAACCAAATCAGTAAACAAATCTACCGATGATAGTAAACTCTAAATACTAAACTAAGACCAACATAAAACCAGGAGCAAATTAGATGCAGAATCAAACCCCAAGTCTACAGTTGCTCCCAAAGTCCACCGCCTCAATTTGGGATGATCCATTGTCTATTCAGGTATTCCACAGATGCAGGGGACATCAAGTTGATTGTGGAGATTTAATCTGCTGCTCCTGAGGCTGCTGGGAGAAATTTCCCTTTCTCTTCTTTGTTCGCACAGCTCCTGGGGTTCAGCTTTGGATTTTGCCCCGCCTCTGTGTGTAGGTTGCCTGAGAGCGTCTGTTCCCCGCTCAGACAGGACGGGGTTAAAGGAGAGGCTGATTAGGGTGCTCTGGCTCACTCAGGCTGTGGCACATGTCCTCATTTTAAAAAGAGCTTGTAATATATCTTTCTGTTAAGTCAGATATTTTACAGCTATGAGCACTGTTTATAGAGTTTGGCAGAGGCTGTTTCCAGTAGCAATGCTTGGGCTCGTCTGATTGATACCTTCCTTCTTGTCTAAGAATTTTTTATTAAACATCTTGTTTCTATACCTGCAGGGCTGATGGTATCAAATAAAGCAGGTGTTTCAGCCTGAGAAACTTCAAAATGTCAGGTTCTGTTTGTTATTGATGAATTGGAGTAACAGGGATGATTGAGTTATTGCATGTTTTCAGAAAATCACCATGAACAACTAAAGTAAACATAAAGCCAAATCACATAATATTATATACAGAGCTGAGAATACATGTGAATGTAATATACCAGCTCCTGAATAAGCTTTGTGTCTAAATAGAGGTGGTCAGGCAAAATAGCCTCTCTTGGGTCAGCATGAACTTATGAAAGTCAGGAAGTAATAACCAGGTCATTGTACAAATAAAATTTTAGGACAGACTTTCTCTACAAGTATTTTAAAAGGACTGTATATTTTCAAAGGAAATAAAACCTGTTTTCGGTATCTGGCGTTGTGGTAGGTAGAGTATGGAGAGGCTAGATAGGAAGAAATGGTGGCGGGCAGAGAGGATAAAAATTGAGTCAAAGGTCTCAGAGTTGAGAATGTTGTTGGGGGAAAGAAAAGTAATTGTACTGGAATGAAGTGAGAAATCAATATGGACAGGTGAAGTGGAGGTGAATTATGGAGAGCTTTGAAGAACCCAATGAATAGTTCAGGCTCAACTTGGTAGGTGGGGGAGGGAAGAAATAATCTTAAAATTTGGAGTCGGAAGGTAACTTTGAGATCCATGTAGTTCGACCAGTTGAGAGGTTGAGCCTCTTCAGCCACATCCTCAAATGTTGACGAGCATCTGCTTTCATCGACAGAGCTCTCCCTATTTCTCAAGGCAGCGGTCTCTGGAAATCTTGACTGTTCGAAAGTTCTTTCTTGGGTTGAGTTGAAATCTGTCTCCTTGTGGGCATACAGAGCACTCCTAATCCCCCTTCTGTATGACAGCCCTTTAAATATTTGAAGACAGCTGTCATGTCTTCTCCCAGTCTCTTACAGTTTATGAGCAGAGGAGAAATGTAATGAATGTCATGTTTACAGGATTGTCAGTTACTTTTAAGATGCAGAGCTCTGAGTGACAGAAGAAATGTTTCTTTGACTATGGTTCAGGGATTGGGCTTCATGTGCCTCCAAGTTGTCATGGTGTTATTCACCCCAAGATATAAGACAACTATGTCTTTGATTTCATGCTTTCTTTAATGACAAGGCTTAGCAATCTTTCCTTTCTTCCTCCCTCCCTCCCTCCCTTCCTTCCTTTCTTCATTCCCTCCCTCCTTCCCTCCTTATTCCTTCCTTCCCTTCTTTCTTTCTCTCCCTCCCTCCCTCTCCTTCTTTCCCCATCCTTTCTTCCCTTCCTTTCTCGCTTCCTTCCTTTCAAATACTTTTCTTCTCTTCTGTCATAGGAGTTGAATAGCACAATAGCTAAATGGTTCAGGCTTTGGAGTCAGTCCTGGATTTGAATTCCAGTTTTTCTACCTGCTTAGTGTGTCATGATGGGCAAGTTATTAATCCTATAAGGTAGGTGTCTTTTTCACTCCATTGAAAAAGAAAGGTTCTAGTTACTTAACCTTTCTTTTTCAATGGAGTGAAAAGGACACCTGTCTTATAGGATTAATATCAGGCTTAAATGGAAAAGACATATGCAAAGCATCTGATGAAAGCAGTCACTAAATGGGAGATCTTTTTATTATTAAAAAAAAAGGAAGCCATGAAAAGTATCTGCCGCAGTCAATAAATAAATAACTATATGTGTTAGGGTTCTCCAGAGAAGCAGAACCAATAGGATATATATAAATATTGAAAAAGATTTATTATAAGGAATTGGCTCACATGATTATGGGGGCTAAGAAGTCCCAAGGCCTGCAGTCAGCAAGCTGGAGACCCAGGAGAGCCGATGGGGTAAGTTCCCATCTGAGAACTGGCTGGCTCGAGACACAAGAAGAGCCAGTGTGTCAGCTTTGAGTCCGATGTTCCAATCAAGGTAGTCGGGCAGGAGCAGTTCCCTTTTTGTTCTATTCAGCTCTTCAATCAATTGAACGAGGACTAACTACATTAGAGAAGGCAATCTGCTTTACTCAGTCTGTGGATTCATATGTTCATCTCATCCAGAAACACCCTCCCAAACAAAGAATAATATTTGATCAAATGTCCACGAACCCCATGGACCAATCAAGTTGACATATAAAATTAAGCATCACACTATATAGTATATTTCTAGGAAGCAAGAAGCTCTACAAAGAAAAATAAAACAGAATAAGGGAAGAGGGTGATGGGGAGTGCTGTTTTAGGTAGGATAGTTGTCTGTCAGGGATGCTTTAAAATGTACGTCTCCAGCAAGACTGGGCTAAATGAGCACTAAGTGCCCTCTGATTAATGTCGACTCTGAACATGACTGAAATGACCCCCCTGCTCCCCTTCCTTTTTAAAAAATAAATAATTGATTTATTTTTGGCTGAGTTGGGTCTTTGTTGCTGCGCGCAGGCTTTCTCTAGTTTCAACGAGTGGGGGCTACTCTTCGTTTGCGGTGTGGTGGCTCCATGTCGTGGAGCACGGGCTCTAGGCATGTGGGCTTCGGTAGTTTTGGCACACGGGCTCAGTAGTTGTGGCTCGCAGGCTCTAGAGTGCAGGCTCAGTAGTTGTGGCTCACGGGCTTAGTTGCTCCACAGCATGTGGGGTCTTCCCAGACTGGGGCTCAAACCTGTGTCCCCTACATTGGCAGGCGGATTCTTAACCACTGTGCCACCAGGGACGCCCTCCCCTTCTGATAGATGGACAGCTTGTAACATTAATATGACAGATATCTAGTGGCCACCCATGTTGCATTATGGGTGAGGATGCCTTCTATGGTGCTAGTAGCATGGTATGATGGAAGAGGCAACCAAACCTTTACAAGACCTGGTGCCCAGTCCTGGCTCTGCCTGAACTGTTCACTTGTCTCTCTGAACCTCAATTTCATTTTCTGAAAATTGAGGACAATCGTGGCTCCCCACAAGAATGTTGTAAGAATCAGAATATGCCAATGTATTGAAAAATCCTTTTAGAACCACTGAGCTCTTTGCAAATGTAAAATGATGTTAACTCTTAAAAAACAAAAAATCTTCAGGGATGTGGCTGAAGCCAATCTTGGAAGCAAGCTCTTAGTTTGGAAACTTGAACTCAACCTTACCAGAGACTTAAGTGAGAAATTGTTCTGTGACCACAGTTTTCCTTCAAATGTCGTGGTTAATGAGTGGCCTAGCTGGATGTTTTGCTAGTGGCACTGAGAAAAATAATTCAGAACCACTAAATGTATCAGACCAGTTGTGGTGAAAATGATCACGAGATTTTCTGAGTGCATATTAAGATAATGTGAGTAAAAATATTATGCGCTCCCCTTTCATTTAGCTTTGCCTCTGGCATTGGGAAAATATCAAGGAAGACAGGCAAACCTGATACAATCTCCCTGATCCCTAAATAACCGGAATCCACTTTTCCAGTGTGGTAGGGTGGCAGGGCAAGAGGAGAGACCACATTTAATTGAGCCAGCATGGTTCATTTTTCTAGTGCCCTGCCGTAGGTATGAATTATGTGAAAAGAGGAATTCTTTTTTAACAAGTCAATGTACTTTATATTTATTGATGTACTATGTGCCGAGATCTCAGCCAAAGGGGATAAAAACATAAGACACAAATCCTTCACTTCTCAAAGAGTTCTGTCTAGTCAGGGAGATAGAAATGGAAACAAATTATAATAGCCCAGTGTTCTGAGTACAATAAACCATGTACAAATGCAGAGACAGTAAAGAGGAACAGGTAATGAGTCCCATCTGAGGACTGTTGGAAGAGCTTCTTGGAGTTGGTGGAGTGTAACCTGGGCTTTGAAGGATGAATAGGAGTTTACCTGGCAGAAAAAGGCTACTTCTGTCAATTTTCCCTTTTCTATTTTAATTAACTAAGTTGGTGAATACCCTTCTCCATAAATACATTGTAAATATTTCTATATTAACTATAATTACATCTTTAATTTGAATGCCATTAGAACAAAAGGAATACTGTGATATAAAAAGAAGACTTTAAATGGTAATTTCATACCATTCAAACTAAAGTAGCACCTCCAAAGGCCCCCCACACCACTACTTTTTATATCACTGTGTTTATTTCTATAAAGCTCTTTTAAAAATCTGAAATTATGTTTTGTTAGTCTGTTTCCTCTCACTAAAAATTTAAGCTTCTGGAAGGTAGGAACTTAGTTGTATTCTTGGTTGCCCAGAAGAGTGCTTGGGATATAGTAAATATTAAATAAACACATTTTTAATAAGTAAATTTCATACAGGAAATTAGTTAATATGAAATTAATATACATAGGTTTAGTGTAGACTGATTTATCCTGATTCAGATTCCTTGAATTAACTTGTATTTTCAACATAAAATTTTCTCATGATGTCAATAACACAGTAAATAAAATTGGTGTAAAACTATAGTAAAAGGGACACTTGTCATGTGGGCTACTTAAGTGCTAAGTGCATACATTTGGGAGGGAAAAAAGTTATCTAGACAGTGATGCTTGCAAATGGCACATACTACCTGTGGACACAGCAGGGGCAAGTGCTGGGGGGACACCGCCTCATATTAGAGACTTTTCCCCCTGCTTTCTAAATTGATGTAATGTAGGGACCTTATTGAAGTCAGTATATCCTGTGGTTAAGAGCATAGATTTTGGAGATGTATTACCTGCGTTCAAATCAAAGCTTTGCCTCTTCACTGGGTGGCACTCTGGGCAAATCACACAGCCCATGTATATCATATTTTTTGGCTGCAAATGGGACTGATAATGATACCTGTTTTATAGAGCTGTTATGGGGACTAAGTCAGTAGATAAGTGTAGAGGGCACAATGTTTAATCTAACGATGTACATAACTTTCAGATATGAAATGGTTAGTTTCTTTGGACCTCCTTATCTTTTACCTACAGTTGGTGTACTACATAATGGGAATTGTTCCTTCTGATTCAATCTGTGACATTCAGAGTGTTGTTTTTATTTGTGATGTAGCCCATGTATTGGGTGCTTTCCTTCAATTGTGGTCAGCTGCCTAGCTTGTTTTTTTTTCTTTTTTTAAGTACTACCTGTATTTTCAGAATTGCATTTTACATAAAGTTCATGTTAAGCCAGGAGCTGAATTAAAATACAGTTCAAGAATTCATTTCCTCTGCTCCTTTGGTTTAACTTTAAATACGATATTGACGGCAAAGAGAATTTATTTCATTTAAAATAATTAATTGGACTAATTTCAGTTTTTGGCTATTAGGAATCAAATTGTCATGAACATTTGTGTACAGTTTTTTGTCTGAATGTAAGTTTTCACTTCTCTGGAATAAGTGTCCAAGAGTGTAATAGCTGGATTGTATGGTAATTTTTTGTATACTTTTTAAGGAAACTGCCAGACTGTTTTCAGAGTGGTTGCACCATTTTATATTCCCATGAGCAAAGTGTGAGTGATACCATTTCTATACCTACATGCCAGCATTTGTTATCACTGTGTTCTATTTTAGCCATTTTGATAGGTGTGTACAGTGAAATCTCATTATGCTTTTAATTTGCATTTTCCTGAGGGTTAATGATGTTGAATATCTTTTCATGTGCTTATTTGCCATCTGTATACCTTCTATGATGAAATATTTGTTCAGGTTTTACCCATTTTCTAATTGGATTGTTTGGTTTTATTTACTTGTGAGTTTTGAGAGTTCTTTATGTAACCTAGATACTAATCCTTTGCTGAGTGTGTGGTTTGCAAATACTTTCTCCCAGTCTATAGCTTGTCTTTTCATCTTCTTCATATGAGCTTTCACATAGCAAAAGTATTTTATTTTGATGAAGTACAGTTTATCAAACTTTCTTTTTATGGGTTTGTACTTTTGGTGTCGACTCCAAGAACTCTTCTTCTAGACCTACACTCCAAAGATTTTCTTCTACTTTTTTCCTAAAAGCTTTATAATTTTACTTTTTACATTTAAGTTGATGATCCACTTTGAATTAATTTTGGTATAAAGTATAGGGTTTAGGTCAAGTTTCTTTCTTTTCTTTTCTTTTCTTTTCTTTCTTTCTTTCTTTCTTTCTTTCCTTCTTTCCTTCCTTCCTTCCTTCCTTTCTTCTTTCTTTCATGGATATCCAGTTGCTCTCGCACCATCTGTTGAAGTACTTTTGAACATTTGTCTAAAATCATATTTAGATATAAAATCATATAGTTGAACATATTTGTATGGGTCTATTTTGGCTTTTCTATTCTTTTTCATTGATGGGTGTATCTAACCCTCTGAAATACCCATTACTTATGTACAGTAAGTAGGGTGAATACCCCGTAAAATGATTCCTTCCATGTTATTCTTCTTTGTCATGACTTTTTAAAAAACTATTCTGGGGTCTATGCCTTCCCATATAAATTTTAGAATAAGCTTGTCTATGTCTTAAGAAAAACTTTCTGGGATTTTGATAGGAATTGCATTAAACCTATAGATCAATTTGGGGATAATTGACATTTCTACTATGTTTAGTCTTCCTGTCCATGAATATGGTAGCCTTCTGCATTGATTTATGTCTTCTTTGACTTCTATCAGTAATGTAATTTGCAGCACACAGATCTTGCACATGTTTTAAGTATATACCTAAATATTTCATTATCTTTAGAGTAATCATAAATGCTATTAAATTTATTTTTTTCCAGTTGAATGAGTACAATTGTACCTCATCATGGTCTTGATTTTTTTATTATTGTGATCACCAATGTAGTTAAACATTCATTCTCTTCATTCATTTATTAACCATATTATATATTTCCTATTCTCTGAAGTATCTATTCATGGTTTTTTATGTATTTATATATTCTTGATGCTGATCCTTTTTCAGTTTTTTATATTGTACATGTCTTCTTCCAATCATAACTTATCTTTTTATTTTATTTAAGGTGTCTTTTGATGAACAACTTTAAAAAATTTAATATCACTAAATTTATCAGTATTCTAATTTCTATTCAATTAATTTTCTATCTTACTTTGGAGAGATCTAGAATTTTTATCTCCAAGTCAAAATGACTTGAATGAGCTAAGTTAACAGAATATTTTTATTGGAAACAATTTTAAAATGGAAAATACCAGTTTTCATAGCCCTCTTCTAAGTAAGCAAAGAGAAACTGCTCCCTTTCTAAGACCCTGTCTACAGTGTATCCAAACAATTAAAAAATTTTAAATTAAAAAGTGAAATAATATCCCCAATAGTTTTGGAAGAAAAAGAAAACTACTTTTCATTTCAGGTAAATTTCCCCATAAAAATTGAGAGAAATAGATTCTTAAAGCTTCTTAAGACTTTAATTTTCCCTGATTATTTCCAAAGCACAAACTAATTTCTACCCCATGACTTCTTGCATTGTTCTGTTTTAGAACTTTTTAGTGTGGTACAGAGGGCTGACTCCTAAGTTAGTGGTGGCTTTGTATTTGGTCATTAAAGAAGGGAGATTTGGTGCCCCAAAATGTAATATATAAACTTTGGATTGAGCTGTATTGTTTAGCTTACATAATGAGTATCTGAGTATTTCCTTGGCAAATACACTTTTTCCCCATCTGGTAAAAGGATCTAGGTATTCCATGAATGTGAAAAAAAACCAAGATCCACGATTGTTTTAACTAAATGTGGCCAGTAGGTACAGAGATATATATTAAACTGAGATATATATCAAACATAGTAGTTCAACTATTTCCCCCCCAGGAAAAAATATATTCAATTTATTTATGAACACTTCTTTATTTTGCTTTTCACTACATAAACTATATTTTAAATTCTGTTTTATTGTCATTTTAATGTTAGAAAGCAAAGTAGGGATTTGCTGGGCATTTCAGGAAGTTGACATGGACACATATACACACACAATATTCCTGATCTCCAGTCCTAATATGAAAATTCAGCAAAGTTAAGCCATCCTTTGGGAAGCACAAACTGCAGTAAAAAGCACTGCTGGTAAAGATGCTGACAATACTGTGACATTTTTAAGGATTCTTAAACCCATTAAGAATATTCTAGTATTCTGGCTCTGTGTGAATGTAAGTGGTGGTTTTCACCTCATCCAGCACAGACCTGCCCCCTTTATTGCAAAGACAGCTGTTTGCCCTTCACATCTTGCCCGCAATCACTGTGGGCTAGGACTTTCCCTGAGGGCAAAGCTTAAGGTAGAGCCACTCCAGCCACCAGGTATCCTTTTCTAGATCCTTATTCTGAAACTTAATTAAAAAAATCAATTACTTAAATGACTTTTAGGGATAAAATCTTACTGTCACATAGACACGATATGTAAAAAGATTTGAATTGGGGGAAATTCTTGGGCTCTTTTCCAATTTTCTTCTTCCACAAACCCTTCCTATTTTAGCAAAGGTCTGTGTACCTTTCTTAGATTAAATGCATGGCCCTGCCTTTTCCCTGAATTCAGGAAGCCCATGTTTTCTTCTCTTATGACTGACTTCCTCTAGCATAGACTTACCAGAATGGGAGAGTCGCCTCTCTGCTTCCTGGCTATCTTCCCAGCCCTGTTGACTCTCC
Source organism: Monodon monoceros (assembly GCF_005190385.1). Taxonomy (NCBI): domain Eukaryota; kingdom Metazoa; phylum Chordata; class Mammalia; order Artiodactyla; family Monodontidae; genus Monodon; species Monodon monoceros. The sequence continues at coordinate 17,074,355 of NW_021703770.1, read as the reverse complement.
TACACGGGTGTTGCTAAGACCTTTCCTGGAAAGAAGCTACAGACTAAAACCCAAAACTGGATGCTTTTGCACAGACACTACTTTTTAAACTATGCAGAAGACTTGAGTTGCCAAGATGGTGTGAACCTGCCAGTGTTTTGCTATTTGCAGAACATTGACTCCGCTGCCAGCTGTTACCACATTTTTTTTCCTGGTAAAAATGCATTTAAAAGAATGGTTATAAAAATATGGTTGCTTTAATGGAAACTTTATTGTATTCTTAGCACCAAATTATCTGAAAGACTTAAAATAAACTCACTCTTTTAAAAGTTCCAACAGTAACACAGATACTTTTTTGGTCTGTACTTTGCAGAAGTGAAATTTTTCTGTCAAACTCCAGCTGTTGCTGATATTATAATTCTGGTTGATGGCTCATGGAGTATTGGAAGATTCAACTTCAGACTGGTTCGGTCTTTTTTGGAAAACCTGGTTACAGCATTCGACGTGGGCTCCGAGAAGACACGAATTGGTACATCTTCTGCCAATAACAGCAGTCTGCTGCCAGTGTAAAACCACCAGGAGGCTTCTTAAGAAATTTCAAAGATTCTTTACCAAATGGTTTTCAGAATTACAGGTTTAACAATAGTGATATTCCCAAAAGGGCAAGTTTGCATCAATAAATATTTATTTCTACTAATTTTTGCTAATGACAGTGTCACTCAATTAATTATTGAACACACTTCAATTTTCTGGAAAGCCAAAATCTTCTCTGCCTAATAATAATAATAATTTTAAAGTTGTCATTTGTTTAAGAATTTATCAGGTAAAAGTTTTCTTTTTATTTAAAAAAAACACAGCTGAATCCAATGAAATGTTTAACAATTGGGAAATGTTTTATAGTACAAGATAATCTTTGCCAAATTAATTCTAGCTGAGATAAAAAGCAAAATAAAAGGTGTAAATCATTGAGCAACATATCCATTTTATTATATAAAGTCTCCTAGTTTCCCTTCTAAATAGCCATAAAGAAAACTCATTCCTTTGGGGAAAAAACCAAAAACAAACACTATAATGTATACAGAAGTCAAAATATAATGTTGTCCACATGAAGCTGGTATAATGTTATATACCAATGTTACCTCAATAAAAAAAATTAAATAAATCTAGACCTTTTATCTACAAACATGATCAGACTTTAAAAAAAAACGCTAAGTACCTGATTGGGTGCTCACTTCTAGATGGCTAGAAAATATATACATTCCTTCAGCTCCCAGCTATGTTGAAAATTCCTTAAATTGATGTCAAGAACTCATTTTGAAAGTACATAGTGAGGTAGAGAAAAAAATGTTGCAAAGATTAGGCCCTTCGTCATTCTAGTTTCTTGAATGGTCCACTAGATCTTTGAGTAACCCATCATTTCTGGGTGGGCTTTCTCATCTTTCTTTTCCAGGTCTTGCACAGTATAGCGGCGACCCCAGAATAGAATGGCACTTGAATGCTTTTAACACAAAAGATGAGGTGATCGAAGCTGTCCGAAATCTACCATACAAGGGAGGAAATACACTAACAGGTATGTTTTTGTCTAGTCCACATTTTTAGCAACATATCTTGCTGAAGAATAGTTTTATTACTTCGTTTTGCCACTTTGCATGTCTTGGCATAGTATTTTTAAACCAAACTAGCATATAAAGTTCTTAGATGGCTCTTTTCTCCAACCTAGCATTAAGAGTTAAAACCTAGACATCTCATCCCTTTTGCTATATGAATATAATGTCCCAGGAAGGGCTTGGTTGAACTAGAAGAGAACCGAGCAGTCCCTGACACTGACAGGCTTTAGTAGCTGTCTTAACCTTTGTCAGTTCATTTTTCTTCCTCTTCACCTGTTCTTCCTCCAGTCATGCTGTCAATTAAATAAAAACGAATTTCTACCAATTTTCAAGGAAGATATTTTCTTTACCCTTATTCTGCAATCAGTAGTTATCATGGAAATATTTATGGAGCTTTGGCTCACCAATATTTTTGATAAATTAGTACAATCGGCCCTTAGCATCTGCAGATTCGACCAACCAGGGATCAGAAATATTTGGAAAAAAATTCCAGAAATTTCCCAAAAGCAAAACCTAAATTTGTCACATGCTGGTAACTATTTACAGGCAATTTACATTGTATTAGGTATTATAAGTAATCTAGGGATGACTTAAAGTATCTGGGAGGATGCACGTTGGTTGTATGCAAATACTACTCCATTTTATATGAGGGACATGAGTATCCATGGATTTGAGTATCACAGGGGGTCCTAGAACCAATCGCCCTGTGGATACCAAGGAACAACTGTAATGTAAGAATATTTAAATTACAATTATCCATGACCCAACCACAAAGAGTTATCACAGGTTTTAACCCTAATACATGCTATTTCCCTCTGTGGGCCCACAATGTGGATGCTCAGTTTACATAATAGAGATGCTGTCATTGAATTTTTTTTTTTTTTTTTTTGGTCATTGAATTTTAAGTAAACCACTGAAATCCTGATAATTGCTTTGCCAATTGGAGGTTTCATCTAACAAGTTTTTTGTTAATACAACAAAACTTTATTAAGCACAAATCCTATAACAATATTTGGTATTTATTTTTTCTGGGTGAAAAGTGTCACACTCAAAATGCAGGAGTTCAACTATCGTTTTAGATCTGCCCCTTCTACCTCTATAAAACAGAGAAAGAGAATTTGTGGGTTTTTTTAGATCATCAAGAACAAAATTGAAAATGTAGTGATGATATTTGGGACATTTGCTTCTGTGTGGGTATTCTTGCTTCATCCTTAATTATAAAGGTTTAGATTTTCTTGTACACAGATCTGTCAATATACATTTGATATGAATTCAGTGTTCTTTATGAATGTTAGTTTCTGAAATGATGCACTATTCAGCTATTTTTTATTACCTCTGTTTTGGTGGATTTTAGTTTTTCATCGGATCTGTCAAAGAATAGTTTATTGTAAAAATGAAGACGAAAGTGCACATCTAATAAAAACTCTTTTAACGTTCTAAGTTACTCATCTTGTGGTTACATTTTGCAGAATTGGAAGGCTTTTTATTAGAGATGGTTGGTTTGTATTTATTTTTTCTTGTTTTCTCCTAGGTCTTGCTTTGAACTACGTCTTTGAAAACAGCTTTAAACCAGAAGCGGGAGCGAGGACTGGAGTGTCCAAAATTGGCATTTTAATCACAGATGGAAAATCCCAAGATGATATCATTCCACCATCCAGAAACCTTCGTGAATCTGGTGTAGAACTGTTTGCCATAGGTATTTGTTAATTATGGTCCTGTTTCAACAATGGACACACACACACAACCACTTAAAACTATATATGATGCAAAATACGCTCCACTGAAAGCCAGGAGACCTGAACACTTCCAAGTCTTTTCTTTTTTTTTTTATTGGAGTATAGTTGATTTACAATGTTGTGTTAGTTTCTGCTGTACAGCAAAGTGAATCAGTTATACATGTACATATATCCACTCTTTTTTAGATTCTTTTCCCATATAGGTCATTACAGAGTATTGAGTAGAGTTCCCTGTGCTACACAGTAGGTCCTTATTAATTACCTATATTATAGATAGTAGTGTGTATATGTCAATCCCAATCTCCCAATTTATCCCTCCGCCTCCCCCCGGCCTTTTTCCCCCTTAGCTCTAGTCATAGCCAGTCATTTGATCTGAGCCCAACTTCCTTACATTAAAAATGGAAGTGATGGAACTGATGGATCTTATGGTGTGAGGATCTCTAGGTGAGATACCACACACAAAATGTTGTGAAAACCATAAAGTGCAAAGGTTAGGTACATATTTGTTACCATTTAATTAGTCAAGACTTTTCTCTTTACTATCACTTTATAGCTATCTCTTCTCTGATAGTGTAGAGAGAAACCAATTTATCATTTTCAAGGAATTAAGGTCTTGTAGTTAAGAAAGCAAAGAATTATAGATATGCAGTATTATTTATTTGAAAATAACCCTTTATAAGGTATCGGTTTGTGGGAAGAATATGTATGACACACACTCAGAATAACTGCAAAATATTTAGTTGATGCAATTTTGCTCTTGATTAAATTATTTACATTTTCTTTGGCGATAGGAAGGCCTTCTATTTAGTAGAGACTGACCAAAAAAAAAAAAAATAGAGACAATTCCTCTGACTGATTGCTAGATTTGTTACTCAAAATGTGGTTTATAGAATGTTTCATTCGAGAAGTATTTGCTTCTTTGCTGGGTGGCAGGCATTTTGGTGGGTGCTGGAGCATAAATATGAACAAGGCAAAATCCTTACAAAACAAATTCCATCCAAGTCATGACTACCATTTCCTCACTTTTCCGTGCTCTTTACAACAGACTGTTTTGTTTGGAAAGGTGAGAGAGATTTGGGGTTTATCTTCTCTAGAATATTCTTAACTGATCCAAACTTGTTGGTTTTAACTAAATGCCATGAAAAGTATTATTGACATTAAGCTCATTGCTTCAGCATGCACTGTTATTTTGCTATTGTGGACACAGATCCAGCTATGCATTTTAAAAGTTATTGTAGAGGTCCTTCAGACAAGGAACATTAGAGAGATTGATTTAATTTTTATTTTTTATTTTGCTATCCTTTTGTTCAACAAAGAAAATCCCTGCAGAAGACTTACGCTAATAAGGGATTAATTTATGTGTTTACTCTCCATTCTGTGGTCTCATTAACGATGAATGGATGAATTTAAGTGAACTCATTCAGATGTGATTTGGACTTTTTCTCTGGGAATTACCTGAAAATCAGTAGTATTTATCATCTTATAACCCCCTAAAGCAAATAGTTCAGAAACAACCGATGCTTTGTTACTCAATCTGTTGAGGTTGGCAGATAAATTAAATGGCACAGCTGGGCACCTAAGAAGTAATTAATGTTGCCCCAGGTAATCTCTCTTCCTTGCTTCCATAGTACCCCTTTTTAACATCCTTAGATAATTGCAATGACTGTGATTTTTAAAGAAATGCTCCTTGTTTACTGAAGCCTGGGGAAGAGAAATCTACCTTTACACCCATGAAACCGAATCCTGTGCCTCCCTTTTTCTATTTCTAATTTCACTGGTAAATATTTACTCATTTTAATGTGTAATCTTCTGAGAGGCAGCTTGAGATAGTAGTTAAGAGCATATGACTTTGGATCTAGACTGCCTGGGTGAAACCCCATTTGTATACTTACTGGTTGTGCTTCCTTGAGCAAATGAATCAACCTCTCTGTGCCTCAGCTTAGTCATCTGTAAAATGGGAGAAACAGTAATGCCAAACTCATAGGATTGGTTGTGAAGATTAAATGTGTTAATATATAGAAAACATTGAAGTGCTTGGGGCATAGTAAGCACACTCTAATTGTTAGTATCCATGGCTAAGATAGACTGGAAAATTCCAAGAGGGCCAAGGATTTTCTGTCTCAATTTAAGTAAACTAATTTTATAAAAATTTAAACCTGAAGTTCAGATAGTGTAGAGTACTGGTTTAATTGCTATTGCTTCTGCAATATTTATGAAAGACAGAAGTTAGTTTCATCAATACATCTTCCTTTAAGATGTACTGAACAAAGTTAAGACTTAATCATTTAAAAATGATTTTGAGGGAATTCCCCGGTGGTCCAGTGGTTAGGACAAGCCCTTCCAGTGCAGGGAGTACAGGTTCAATCCTTGGTTGGGGAACTAAGATCCCACATGCCGAGCGGTGAGGCCAAAAAATCATAAAAATTCAAAAATAAAATAAAAATGACTTTGAAAGTGAATTTAAAAAACAATCTGACATGAGATGTGCCTCTTTAAGTACAGGTGCCAAAGTACAGGTGCTTTGGTTGCGGTGGAGACTGATGGGTGCAGGTCGGGGTCACTGCAGTTGCTTTTTCAAATGGGGCATGACCGTCATGACCCTCCCTGTTGTCCTCAATGCCAGGGGTGAAAAACGCGGATGAGAATGAATTGCAGGAGATCGCCTCTGAACCAGACAACACTCATGTGTACAATGTCGCCGAATTTGACCTGATGCACACAGTTGTGGAGAGTCTGACGAGGACTGTCTGCTCCAGGGTGGAAGAACAGGACAGGGAGATCAAAGGTACAATGAATGACAGAGCATGGTTACTCTGTTCATGTGGGTATTACTCTGGGCAAAAATCTATCATGGATTATGAAAATTCTTATGATTTTTCACATCGACTTACTAAACAGTCCTTTGTGCTCTCAAGACAGGGATCATCAGAGTAGAAAAGGGAGTATATTGGTAGGTTCCGTGGGCTTGTGGGAGGGATACTTTAAATTACTAGATAATATCTCCATGGTGTTGCATTTAGACCATCATGTTTGTTTTTTAATTAAATGTTGGATTTTGAGATCATTGAGCATTCACATGAATTTGTAAGAAATAATGTAGAAAGAGATCATGTATATTTTACCTGTTTCCCTCAATGGTAACATATTACAAAACTACAGTACGATATCAGAGTCAGGAAAGTGACGTTCATACAGACAAGATACAGAACATTCACGTCACCACGAGGACCATTTCTGTTATCCTTCTATAGCCACATTCCTTCCCTCCTCCAACATCTTCCTAACCCCTGGCAACCACTAATCTGTTCTCCATCTCAAAATACTTTTCATTTTGCAAATGTTATATAAATGGAATTATAAAGTATGTATATGAGGACTGGCTTTTTTCACTCAGGGTTATTCCCTGGAGATTCATCAAAGTAGTTGCATGTATCAGTAGCTCTTTCCTTTTTATTGCTGCGTTGTATTCCATGGTATGGATGTACCACACTTTGTTTAACAATTCACACATTGATAAAGATCTGCATTCTTTCCACTTTTTGGCTGTTACCAAAAAGGCTGCTATGAACATTCATGTATAGGTTCTTCTGTGAACATAAGTTTTCATTTCTCTGGAATAATGCCCAGGAGTGCAACTGCTTCATCATCTTGTAATTGCATAAGTAGCTTAGTTTTAATTAAGAGGCTGCCAAACAATTTTCCAGGGTGGCTGGTGCATTCTACATTCCCACCAGCAATATATAAGTGATCCAGTTTCTATGCATTGTCGCTAACATTTGTTGTTACTATATTTTATTTCAGTCATTCTGATAGGTGTGGAGTGCTATCTCATTGTGGCATTAATTTTCATTTTCCTGATAGCTAATGAAGTTGAACACCTTTTCACATGCTTATTTGCATTTGTATATCCTCTTTGATGAAACATCTGTTCATATTTTTTGCCTGTTTTCTTTTTTTTAAATTTTTATTTTATTCGTTTATTTATTTTAACATCTTTATTGGAGTATAATTGCTTTACCATGGTGTGTTAGTTTCTGCTTTATAACAAAGTGAATCAGCTATACATATACATATATCCCCATATCTCCTCCCTCTTGCGTCTCCCTCCCTCCCACCCTATCCCACCCCTCTAGGTGGTCACAAAGCACTGAGCTGATCTCCCTGTGCTATGTGGCTGCTTCCCACTAGCTATCTATTTTACATTTGGTAGTGTATATATGTCCATGTCACTCTCTCACTTCGTCCCAGCTTACCTCTCCACCTCCCCATGTCCTCAAGTCCATTCTCTACTTCAGCATCTTTATTCCTGTCCTACCCCTAGGTTCTTCAGAACCTTTTTGGTTTTTTTTTAGATTCCATATATATGTGTTAGCATACGGTATTTGTTTTTCTCTTTCTGAATTACTTCACTCTGTATGACAGACTCTAGGTCCAACCACCTCACTACAAATAACTCAATTTCACTTCTTTTTAACGCTGAGTAATAATACTCCATTGTCTATATGTGCCACATCTTCTTTATCCATTCATCTCTGGATGGACACTTAGGTTGCTTCCATGTCCTGGCTATTGTAAATAGTGCTTCAACGAACAAGGTGGTACATGACTCTTTTTGAATTATGGTTTTCTCAGGGTATATGCCCAGTACTGGGATTACTGGGTCATATGGTAGTTCTGTTTTTAGATTTTTAAGGAACCTCCATACTGTTCTCCATAGTGACTGTATCAATTCACATTCCCACCAACAGTGCAAGAGGGTTCCCTTTTCTCCACACCCTCTTCTGCATTTTTGTTGGTAGATTTTTAAAAAATGGCCATTCTGACCGGTGTGAGGTGATACCACTTGTGGTTTTGATTTGCATTTCTCTAATGATTAGTGATGTTGAGCATCCTTTAACGTGTTTCTTGGCAGTCTGTATATCTTCTTTGGAGAAATGTCTGTTTAGGTCTTCTGCCCATTTTTGGATTGGGTTGTTTGTTTTTTTGATATTGAGCTGCATGAGCTGCTTGTATATTTTGGAGATTAACCCTTTGTCACTTGCTTCGTTTGCAAATATTTTCTCCCATTCTGAAGGTTGTCTTTTCGTCCTGTTTATGGTTTCCTTTGCTGTGCAAAAGCTTTCAAGTTTCATCAGGTCCCATTTGTATATTTTTGTTTTTATTTTCCTTACTCTAGGAGGTGGGTCAAAAAGGATCTTGCTGTGATTTATGTCATAGAGTGTTCTGCCTGTGTTTTCCTCTAAGAGTTTTATAGTGTCTGGGCTTACATTTAGGTCTTTAATCCATTTTGAGTTTATTTCTGTGTATGGTGTTAGGGAGTGTTCTAATTTCACTGTTTAGAAATTAATTTAGCTGTCCAGTTTTCCCAGCATCACTTATTGAAGAAGCTGTCTTTTCTCCATTGTATATTCTAGCCTCCTTTATCAAAGATAAGGTGACCACATGCACATCTGTTTATCTCTGGGCCTTCTATCCTGTTCCATAGATCTATATTTCTGTTTGTACCCAGTACCATGCTGTCTTGATTACTGTAGCTTTGTAGTATAGTCTGAAGTAAGGGAGCCTGATTCCTTCAGCTCTGTTTTTCTTTCTCAAGATTGCTTTGGATATTCGGGGTCTTTTGTGTTTCCATACAAATTGTGAAATTTATTGTTCTAGTACTGTGAAAAATGCCATTGGTGGTTTGGTAGGGATTGCATGGAATCTGTAGATTGCTTTGGGTAGTATAGTCATTTTCACAGTGTTGATTCTTCCAATCCAAGAACATGATATATCTCTCCATGTGTTTGTATTGTCTTTAATTTCTTTCATCAGTGTCTTATAGTTTTATGCATACAGGTCTTTTGTCTCCTTAGGTAGGTTTATTCCTCGGTATTTTATTCTTTTTGTTACAGTGGTAAATGGGAGTGTTTCCTTAATTTCTCTTTCAGATTTTTCATCATTAGTGTATAGGAATGCAAGAGATATCTGTGCATTACTTTTGTATCCTGCTACTTTACCAATTTCATTGATTAGCTCTAGTAGTTTTCTGGTGCATCTTTAGGATTCTCTATGTATAGTATCATGTCATCTGCAAACAGTGACAGTTTTACTTCTTCATTTTCAATTTGGATTCCTTTTATTTCTTTTTCTTCTCTGATTGCTTTGGTTAAAACTTCCAAAGCTATGTTGAATAATAGTAGTGAGAGTGGGCAACCTTGTCTTGCTTCTGATCTTAGTGTAAATGGTTTCAGTTTTTCACCACTGAGAACGATGTTGGCTGTGGGTTTGTCATATATGGCCTTTATTATGTTGGGGTAAGTTCCCTCTCTGCCTACTTTCTAGAGGGTTTTTATCATAAATGGGTGTTGAATTTTGTCTAAAGCTTTTTCTGCATCTGGTGATATGATCATATGGTTTTTATCTTTCGGTTTGTTAATATGGTGTATCACATTGATTGATTTGCTTATTTTGAAGAATCCTTGCATTCCTGGGGTACACCCCACTTAATCATGGTGTGTGATCCTTTTAATGTGCTGTTGGATTCTGTTTGCTAGTTGAGGATATTTGCATCCATGTTCATCAGTGATATTGGCCTGTAGTTTTCTATTTATTTGTTGCATCTTTGTCTGCTTTTGGTATCAGGGTGATGGTGGCCTTGTAGAATGAGTTTGGGAGTGTTCCTCCCTCTGCTATGTTTTGGAAGAGTTTGAGACGGATAGGTGTTAGCTCTTCTCTAAATGTTTGATAGAATTCGCCTGTGAAGCAATCTGGTCCTGGGCTTTTGTTTGTTGGAAGATTTTTAATCACAGTCTCAATTACAGTGCTTGTGATTGGTCTGTTTATATTTGCTATTTCTTCCTTTTTCAGTCTCGGAAAGTTGTGCTTTTCTAAGAATTTGTCCGTTTCTTCCAGGTTGTCCATATTATTGACATATAGTTGCTTGTAGTAATCTCTCATGGTTCTTTGTATTTCTGCAGTGTTACTTGTTACTTCTCCTTTTTCATTTCTAATTCTATTGATTTGAGTCTTCTCCCTTTTTTCTTTTTTTTTTTCTCCCTTTTTTCTTGATGAATCTGGCTATGGTTTATCAATTTTGTTTATCTTCTCAAAGAGCCAGCTTTTAGTTTTATTGATCTTTGCTCTCATTTCCTTCATTTCTTTTTCATTTATTTCTGATCTGATCTTTATGATTTCTTTCCTTCTTCTGACTTTGAGGGTTTTTGTTCTTCTTTCTGTAATTGCTTTAGGTATAAGGTTAGGTTGTTTATTTGAGATGTTTCTTGTTATTTGAGGTAGGATTGTATTGCTATAAACTTCCCTCTTAGAACTGCTTTTGCTGCATGCCGTAGGTTTTGGGTAGTCATGTTTTCATTATCATTTGTCTCTAGGTATTTTTTGATTTATTCTTTGATTTCTTCAGTGGTCTCTTGGTTATTCAGTAGTGTATTGTTTAGTCTCCATGTGTTTGTATTTTTTACAGATTTTTTCCCTGTAATTGATATCTAATCTCATAGCGCTGTGGTCAGAAAAGATACTTGATACGATTTCAATTTTCTTAAATTTACCAAGGCTTGATTTGTGGCCCAAGATATGATCTATCCTGGAGAATGTTCCATGAGCACTTGGGAAGAAATTGTATTCTGTTGTTTTTGAGTAGAATGACCTATAAATATCATTTAAGTCCATCTTGTTTAATATATCATTTAAAGCTTGTGTTTCCTTATTTATTTTCAATTTGGATAATCAGTCCATTGGTGAAAGTGGGGTGTTAATGTCCCCTACTATGATTGTGTTCTGTTAGTCTCCCCTTTTATGGCTGTTAGCATTTGCCTTATGTATTGAGTTGCTCCTGTGTTGGGTGCATAAATATTTACAATTGTTATATCTTCTTGGATTGATCTGTTGATCATTATTTAGTGTCCTTCTTTGTGTCTTGTAATAGTCTTTTTTTTTTAAGTCTATTTTGTCTGATATAAGAATTGCTACTCCAGCTTTCTTTTGATTGCCATTTGCATGGATTATCTTTTTCCATCCCCTCACTTTCAGTCTGTATGTGTCCCTAGGTCTGAAGTAGGTATCTTGTAGATAGCATATATATATAGGTCTTGTTTTTGTATCCATTCAGCCAGTCTATGTCTTTTGGTTGGAGCATTTAATCCATTTACATTTAAGGTAGTTATTGATATGTATGTCCCTAATAACATTTTCTTAATTGTTTTGAGTTTGTTATTGTAGGTCTTTTCCTTCTCTTTTGTTTCCTGCCTAGAGAAGTTTCTTTAGCATTTGTTTTAAAGCTGGTTTGGTGGTTCTGAATTCTCTTAGCTTTTGCTTATGTGTAAAGGTTTTAATTTCTCCGTGTAATCTGAAAGAAATCCTTGCTGGGTAGTGTAATCTTGGTTGTAGTATTTTCCCTTTCATCACTTTAAATATTTCCTGCCACTCCCTTCTGGCTTGCAGAGTTTCTGATGAACGATCAGCTGTTAACCTTATGGGGATTCCCTTGTATGTTAATTGCTGCTTTTCCCTTGCTGCTTTTAAGATTTATTCTTTGTATTTAAATTTTGATAGTTTGATTAATATGTGTCTTGTTGTGTTTCTCCTTGGATTTATTGACTGTTTCCCATGTTAGGGAAGTTTTCAACTATAATCTCTTCAAATATTTTCTCAGTCCCTTTTTTTTTCTCTTCTTCTGGGATCCCTGTAATTCAAATGTTGGTGCATTTAATGTTTTCCCAGAAGTCTCTGAGATTGTTCTCAATTCTTTTCATTCTTTTTTCTTAATTCTTCTCTGCAGTAGTTATTTCCACTCTTTTTTCTTCCAGATCACTTATCCCTTCTTCTGCCTCAGTTATTCTGTTATTGGTTCCTCTAGAAAATTTTTAGTTTCATTTATTGTGTTGTTCATCCCTGTCTGTTTGCTCTTTAGTTCTTCTAGTCCTTGCTATATGTTACTTGTATTTTCTCCATCCTATATTCAAGAATTTGGATCATCTTTACTATCATTACTCAGAATTCTTTTTCAGGTAGACTGCCTATTACGTCTCCATTTGTTTGGTCTGGTGGGTTTTTGCCTTGCTCCTTCATCTGCTGTGTATTTGTCTGTCTTCTCATTTTGCTTAACTTACCATTTTTGGGGTCTCTGTTTTGCAAGTAGCAGGTTCGTATTTCCTGTTGTTTTTGGTCTCTGCTCCCAGTGGTAAGGTTGTTTCAGTGGGTTGTGTAGACTTCCTGGTGGAGGGGACTGGTTCTTGTGTTCTGGTGGATGAGGCTGGATCTTGTCTTTCTGATGGGCAGGACCTCTTCCGGTTGTGTGTTTTAGGGTGTCTGTGAATTTATTATTATTTTAAGCAGCCTCTCTGCTAATGGGTTGTGTTGTGTTCCTGTATTGCTAGTTGTTTGGTATAGGGTGTCCAGAACTGTTGCTTGCTGGTCATTGAATGGAGCTAGGTGTTAGTGTTGATATGGAGATCTCTGGGAGAGCTTTCACCATTTAATATTATGAGGGGCCGGGAGGTCTCTGCTGGACCAATGTCCTGAACTCAGCCCTCCCACCTCAGAGGCTCAGATCTGACACCTGACCAGAGCACCAAGACCCTGTCAGCCACACAGCTCAGAGGAAAAGGGAGAAAAAGAAAGATAGAAAAAAATAAAAAAATAAAATAAAGTTATTAAAATAGAAAAACTTTATTAACAATAAAAAAATAAAAAATAATTTAAAAAGAGAGAGAAAGAATGAAGAGAGCAACCAAACCAAAAAACAAATCCACCAATGATAACAAGTGCTAAAGAGTATACTGATAAAAAAAAGAAAAAAGGACAGTCAGAACCCTGGGACAAATGGCAAAAGCAAAGCTATACAAAGAAAATCACAGAAAGAAGCATACACATACACACTCACAAAAGGAGAAAAAGGAAAATGAAATATATATATATATATAACAAAATTAAAAAGGAAGAGAGCAACCAAATCATTAAACAAATCTACCATTGATAATAAGCTGTAAATACTAAACTAAGATAAACATAAAACCAGAAACAAATTAGATGCAGAAAGCAAACCCCAAGTCTACAGTTGCTCCCAAAGTCCACCACCTCAATTTTCAGATGAATCATTGTCTATTCAGGTATTCCACAGATACATGGTACATCAAGTTGATTGTGGAGATTTTATCCACTGCTCCTGAGGCTGCTGGGGGAAATTTCCCTTTCTCTTCTTTGTTCGCGCAGCTCCTGGGGTTGAGCTTTGGATTTGCCCCGCCTCTGTGTGTAGGTTGCCTGAGAGCGTCTTATACCTTTTGGGAAATCTGAGGTCTTCTGCCAGCATTCAGTAGGTGTTCTGTAGGAGTTGTTCCATGCGTAGATGTAGTTTTGATGTATTTGTGGGGAGGAAGATGATCTCCACGTCTTACCCCTCCACCATCTTGAAGGTGCCCCCCCTCCGCCCATTTTCTAACTGGACTTTTTTGGGGGTTGTTTTTTGTGTTAGTTTTTAACTGTTGAGCTTTGAGAATTCTTTATATTTTAGGTAATAATCCTTTGTTGGATATGTGATTTGTAAATATTTTCTCTCAATCTATTGCTTATCTTTTTATCTGTTTAACAAGGTCTTTTGCAGAACAAAAGTTTTAAGTTTTGATGAAGTCCAGTTTATCTGTTTTCCATTTTATGATTAGTGCTTTTCATGTCAAGTCTAAGAACTCTTTACCTGGTTTTAGATTCCCAAAGATTTTCCTTTTTATTTTTTTCCCAAAAGTTTTATATTTTACATTTAAATCTATGATGTGAGTTAATTTTTTATAAAGGATTTGAAGTTTAGTTTACGGTTCCAGCACTACTTGCTTAAAGGCTGTATTTCTGCCATTGAAATTACCTTGCAACTTTGTTGAATATCAGTTGGAGACATTTGTGTGTGTTTATATCTTGGTTCTCTTTTCTGTTCCATTTGGTCTATGTGTCTAACCCCCTTCCAATGTCATACAGTCTTGATTTACTGTAGCTATATAGTAAGTCTTAAGATTGGATAGACTGAGTTCTCCTGTTTGATTATTCTTTTTCAAAATTGTTTTGCTATTATACTTCCTTATCGTCCATGTAAGTGTTAGAATAATATTTATATATTTATATAATAGTTATATAATATTCTATATTTAATTTATATAATAATCTAATATAAATATTAGAATAATTTTTATTCTACTACAAGTCTTATTGGAATTTTGATAGGAATTGCATTAAATCAATTTTCAATTATCAAATATCAACTTAGGAATAATTGACATCTTTAATCTGTTGATTCTTCTAATCCATGAACATGGCAAATCCCTCCATTTGTTTAGATATTCTTTGAGTTCTCCATCAGCATTTTGTAATTTTTAGGATGCAAGTTCTATATACGTTTTGTTCTACTTACCTTTAGTATTTAATTTTATTTGGGGAAATTTTAGTTGTATTTTTAATTTTGGTGTTCACATTTTCATTGCTAGTATATACAGATATAATTATATTTTTGTATGTTTACCTTGTATCTGCTGACCCTATTATTTGAAATTATTAATTATTTATAGGAGTTTTTCTCTAGATTTTTGGAGATTTTCTATGTAGAAAGTCATGTTATTTGCAAATAGTGATAGTTTTATTTCTTTCCTTTTGATTTCTGTGGTTTTTATTTCCTTTTGTTGCCTTATTTCACTGGCTAAAACTTCTAGTATTGTGTTAAATGTGATGAGAATGAATATTGTCTTATTCGCCATCTTAGAGGGAAAGCTTCTGCTTTTCAAGTGATTGATCCATTTCCTAGAACTTGTAGAATTCATGTGTGTAGAGTGGTTTATAGTATTCCCTTATTCTTTTGACGTCTGCAGGGTCTATAGTGATAGCTCCTGTTTCCTCCAACGTATTGGTAATTTTTGTCTTCTCTTTTTAAATTTTTCTTTCAGGCTTGCTAGATGTTTGCATTTTTTTCAAAGAACTGGCTCTTGGTTTCATATAACTTCTTTATTTTTCTTCTGGTTTTTATTTCATTGATTTCTGCTCTTTCATTTTCTTCACTTTGCTTGTTTTTGGTTTATTTTGCTTTCACTTTTCTAGATTCTTTAGATGGACTCTTAGATTATTGATTTGAGATGCTTTCTCTTTTATAGTGTAATTACTTAAATGCTTTAAATTTCCTTCTCAGCACTGCTTTAGCAATGTCCCTAAATTTTGATATGTTGTATTTTCATTTAATTCAATTTAAAATATTTTTTGGTCTTGACATGTCCTCTCTGACTCATTGATTATTTAGAAGTGTGTTATCCATAGTTTCCAAGTGCTTGGGCTTTTTTATGCTATCTTTCTCTTATTGGTTTCTAATTTTATTTCATTGTCATCAGAGAACACACTCTGCATGATTTCAATTGTTTTAAATTTTCTGAGGTTTGTTTTTTGGCCCAGGATATGGTTTATCTTGGTATATGCTCTGTAGGTGCTTGAAATGGATGTGTATTCTGCTGTTGTCACATGCAGTGTTCTGTAAGTTTTGACTAGATCCTGTTGGTTAATGGTCTTGTTGAGTTTTATATCCTTGCTGATTGTTTTGTTTCGTTGTCTTATCAATAGTCGAGAGAGAGATGTTAAATATCCATCTAAAATTGTGGATTTGTCTGTTTTTTCTTTCAGTTCTATCAGTTTTTACTTTATATGTTTTGCAGCTCTTTTTTTGGTGCATATACATTTAGAATGCTAGGATTTCTGGGTTGATTAACGATTTATCATTATGTAATGTCTTTCTCTGTCTCAGGTAATTTTCTTTGTTCTGAAGTCTACTTTATCTTATATTAATACAGCCATTTCTACTCCCTTTTGATTAATGTTTACATAATATAATTTTTAAAATCTATTTACTTTCAACCTTCCTATATCATATTTGAAGTGGATTTCATGTAGATAGCATATAGTTGATCACATTTTTAAATCCACTCTGATAATTTCTTCCTTTTAACTGGTATGCTTAGGCCATTTTTATTTAATGTAATTATTGATATGTTTGAGGTTAAACCTGCTTTTTAATTTTTATTTATTTATTTTTTTCAGTTTGTTCTCTCTGGTTTTCACATCTCTGTTTTCTTTATCTTTTTTTCCCGTGGGTTACTTAAACATTTTTAGAACTACATTTTGATTCATTTATGTTTTTGATGGAATCTCTTTGTTTATCTCTTTTAGCGGTTGCTCTAGTTATTATATTATATAAACATGACTTATCCCAGTCTGCTGATGTTGATATTATACCAGGTTGAGTGAAATGATGAAACCTTACCTCCCTCAAGTCCCTTTACCATATCTGTGTGTAATACAATTGTCTTAAATATTTCCTCTCCAAAAATGTTGAACCGCATCAGAAACTGTTATAATTCTTCAACCACAAAACATAGTTTAGGCAACTTGAGAGGAGAAGTAAACTGTATTATATTTACCCATACTTTTATGCTTTCTGTCATTCTTTCTTCCTTTCTGCAGTCCCAGAAGTCCTTCTTTTTGTTATTCTGTTTAAAGAACCTCCTTTAGTCCTTCTTTTGGGATAGGTCCATTGGTGAAAAATTCTTATTTAATTTTACTTTATCTGAGACTGATTTGATTTTCCCTTCATTCCTAAAAGATATTTTTTGCTAGATAGAGTTTTCGTTGACAGCTTTTTTCTTTGAATATTTGGAAAATGTTATGCCACTTTCTTCTGGGCTCCATGGTTTCTGATGAGAAATCTGCTGTCATTAAAAAAGTTCCCCCTAAAAATAAGGTGTCATTTCTTTCCCATTCCTTTTACATCTTTTTCTTTGAGTTTAGTTTTAGGAAGTCTGACTACGGTATATTTTGGGGTGAGTTTCTGTTGGCCTATCTGTTTGGGTTACACTCATTTTCTTGAATCTATAGTTTGCACCTTTTGTCAAATTTGAGAATTTTTCAGGCCTTATTTCTTCAAGTACTGACTTACCGCCAGATCTACTGTGATACCATCCCAGAGGGAAAGGGGAGCGGTGCCTCAGTACTACCAGGTGGGGATGGAAGTCCCAGCTCTTCATGTGGTTTCCCTATATATCACAGATGGAAGTGAGGTGGAAGGATTTGTTACTATTTGTCAGGGATGATTGTCTCTTTTCCCTATTTGGCATTTTCTCCTACTGCCCTGGTTGCAGATAGGATGAGGGTAAATGTTGGGGCACGCTGTTACAGTCAGGAAAGGTAGATGTCTTGGCTCCTCACTTGACCTTTGCTGGTATGAGTGGGGATGGGGCCACAGTTGGGGTTTTTTTCCTGTGGCTTTTGTTTAGACTAGAGCAGTTATTGCCTAAAAGTTTTCTGTCTTGGCAGGCTGCTCCTTTCCTGGCCCTTTGGCTAGAGAGAGCAGGCTTCATTGGATTGTTTTTGTCTGTATTTGTTTGTGTTTCTAGGTGGCTGGATTCTTTAGCTCTATGTCTAGGATACATGAGGCAAAAGGAAACTCAGCGAACTCACCACTGTACCATTCCCTGGGTCCAACAGTCCCTTGCCCATCTACCTTCTTCCCTTTACTTTTCAGGGTCTTATGCTTGTCTTATACATAATTTCCAGAAATTTTGGTTGTACTTGAGGGAAAGAGTAGGAAAAAGCACATCTGCTCTATCTTCCTGGATGCTCAGCCATCATGGAATTTTTAACCCTTGTTCCTCATGATATCATTGGTCTACAGGTTACACCTGGTTAATAGGGATGTGATCCGAGAAGAAGGTAATATCCAGATCTTGCTTTAAGAGTTTTGTTTTATTTCCTGCCTTTACTGTACCCAGGGTGTGGAATGATTCTGTTTGGCTACTTGTCCCTCTCTCTTCCATCATTCCTCTTTCCCTGGACTAGAACTCTTGGGACTAGGTTGGGCAGCCAAGTAGTAGCTTCCTGAATAAATTTCTCTGAGGTGCTTGATGAGATGACTTTAGAGCCCATTTTTACCCACAAAAATTTCTACATGTGATTGCTGATAAAACATGTAATAAAGTACCTGGTCATAGTTATCGTTCCATAACTATGTTTTTTTCCCCATTGTTATGGCTACTAAAGTCCCTTTAAGTAAATGCCCCTAGCAGATAATAAATCCTAAAGTTCAAGGACTTTAAACTTTACATGTCCCAAATCTTTTACAGACTCATTGTTTTAACATGTATATAACACACACAAAGTGCTTACGTGATGTTTAGCTTATAGTGGACATTCAGTATATATTAGTTGCTTTTTCTTCTCTTTTTACTTTTAAATACTGGTCATTTGTTGAAGTCTTCAGTATAGAGGCGGTACCCTCTGTTGCATAAAAACACAGGCTCTTGTGTCAAGAAGCTTGGGAATCAATCTCATCTCTGATACTCACTAATAGTGTGACTTGGGCAAGTTATTTCACCTCATTCTGACTTGGTTTTCTCACCTACAACATGGGAACAATAATAGCAACTATTGAGAATTAAATGAGGTAATACTTCTAAAGAGTTCAGAAGAGTACCTTTAGAT
Source organism: Monodon monoceros (assembly GCF_005190385.1). Lineage (NCBI taxonomy): Eukaryota > Metazoa > Chordata > Mammalia > Artiodactyla > Monodontidae > Monodon > Monodon monoceros. The sequence goes on along the minus strand of NW_021703770.1, from coordinate 17,055,544 downwards.
ACAAACTCAATGTTGTGTTTTTGTTTTTGTTTTTTTACTATTCTACAGCAAGAAAGTTCCTTAGAGTCAAGGGCTATGTCTTATTTAAGGTTGTATCCTCGGAACCTAGCATAGTGATTGGTACCTCATAGACAAATGTTTCAATAAACAAATGTTGTACAGGCATACCTTGTTTTGTTGTGCTTCGCTTTATTGCGCTTTGCAGGTATTGTGTTTTTTACAGCCTGAAAGTTTGTGACAACCCTGTGTCGAGCAAGTCTATTGGTGCCATTTTTTTTAAAAGCATTATTTTTAAATTAAGGTATGTATATTGGGTTTTTTTAGACATAATGCAATTGCACACTTAATAGACTACAGTATAAGGTAAACATAACTTTTATATGTATTGGGAAACCAAAAAAATTGTGTGACTTGCTTTATTGCAGAGGTCTGGAACTGAACCTACAATATCTCTGAGGTATGCCTGTAATGAATTACTGAATTAATTTATCTAGAGATGAAAATCTTAGAGGCAGCATAAAATCAACAATCATTTCTGACTAGTGGAGTTTCCTAGGTTCATAGGAAATAACTATGGGAAAGAGGCTCATTTTATGTGTTTCTTTAAAATTTAGCCTCAGCCCTTGCCACCACTGGGCCACCTACAGAACTGATTACTTCTGAAGTCACTGCCAGGAGCTTTATGGTAAACTGGACTCATGCCCCAGGAAAAGTGGAAAAATACAGAGTCGTGTATTATCCTGCCAGGGGTGGAAAACCAGAAGAGGTAATAAGGAGACAGTATTTTCTAACCATTATTTTCATTCTCTCAATTCTTGTACGGTAGTGAAGACAAGAAAGGAATGTGTATATAAGGAGATTATTCTGTCACAAGCATTTAAAATTATTTGACTGAAATACGTTTCCATGTGTCTATGTTGTTCTTCTATCTCTCTAGGTTATGGTATTTACATCCTCTCCTCTTACCTCCATCAAGGAACCTTCAGAACTGGTCATGTGTCCATTTCTAACACAACTTATTTTGACTTTACTTTTTTGTGATTTTAAAAATTAATGAGTTCTAAGGCAAAAGGAATCAGTCGTTAATTATCTGGCCAGAATCCCCTTTTGCTACCGATATTTTCTTTCTACTTTGTGAGTGGTCTGAACTTTCTGCCTTAAAGAAGTCTGTGTGTTCCAAATAATGTGGGCATATAGTCCTCCAGGGTTTGGGACTTCCTGGATGTTTGCGGAGATTCGTGCAAAAGAGAAGCCATAATAAAACACCTGTGGCTGGCCTTTCTCATGGGTTGGCCATCACAGGAAAGAACATCTATTGCCAGATGATTGGATGGTTCCCATTTCATGTCTGATACAGGGACTATGTTAAAATGTGATGAAATCTCCCTTTTTTGTTTTTAATTATTAATTAATTAAGGCTGCGCTGGGTCTTCGTTGCTGCGCACGGGCTCTCTCTAGTTGCATTGAGTTGGGGCTACTCTTCGTTGCGGTGCGCGGGCTTCTCATTGCGGTGGCTTCTCTTGTTGCGGAGCACGGGCTCTAGGTGCGCGGGCTTCAGTAGTTGTGGTGCGTGGGCTTAATAGCTGTGGCTTGCGGGCTCTAGAGCGTAGGCTCAGTAGTTGTGGCACACAGGCTTAGTCGCTCCGTGGCATGTGGGATCTTCCTGGACCAGGGATAAAACCTGTGACCCTTGCATTGGCAGGTGGATTCTTAACCACCGCGCCACCAGGGAAGTCCCTCCCTCTCTTCTTTTGAAGTGCTAACACCTTATGTTGTTCTAACCTCTGACTGACCTCAGCATGTTTCACAGTTTTCTTCTGCATTATGGCAGGATTTATGTTTTTTGGTTTTTGTTTTTTTTTTTCAGTGTTTGAGTAGATTCTAGAGGTTTAAGTCATCTGGACTTAAAAAAAAAATCAGAGTGCTTCCAATTGCTCTATCTTTTTCATTACTAATAAACCTTTTAAATGCTTCCTAAGGCTCCATGGAAAAATATCACATGTCAACTGTTACTAAGTGGATGTGATTAGGATAACCATTAGCTTGGGAATGACACAGTTTCCATTAGATGTGAATTAGTAAGGGACTTTTGGACATATTCCTAAAAGGTGGGTCACTTCATGTGAGAATTCAAGGGGAATTGACTGCCACAGTGGGAAAGAGGATGTGGTGCAAATAAGAAAATATTTAATGAAAGGTTCTCGCTAGAGATATTTTTGCTTTTGGATTTCCAGTCTGCATGTGAGATATTCCATTTTCTCATTCCTCAAACTGTCCTTTCAACAGGTGGTGGTGGATGGAAGCATATCTTCCACAGTTTTGAAAAACTTGATGTCTTTAACCGAATATCAGATAGCAGTCTTTGCAATATACGCTCACACTGCTAGCGAAGGCCTTCGGGGAACTGAAACCACACGTGTGTATTGAATTGTACCCACTTCTGATTCTGTATGACATTGCTCAGGTGGTTTAGTTGTGCTGTACGTAGTACTGGTCCATGCTATATTTGCAGTTTGCAGGTGCCATATATTGGGAGGGATATTATAAAATTCTGGTATGTTTAGGAGAGAGAAATCTCTCTAAGCGATGAAGGGTGCAAAATACAGTTATTCATTTAATAAACAAATATTTAGTGAATTCTTATTATAAACTAAGCAGTGGGCTTGAATTTGTCATTAGAAGTAGAGAAGGAGCTCTGTAGCTGTCCTGCCTAGTAGAATATTAGGGAAAGTGCATTACATCTGTTTTCTTTATGAGTATCACTGTAATTAAAACTTATGAATACTAGTCAGTCATTCCTTAACTCAGCAAGATCATGATCACACACACATATATACATGCACACATGTTCAGAGAATCCTGGGAAGAGATAATCTTAAGAAACTTGATCACCCCCTCATTTAGTTATTTCAAACATTAATTGAGTTCCTATTACATGCCAGATAGTATATAAAGTTGATCTAAAAACTCTGCCTCTGATAGACCAATAACAAGGTGCCAGGCTTTATGATAATTACACTCCCCGTCCAACACGTTATTGGATTTATCCCTGAAAGCAATTTGTAAGGCAGCTGTTAATACTCCTGCTTTGCAGAAATATTTTTAGCAACAATCCCTGCCCTTAAGGAAGTTTTAGACTAGCAAAGGAGAAAATGCAACCCAAGGATATACAAACAAATTAGTGTAGTGAAGTACTACGGGCACGCCAATAGAAGTATGATAGGGAACTGCACCTGTAAGCAAAGTCCTGAACTTGACATTGTGGTTGGGAGTGCAAGCAGGACCTGGAATTATATTTGAAAACAACATTTCATAGTTTTTATTGACATTGTTTAAGCCAGGAACTTGCAATTTACTCTTAATCCCTTTTTCCCTACCTCTCCAATATGGCAAATCGTATTTCTTGATTATTTTATTGTTCTCAAACCCTATTGTTACCGACAGTCATGTCTCCTCACTGTCTCTGATTGAATGTGTTGATGAGTATCTAGTTATTCATGTATTTGTTCATCCAGCCCCCCATTCTGTCATCTGTTAAGTGACCCAACAACTATTTTTAATGGCTGCTGCAGGTCAGACACTATGCTTGGTAATGGGTATAAAACAGTGGTCAGAAGAGTCTCCTACTCTTGACTGGCTCCCAGACAGCTGTGCCCATCACTGTAATGAGGTATAAGAAGCTAAAAGGTGTCATTCCTGCTCTTAAACATTCATTATGTTTACCTTCCCCAAAGGGGCTTATATGGCCATGTGAACAGATTCAAGGACAAAAATTACCTGAAAAATATGTTTAGTTTTAGACCCTAACATATAGATAGATACCTTGAAATAAGCAAGCACACTGATAAATGGCTGACCATTAAGAAAAAAACTCCTCTTGCAGTTTCTTTACCTATAGTTTCTGACCTTGAACTGTACGATGTGACTGAGAACAGTCTGAGGGCGAGATGGAACCCAGTGGCTGGAGCGTCAGGGTACCTGATCCTTTACGCTCCTCTCACGGAAGGCCTGGCTGGGGATGAAAAAGAGGTAATGCATGCTGCCTACCAAAGTCCTAGAATTTTTGACTTCCTTAACATAGTTTGGTTTGTTTTTACTACAAAAATGTATAAAATTTATAAAAGTCACATTAGCAAAAGAAAAAAATCACTTGTAATCCCACCACCTAGAGGTAGCCATTGTTATCATTTAGTTAAGAGTCTTTTCCAGTGCATTTTAAACAAAACCAATGGGAATGGTTTTGTAGTTTTCCTTGTAGTTTTCCTTTTGCTTACTGTGAATATCTTTCCATACCATTAAATAATATTTTATATAGTCATTTAAACAACCTTATAATATTCCATTGTTGGTTTGTACCAGGTCATGTTTAATTAATCTCATGCTATTGGACATTTGGATAATTTGCTATATAGGGGAATTCCCTGGCAGTCCAGTGGTTAGGACTCACACTTTCACTGCCAGGGCCCGGTCGGGGAACTAAGATCCTGCAAGCCGCACAGGGGCTCGGCCAAAAAAAAGAGATAATTTGCTATATAAATATACTTTTGGGACCATTCTTTACATATAACTTTGCATGGTTATCTGATTATTTCCTTAGGATAAATTCCTAGAAGTGAAGTTTCTTTTCAAAGAGTATGCAAATTATTAAGGCTTATACCAGGTATTACCACCTTACTCTAGAGAAATTTTATATAATTTATATTGCTCTATGCAGATCACAAATGACTGTGATGACCCTATGTACACTGACTTTGAAAAATTTGTTTTACTAAGTTGAGAGGTAGATAAATGTATCTCATGGATGTGGATTTTTTTGCATTTTTTTCCATTTTAAATGACGAATCTTTGACTTTCGAATCATTTATTTTAGTCCTTTTTAATTTATAGTTAACAATTATTACAATATGGATATTCAAGGAATAAAGCAGAGATGTCTATGACCGTTGGGAGTGTTGACCAGGCAGGTGGAGGGGTTATGAGAGGGAGTATAGCACTCGACCCTTTAACATTATCTAAAACCTGCCTCTTTTGACAAGAATCTTTAGGGCCAATAATACGGTGATTCTAGTGTCAAGAACAGAATATCGGTGACATGTGTTCTTTTATTACCAAGACTTAGACAGTTTTTGCCCACTTGGATTTAATGTCGATCTGAATTATTTTGGTGGAAGGGAAACTTTAAAATGATGCTAAAAAGACACTAAGCTTCACCAGGAAAGAGAAAAATAAAAAAGACAGGAATACCAGTTCACACCCAATAGATTAGCAAAGTTTTTAAAGTCTGATAATACTACATATTAGTGAGCATGTGGGGAGACAGAAACATTCGTGTAAACTGGTGTGTCAATTGGTACAGCTGCCTTGGAGAATAATTGGAAATATTTCATCAAGTTAAAGATATATACAAATTTTTAGGTATATATCGTTGAGAAATATCCTTCAAGGACTTTTCAATGCAGGCACTTGGTCAGAACAAAATATTGTAAACAACTGCCATGTTCATCAAGAGAATAGAAAATAATGGCATATTTATACAAAAGAATCTCATAAGGGAATTAAATAATATGAGCTCTGTCCCTGTGTTTCAACATGGCTAAATCTTGAAACCTAATATTGCCAGGGAAAAAACTGTAAAAATATTACACTGAATGGTCCATTTATGCACATTGTTAAACATACTGAACCATATATTGCTTATAGATATATTTGTATGCATGCAGAAGTAAAAAAAATGTATCAGTGAGACACACTTCAACATTAGGGTAGAGGTGGTGAGAAAGAGTTTGTTTTATTTGACTGTATGGTGCTTTTTAAAATAAGATCTGCTGTGCATATAACAAAATGTTGATATTTATTAAATTTGGGCAGTGGGTGCATCAGGGAATATTACGTTGTTTTCTCTACCTTTATATTATATACATTGAGATATTTCAAAATTAAACATTTTAATTTGACCATACCACTGACAGTTGTATGACAGGGCACAGTCTATGAAGATATTTTTCCTCTTTCCAAAACAAAAATAAAACCATTCCTGTCACACAGGTGTCACACAGTTGTCACACACTGATAATGTTGGCTAGTTTGACTGACCCCCAGGGTCAGAAAAGTCATCCCCAAATCAAGAAGCAAATTGCCAATTTGAGCATCAAGGTGGGTTGATCTCTTTGGACTCCTGGAAGGACTCCAATCCAAGTGGACAAGCCCCTCTGTTGAATGGGGCCACACTGGTCTGTCTCCATAGGCTTTGCAGCAAAAACTGAGCATCCAGTCAGAGGACTGGTGAGAATTAGCTAAGGGGTGAAAGATGCCCACTTGGCATCCCACTCTCAGCATGCTGCCTGGAACTTACTCTCTTTGTAGAGAACATTTCTGATTCATCTCCACCCATGCTCTTCTGGGGACCAAATATTTGACACTGTTACTCTGGCTGCAGCTGCCACTGGTCCAGATGTAAAGAGTTATCCTAAAAGAGCACTCATGGTACACTCAGTTTTATATGGTTTCATAGCTCCTGGTTCTAATATAAAATAACATGAGACAATGAAAAAAATTATGGCTTGAAACCTGTTTGATGAAGGGTTTGTGAGGAGGCAGAGTCTTATTACATAAAGTCTCACCTGTATTCAGCTGCGCTCTGATCAGCATGAATAATACACATTGGCAAACGATCTGATAATGTGTGTTCTTTTCAGATGAAAATTGGAGAGACCCCCACGGATATTGAGCTGAGTGCGTTGTTGCCCAATACGGAATACACAGTCACAGTTTATGCTATGTTTGGAGAAGAGGCCAGCGACCCTGTTACAGGACAAGAAACAACATGTGAGTGGTTCAGTCACCCAGATGAAATGCTGTAATAAAAGCCCAAACAAATATGGGGATTCTGAATTAGAAATACTGGTTTAGGTTGAAACCTCGTAAGAGCTAATTGTAACGTAAGAAAATGTCTAATTTATTTAGGGGAAGGAAGTGCATTTCTTCTCATCTTGTTGTTATTGAGTCACATGGATTCTAGAACTGAACTGTGGCATCCTCTAGATGATGGCACCAGTGTCCTTGTCTAAATCCAAATGCTAGAGCAGAATATGGGGGGAAAATGTGGGCTTTGGAATGAGAGCAGCCAAGATGTGAATCCCAGCTAAAGTCATATTTTGGGTGGGTGAAAATGGGCAAGTGATGAAGCATTATTGAGCCTGTGAAAGGAGGAACAATAACTTTATAGCGTGTGGTTGATAGAGATTAAATACAGTAATACAAATGAAAGTTATTAACACACAGTTACTCAATATTTTTTTTACTCCCACTCATACCAAAATTCACACTTTTTCTGAAAATCTTTGATGTCCTCCTGATCTCAGACTATTATTATTATAATTAGTTTTTAAAAATTGAGTAAAAATTGTATTGGCAAGTCTAATTTGGGTAAATGTAGGGAGTTCATAATATTTTTAAGAGTTGTAGTTATCTATTTGAAAATGTGATATAGAGAAAATGCTACCCCGCCAAACTAACAATGTTTCGTCACCTACGATTAAAAATAGGGGTCTATTCATTGTGTTTTGAATAAGAAAGGGCAAGGAGATGGGGTCTCTCACATCACTCTGAGCCTGGAAGGAGGTGAATAGCACGATTTCTACTGTGCTTTTGTCTTGAAGATTCTACTTGAGAAACATACAAAGAAATTTAATGATAAGGAAATTTTCTCCCACATCCATTCTCTGTTAGTCGAGGCTATGTTGTCTTGCTCTTCAGAGGAAGACCGGTGTAATTAAAACAACAAACCACAAAACTGGGAGAGCCCAAGAAAGAAGGAGAAAAGAAATAAGTCAGGAAGCATCTAATATATCACTTAAGTCAATTTTGGGACTCTGTAGATTTGGAAGGAAAACTTTTCCCAACCACCCATCTCTCTATTTCACTCAGAATACTCATTTGTTTATTCAGGTTTCCCCCACCCTTTAAAAGTAGTGTTCCCATGAAACCTTTCGCAAGCCAAATGACATAAAGCAAAGAAGCAATTAATTTTAGGACACATCTTGCTAATGGATGCACAAAATAAATCAAGATAAAGCACAGATGCTCACAGACAGAGTTCAAAGCTGTGGCGGCTTGATGCTGAGATGCTGCGTGTAGTTTCCAGGGGAAGGAGCTTGGCGGGGCCGCTCTTGCTGCCTGGGGTGCACGCTGTCTCCGTAACGGTTTGCTGCAAAGCAAAGCCTGAATGCTATTTTTGCTTTTGCCTTTTTTTATAAGAGCAAAAATCCTCTTTAGATTTCTTTCAGTCAGTGAAACCTTGAGTTAGGTACTAATGTTGGTCCTTTGCAAGAGCAAAGTGGCCTAAACTGAACTTTCAGAAAGCGGATACTTGTAGTTTTAAAAAGTGTCTGTGACTCTTTCCCATTAGTAGTTGATTTTTTTAAAAGTCCTAAAAATGATATCCTGGCTACCTGTTCCTGAGACTGACACTTTTATGCACTGAGGAAACTAGACATTGTTCCACTATACTGCCAAGAGTAACTGAACTCCAGAAAAGTTTAGAGCTAAGTGTGCACAGCACTTAAAGTGTAGAGAGTCACCAAGTCCTATAGGTTCTTTATTGCCATATAATCGGTACATATTGAATTAATGAAAGGGTTAGCTTTTGGGGTGAGGAAACATCATGCTTATGGCTACAGCTGACAATTGTCATGATTTATCTCCTAGTTTGTTATTCTGCTGGTTCTATCGGCACAGGCTCTCAAATCAATTGATCGATTGCCTGGGTTAAATTCAAACTGCTCTTCTGCTTCTACTAACTGTGACCTTGGCCAAGTTACCTCAGTTTCATGATCTGTATAATGGGGCTAATTGTAACTCTATCCTTGCTGTCTAAAGTAAGGATTTAATGAGATAACGTGTTACATCTCAGGCTCATGGAAAGCCTGCAGTCAATCTTAACAATTGTTTTTTACTGTAAACCTGTAAAAGCTCACGAAGCCCTCAAAGATTATTGACAAATTTT